>NW_006408919.1:547149-578706 GCF_000296735.1 Chrysochloris asiatica
AGGCTTGCAGAATGTGCCCTTTTGTTGTTTAAATGATTGTATACTACTGATGCACATCAAAAAAAAAAAAAAAAGAAAGAAAGAAAAGAAAAATAGAGGCAATAGAATCAAATACTGTTGAGCAATTATGCATGTAGGAGATCATAATCATTGCAATGAAAGGATGAATGTAAAACCAATGTTCTCCCATGTAAACTATAACTTAAGTCACAAACTTAAAAAAAAAAAAGATAATGGAATTTCTCCACATACACACACACACACAAAATCAGCCCACAGATGATTCCTTTGAAGTGGATACCAGACCTGCACTTGAGTACCAATTTAGAAAACTCATCCTTATGATTTTGTTTCTCTAGAAACCCATTTTGGTAACACATGTGTTAGGCTGAATTTTCTATAGAAACAATGTTATTGAAACATATGTGTATATAGAGAGAGAATTTTATATCAAGGAAATGGTTTATAATTGTAGAATTCCAGGTCCCCCAGCAGACGATAAAGAGAGAGCCTTTCTCACATGTCCATTATATTGGGAGCAGGCCACATCCCTAAGGAAGCATCCCCTCATTTGATTGTCTACTCATAGCCATTCATCACAGAATTAGCTATAGTATACCTATATTAGAGTCCTGGTGTGGCGCTGTGGGTTAATGTGCCACACTGCAAAGCTATTTGAACTGCACAGTTGGTGGTTCAAACTCATCAGCTGCTCCTCGGAAACCCTATACAGGGTTGCTATGGGTCGGAGCTGACTAGATGGCACTTAACAACAACAACATACCTATATTAGGTTTCATCACCATGTGGATAACCACATCTCAACTTCCAGCCCTCTGTGAATCCTGGTCTAAATAAGTTGACACAGAACTCTATCATAGAATTCCAGCACATATTTTGAGGGACACACCTCAACCTTTAACATGGCAAAATCTTCACAGAAGGGCATTTATTTGGAAGCTGAAGTTTGAGTAATAGTTTGTTGGGATTTTCTTTCCATGTTTGTTTTAACATTGTATGCTATAATGCAAAGCTACTATGTTGTGGATAGTGGCCTTTGATCTGGCTCCAATGCATGGTTATTGTTTGTAAAACAGAAGAGTACTTTGGCCAGTCCATTATCATTCACACAATGATAATATGTTTGAACTCATTGGTGAAGCAATTGTCAATCTTTTTCATGAAGGTTTCCCTCATTTTTGCAGACTATTTAATTTACCAAACATGATGTCCTTGTTTACAGCTTGGTCTTTCTTAAAGACATGTTCAAGTAAGCAAGATGAAATCTCACCATCCACACATCTAAGGAGAATTCAGGCTATACTTTCTCCAGGAGGAATGTGTTCATTCTCTGACAGTTCAGGGAATAGTTCATATTCGTCTTGCTGTTGTTGTGTGCCATCAAGTTGGTTCCAACTTATAGTGACCCTGTAAAGGGTTTCCAAGGATTGGCTGGTGAGTGTGACCTGCTGATCCTGTGGATCAAACTGACCTTAGGGACCAGTGCTTTATCCCACAGCACCATAAAAGGGTTTATAGGAAGAACAGTGTGAAATATTTCTGTGCCACTATTTCCCTTCCCTTTTTCTTGACACTATCCTGAATCAATTCTCAAAGTAACTAGGGATTCTACTGAAATTTGGTGAACTTTGAGCTAGATTTTTATGCCTGGGATCCTTTGCATTTTTTAATCCTTTTGATTCTTCTCCCTGGAGAAAATAGGGTTCTCCAATGTAAGCCTCTGCTACCTATATATATATATATATATTTTTCTCCTTTTGAGTTTTAAATTGCATATGTCATATGGCACAACATTGCAATTTTATTAGAGCTTTCTCTACAAACCAAATAGCATTTTAGTAAAATAACAATATTGATACACATGTTCTACTATAGTAAATTTTATTAGAGGTTTTTAATCAGGATGGGTTATATATTAATCATTTGATTCCATTTTCCTGTGTTATAGAATAATATAATGGTCTTAGGACCATCTGAATATATTCTAAATAAATCAAGCTTTATGTTTTTGCTTTGTGTTTTCTCAATTAAATACAATAGCTCTATTAGTTTTCTAAAGCTATCATGACATAACAACAAAGGGTGGCTTAAAAAATGCATTCCCTTACAGTTTTGGAGGCTACTAATAAAAAAAACTCAATGTATTAGCAGGGCCATACATGTTCTAAAACCTTTAGGAAAGACTTTCTTTTCTTCTTCCTGGCTTCTGAATGTTGCAACCAGTCCTCAGTTTTCCTTGAACTGTAGATGAATCATTCCAACTTCACTTGACACTCTTCACTGCATTTCTGTGTGTCCAAAAGTCCACTTCTTATAATGATACTATTTATTTTATTAGGGATCATCCTGATTAAACTTTTGTATAGCTTCAAAGACTCTACTTCCAAATAGGGTCACATTCAGGGATACACTACAATCCACAAAAATAATACAACCAATGACACTAAAAGTCAATGTTATGAAATGAGAATATTTTAAATGTAATGAATATATATGCACTTTCTTTCAAACCAGCATTAGGTATGTGTGGTACAGTGAACTGCTTAATATGGCTTTTCTAGTCATGGTCTTTGTAACTCCTACAAAACAACTGTTTGCGGTTATGTAAACTGGTTGGAGTCTTGATGTGGCCAAGGTGGGATAATGCAATGGATTCTAAGGTCGGTTTGAATTGCAAGATTGGTGGTTCAAATTCTCCAGCCACTCCCCAGAAACCCTATACAGTAAGGTTATGAGTTGGAACTGACTCAACATAACTTAACAACAAAACAACCAACTGGTTGTTGTGATACAATGAATTGTTTAATGTGTCTTCTAGCGTTAGTATTTGTGACTCCTACCAAACAACTCTTCCTGCTGAATCTGAATTTCCTGTTGATTCTGAGTAAGGGAAGGTGGGAGATAATATGGACAAGATGCCATGATTCAGTTGTGGATGTTAACAGAGTTCATTGTCATTGTAAAAACTTGAAACCCTTGCAAAGGTTCAAAATGGTTATTGTTGTTACTGTAAGTGCCCCTGAGTCAATTCCCACCCATAATGATCCTGTACAGGGTTTCTGAGGAGTGAATTCGAACCACCGGCCTTTTGATTCATACTGACTTTGTAATCCAGCACATTTACTCACAGTGCCTAACCAGAATTTGCAAACCCACTATCAGGCTATACTTGAATGGATATGCTAGAAGAAGAGTTAGAAATTTCCAAGAAGAAAGGGTATTTGTTTTAAGACACTATAGAATAAGGGACATTGAGTTGTGTAGTTGAGCTGCTAACAATAAAGTCAGCAATTTGAGCCCACTAGCCACTCCATAGGAGAAAGATGAGATTTCTGTTCCTGTAAAGATTTATAGCCTCAGAAACTCTACACAGTGTTGTAATAAGTTGGAACCACCTCAACAGCATACAGTGGCAGCAGAACAAAAGACATAGGGGAAACTGGGCCACACTCAGAACTACTGAGACAATAGATTCAAGCAAATAGTTCTCCATTATATGCATTGAGGCAGGAACATTAGAAAAAGAAGCCCATTCTATGACTGAAAGTTAAAGGAAGCTGACCAAAAGGAAATCTGATTTACTCATTGGTGACCACTTAGGCACATTCATTGAGTGAAAGTCAGAATAATGCAGCAATGAAAAAATGAACTGAGTTGGGATCTGTTCCACTGGCACTAAATTAGCTGGATTAGCAAGAAGAGGAAAGGCTGACTGGTCTGAAGTTTAGGAATTTGTGTGAACTCCTGAGTAAATAGGAACTGATCTAGTCCCTGGGGGTTAGGAATGAGAGCCTTAAGGGACCTGCTGGTCTGAATTGAATGGAGGTATGTCTGCACTCCCAAGCTTGCAGCTGGTATCCATTTGACCTACAGAAGATAGCTCGATTTGAATTGTTGAAAACCAAAATTAATGAAGCAAGTTTTGATATTATGAGTTCATGCAAATTTCTTCAATTTTGATGTTTTTCTTTGGACTGTTCTTGTTGTAAGGTACCATTGAGTCAGTACCAACTCATAGTGACCCTATGCCCAACAGTGTGAGACACTGCCATGTTCCACGCCCACATCACAATCATTGCTACTCTTGAGCCCATTGTTGCTGCCACTCTGTCCATCCATCTCGTTGAGTGACTTCCTTTTTTACTGTGACCCTCCATTTTATCACACATGATATACTTCTCCAGGAACTGGTCCCTCTTGACAATATGTCCAAAATATGAGAGATGAAATCTATCCACCTTGACTTCCAAGGGTCATTCTGGCTGTAATTACAATGCAGATTTATTTGTTCATTTGGCAGGCTATGGTACATTTAATATTCTCCTCCAATACTCATATGCTTCACTTCTTCTATGGTCTTCCTTATTAATTTTCCAACTTTCACATTCATATGAGGTTATTGAAAATACCATGGCTTAGGTCAGGAACATCTTAGTCCTCAGTCTGACATCTTTGCTCTTCAACACTTTAAAGTGGTCTTGTGCAGCAGATTTACCTAATAAAATACATCATTTGATTTCTTGACTGCTGCTTCCATGAGTGTTGATGGTTCATCTGAGCAAAATGAAGTCTTGGACAACTTCAGTTTTCCTCCATTTATATGGATGTTGTTTATGATCCAGTGGTGAGAATTTTATTTATTTTCTTTTTTTTTTTACAATAAGGTGGAATCCATACTGAAGGCTGTCATCTTTTATATTCATTCACAAGTATTTAAGTCCTCTTCACTTTCAGTATGCAAAGTTTTATGAACTGCACATGGCAGGTTGTTAATGAGTCTTCCTCTAACTCTAATGCCATATTTTTCTTCACATAATCCAGATTCTTGAATTATTTGCTCAGCATACAGATTGAATAAGTATAGTGAGATAATATAACTCTGACACAAACCTTATCTAATTTTAAAACATTTGGTGTTCCCTTGTTCTGTTTAAACAACTGCCTCTTGGTCTATATACAGGTTATTCATGAGAACAATTAAGGGTTCCACAATACTTATTCTCTGCAATGTTGTCCATAGCTTATCACAATCCACCCAACCGAAAAGATTTGCATAGCTAATAAAGCACAGGTAAACATCTTTCTGGTATTCTCTGCTTTTAGCCAAGCTCCATCTCATATCAGCTGTGAAATATCTTATTCAACATCCTCTTCTGAATCCAGCTTAATTCTTAGGAACTTCCCTGTCATTTGTATTATCTTTAGTAAAATTTTACTTGCATGTGATATTAATGATATTGTCTGATGATTTCCACATTCCATTTGGTCACCTCTTGTTGGAATAAGCAAGACAATGCATTGCTTCTAGACCGCTGGCTAGTTAGATGTCTTCCAAATTTCTTGGCATAGACAAGTTAGTGCCTCCAGTGCTGATTCATTTTGTTGAAAGATTTCAATTTGTATTCCATCAATTGCCAGTGCCTTGTTCTTTGCCAAGGCCTTCAATTAACCTTAGATCATATGCTACCTCTTGAAATGGTTGAACATCGACAATTTATTTTCGGTACAGAAACTGTATATCCCTTTGATCTTCTTTTGATGCTTTCTGCATCTTTCAGTATTTTGCCCATAGGCTCCTTCAATTTTTCAAGTCGAGGATTGCTTGATTTTTTTTTCTCCAGTTTCCTCAGATTGAGAAATGTTGAACATTTTTTTCCCTTTGGGTGTTCTAACTACATGACTTTGCATATATCGTTATAATATTTGACTTTGTCTTCTTGAGCTGATCTTTGAAATTTTTTTTATTCAGCTCTTTTATCTCATGTCTGTCATTTATTTTAACATCTCTATGATTAAGAGCAAGTTTCAGATTTTTTTCTGACATCCATTTTAGACTTCTGTTTTTTCTTGTCCTCTTAATGACCTTTTGTTTTCTTTCTGTATGAAGTTTTTCATGTCATACCACAATTCTTCTGGTCTTCTGTCTTTAGTGTCTAATGCATACACTCTGTTTTATAGATGTTCTTAAATTCAGGTGGTATATGTTCAAGGTCATATTTTGGCTCTTGTGGATTTGTTTTCATTTTCTTCAACTTCAGTTTGAACTTCCATATGAACAATTGATGGTCTGTTCCATGGTGTACCCCTGGCCTTGTTTAGACTGATGATATAGAGCTTTTCTTGTCTATTTCCACATTTGAAGTCAATTTAATTTTTGTGTATTCCATATGGTGAAGTCCATGTGTATAATCATCTTTTATGTTGCTTAAAAAGATATTTGCAAAATTCGTTCATGCAATTGTCAGTATCATTCCTATCATCAAGTTCATATTTTCCAACTACTGATCCTTCTTCTTTGTTTCCAACCTTTGCATTCCAATTGCCAGTAGTTATTAACACATCTTGATTGCATGTTTGATCAGTTTCAAAATGAAGAAGTTAGTAAAATTTTTCAGTGTTTCATCATCAATGACTTTAGAGGTTGGTGTATAAATCTGAATATTAGTTGCATTAACTAATCTTCTTTGTAGGCATATGGAGATTATTCTATGACAGACAATGTTGTACTCCAAGGAAGACGTTGATATGTTCTTTTTTATAATGAATATGGTACCTCTTCAATTTGTCTTTTTTGGCCTAGTAATACATGTGATTGTCAGATTCAAAATGGCCAATATCAGTCCATTTCTGATCACTAATGCCTAGGATATCAATGATTAGGCATTCAATTTCATTTTAGATATTTTCTAAGTTTCCTGGATTCATTATTCATACATCCCATGTTCCAATTATTAATAGATATTTACAGACATTTGTCTTCATTTTGAGTTGTGCCCCATCATCAAATGAAGGTTTTGACGATTTACTCCATTTTCATCATCACAGACAACTCTACTTTGAGATGGCAGCTCTTCCCCAATAGTATTTTGAGCATTTTTCCAACCTGAGGGACTATTCTGGTTTAGACTGGGTTTATGAATTCAGATGATCAAAGTACCAGCCAGAATGAGGATTCCTTACATCAAAAAAGATGTTTGTCTTCTCCAAGTACTATGTTGATAGGGACTGGCAGTTTAGAAATTTGGCATCTAAAATGGCTAGATATAAAGGCATGAAATGGTTGGCTTACAAGTTTTCATAGGTGTGTTTACAATGAAAATTATTAGAAATGAGGAAAGTAAATTATTCAAGTATGAAAAGGCAAATGGCTGGAAGAGCCAGGGGTTATTTATGATGTAATGAATTGTTTAATATATGTCTTCTAGCCTTAGTCTTTGTAACTGTCACCAAATGATTCTTCCTGATGAGTCTGAGTAAGAGAAGGTGGGAGAAAATATGACAAGTTATGGATGTTAACAGAGTTTATTGTCAGAAGCGGAAATGGATATCTCACTGCCATCAAAGAAGAGCCTCAGTGGAGCTTGTCCTTTGAACTCTAAGATCCCTGCACATTGTCTTCCTTGACCCAGGGACAGAAAGTTGTGACACCAGAGGAGTGACAGTAGCAGCAGAACCAAGAACCAGAGCATGAGATGGAGCAGTGGGATTCCCTGCCCATGGAGCAATAAGCTGAGTGACTTTGAACAGGAACTTGCTTGTGTAGTGGCGTACCTCCAGGAATATGGAGTGTGATTCCTTTTTCCTTTTGTGAAGTCAGAGAAATGTAAACATTGCTGCCATCCCCTGTTTTGCTGAATGCTACAAAAAGTATAAACTAGAAACTAAGTGGCACACACACACACACACAAATGTTTGAAAGAAATGTAAGTGAGAAATGAGTTAAAAAATTAAATGAAAGAAAAGAAAGGTTCTGAACTAAAATGCAAACCCAAAGATTTTCAATGTCATCATAAAAATAAAACACTGACTGAAAGTTGATTACAGAGCTTTCAGTCAATGATAAAGGGCAACGTCTATGTGTTGCAATGTGCATCCACCACCCATCAGTTTGTCATACTATAGTAGCTCATGTATTGTTATGATGCTAAAGACATGCCTCTGGAATTTCAAACAGTAGCAGGTTCATCCAAGGTGAACAGGGTTTAGCAGAGCTTTAAGACAAAGACAGATAAGCAAAAAAAGCCATAGTTATCAGTTTCCAAATATTAGTCAGTAAATATCTTACATAACAAAGTAATATTATCTAATATAGTGCTTAAAAATGAGCCCCACAGCAAAGGTCTCAAACATACAAATGATAATGAAGATGTCCCAGAGCTAGGCAATATGCCATTCCATTAGAAGGCAGATTGACAAATAAAAACATAATATATATATTCTCTGTAATATGGTAGTAAACAATTTGCTTAGATGTACAACTTTTTAAATTAACAAAACTGAAATTTTTCTTCTCTGGAAGATTCTGGGTAAAATGGTGGGTGAAACTATTTAACAAAATCCTTACAATGAGCATGTTGTGTTGTTAAGTGCCATCGAGTCGGTTCTGACTCATAGTGACCCTATTTAGTGTTTTCGAGGCACAGCTAGTGAGTTTGAACCTCCTACCTTACAATACATACCAACCTTGTGATTGAGTACTTATTTTGCATCGACAAACCAGGATTCCTACAATAAGCATTATTGTTGCTGTTATTGTTTAATGTAACTGAGTCAGTTCCAACCGATAACAACCCTGAATAGGGGTTACAATGTGCGGCTGGTGAGCCTGAACCACCGACCTTGCTTATCAAACCAACTTTGCAGTACAGTGCATTAGCCCACAGTGCTACACCAGGACTCTACAATAAGTATGTTGTTGTTCAATGATGTTGAGTTGGATCCAACTCATAGCGACCCTGCATGGGGTTTCAGAGAAGTGACTGGTGAGCTTGAACCACTGACCTTGCAGTTCAAGCTGACCTTGGAATCCAATGCATTAACCCACAGCATCACACCAGGACTCCACAATAAGCATAGAGTCCTGTAAAAAGTCCTTGTAGTAGCTCTCTAAACAAGGAAGGGATACAGTCCTGGCCTTCTAGTACTCTCCCTGGGTATTTCTCCCATGCTTCTTCATTTCCAAATCATTGAAAGTCGCAGTACTTCTTACTAATCTCTTTTTCTTTACTTATTGTTGTTGTTGTTAAGTGCTGTGGAGTCGGTTCCAACTCATTGTGACCCCTGCACAGGGTTTCCGAGGCTGTAAATCTTTACGGGAGCAGAACGCCTCATCTTTCTCCCGCGGAACCGCAGGTAGTTTCGAACTGCTGACCTTGCGGTTCACAGCCCGATTCGTAACCACTACGCTACCAGAGCTCCTTTACTACTCACTCATTTTCTCTGGAAAGACAACAGGCATGACCATGGCTTCAAATGCCATCTATCTCCCATTAACATCCCACTTCCATCTCCAGCCTAGACTTCTTGCATGAGGTGCAAAAACATTCTCAGCAACCATTTTCATTGTCATGTCTATATTGACTTCTCAAACTCCCCTCAAAGTCTTTACTTCAAAACTAAACTGTCAATCTACTCCACTAAATCACTTTGTTGTAGAATACTCCCTATCTCACTAAATAACCATTCCATGTGAAAAAGCGTTTATCCATCAAGTTCTTAAACAAAGATGTGTATCTGGGACAAATCCTGATTGTATGTGTGTATGTGTGTGTGTTTAAACATTTTTGCTACAAAATCATCAAGTCTTTCCAATTTTATCTCCTGTCATGAATCCATGAACATCTCTCCAGCTTCTCTTTAACAATCAGAGAACTAGAACATGACATATCCTTTACAGATCACATTGACATCCTCCACATGGTTTCCTCACTTGCACGCTTATAGGTCCATGATCTATCTTTATCCAGAAAACAATAAAATTCATTTTAAAATCTAAATCTGATCATTTCATTTCCCAAATTGAAATAACCCCATAGATTATTATTACATGGGGTATGTAATATATATGTTTTCTGCTGTTATTGATTACAAATCTTTGGAGTACCTGGCCCTAACTTACTTCCCCAGCATTGTTACAAATTCCTATTATCTCTCATTGTAAGAATGGTCTCATATATCTTCCAGCTCAATTTATTTCTTCATAGTCCTTGAGCAGGGTGTATACTGAAGGAGGATTAACCAGTTCTCCCCATTTAAATTCTCCTTCACATTATACCAATTTCAGCTTATCCCTAATATCATGAGAGAGGCCTCACAAGGAGGTCAATAAGCCTCTCAGGTTGTCTTCCATTATCACCCCACAAATCTGTACCTTGTGTCTTCCCATGAGACTTGTAATTCCATTAGACGATATAGCTTTTTCTCATTATTGTAACTCCAATGACTATCACATAGCCTGGCATATTATGGAGACTCAAGAATCAGATTGTTAAATGCATGAATGAATAAGGGACTAAATGAAAAACTCAATGCATGGCTGGCTTATTTCAAAAGTCATGCAATAGAAAGTGACTAAGAATTAAAACCTCTATGAAGGAACATTTTGAGGAATTAGAAACTTAGACTCTTTGCAAAGGAGTCAGCTCCTCTCTTTCTGGCATTCCGTTCATTTTTCTTCCCTCGGTGGTCCAACTGGACTGCAGCCATCATAATCCCTGGTGCCAATTTGTCTCCCATTATGAACTGATGTGCCCCATAAACTGCCCATAATTTTCTGGAATACAGCTTCTGGGCTTTCATGTTCACCGTGAGAACTGCCTGCTCTGCTTACATAGCATCTTTATTATTTACATGGAGTTATGGAGTTCCACATCAGGAAAAGTTAGATATTTGTGCTTCAGAGACAGATATTTGATTCTATCACTGCTCAAACATGCTTCTCTACTTGAGGTATCAGAGAATTGTGTCATTATATTTCTTATATGGAACCACTGGGAGAGAATTTACCATAAATCAATTCAGCAAATATTTAGTGAGTGCTTTATATAGACCTATACTTGGATGAGCCCACAGGGACAGGCAAGTCAAATTTCCTTATTATAGGGAAAAAAAAAATAGTAGAACCCTGGTTGTAACCTAGGACTAATGTGTTCCAATCCATTATATACTCTTTATGAGTACAAACAACTTAAAAAAAAATAGTAAAGCCTTCTATATGTTCTCAAAGGGCTTATATAATAGGAGCAAGGGGATTGATGAAGTAAATGGGCAGTAGCAGTGCATTTTTAAGCTTCTGACATAGTACTTGGAATGCAGTACACACACAATAACTCTATTAAGAAAATAAATGATTCATTTGATGTTAATCAGTCAAATAATACAATGTTTATGAGTTTTTATTTGTATTTATCTGTCTTTTTTTATTAGTAACTCTTTCTCTCATCTAAGACACATGGTGGCACAGTGGTCACGTGTTTACCAGCCAATCAGTCAGTCAGATGTTCATCCCCCACCTATCACTCTGTGAGATAAAGATTTGACAGTCTGCCTCGCTAAATATTTGTTGTTGTTATTGTTATGTGCCATGGAGTCGGTCCTGACTCATAACCACCCTGTACAGGGTTTCCGAGGCTGTACATCTTTACGGGAGCAGAAAGCCTCATCTTTTTCCCACAGAACAGCTGGTAGTTTCGAACTGCTGACCTTGCGGTTCACAGCCCGATTCGTAACCACTACACTACCAGAGCTCCTTCTTTACAGCCTTGAAAATCATATGAGACAACAGTTCTTCTCTGCGCTGTATGGCCACAGTGCATTGGAATCGACTCAAAAACAAAAAGTTCTCCCATCTGAAAACCGAGTTGATGATAATAACGGACAGTTTCTGTCATTTTCTCACTCTTGTTATTGTTATTATTAGGTGTTGTTGAGCTGGTTCTGACTCCTAGAGACCCTGTATAGGGTTATTGAGGCTATAAATCTTAGTGGGAAGTCTGAGCACCTGGTGGGCTTAAATCACTGACTTTGTAGATGCAGTGCAATGTGCTTGAATTTCTGGCAGTTCCCTGTCAATTTACTGCAGTAGCCACTTTTAAATTATCTTCACAATAATTTTACTTGTATGTGATATTAATGATTGTTGTTGTTAAGTGCTGTCGAGTTGGTTCCAACCCAATTGTTTGATAATTTCTACATTCCATTGGGTCACCTTTTTTGTAATGGGCACAAATATAACTCTCCTCCAATCCATTGACAAGGTAACAGTCTTCCAAAACTATTGGCATAGATGAGTGAGTGTATCCAATGTTGCATGAGTTTGTTGAAAGATATAAATTTATTTTGCCAATGCCTTCAGTGCACCTTGGACTTCTTACTTCAATACCAATGACTCTTGATCATTTGATAAACATCATCAATTTCTTTTTGGTACAGTGACTCTTTGTATTCCTTCCATATTCTTTTGATGATTTCTGTATCATTCAATATTTTTCCCATATTGTTGTTAAATGCCATTCAGTTGGTTTTGACCCATAGTGACCTTGTATAGGGTTTCCAAGGAGCTGTTGGTGATCTCCCTGCCAACCTTGTGTTTCAAACCAATTTTGCAGTCCAGTCTTTTAATCCACAGCACCACACCAGGACTCTCATTTTTTGTTGTTGTTGTTGTTGTTGTTAGGTGACATCAAGTTGGCATCAAGTGTGCATAGCAACCCTATGTGCAACAGAATGAAACACTGTGTGATCCTGAGCCAACCTCAAAACTTGCTACATTTGAGCCCACTAATGCTGCCATCTCGTTGGAGGTCTTCCTCAATATTCAATATTGCAAGTCAAGGCTTCAATTTTTTCTTCAGTTCTTTTGACTTGAAAAATGCTGAGCCTGTTTTTCCCTTTTGATTTTCTAACTCTTGGTCTTTACATATTTCATTTTAATATTTGATTTTGTCTTTTAGAGCTTCCCACTAAACTTTTTTGTTAAACTCTTTACATCCATTTCTTCCATTTGCTTTAGGTTCTCTATGCTGGAGAGCAAGTTTCAGAGTAATTTCTGACATCCATTTTGGTCTTTTCCTCCTTTTTTGTCTTCTTAATGACTTTTTGTTTGATTAGTTTTTAATGTTCTTGATGTCATTCCACAACTCTTCTGGTTTGGGGGTCATTAGCATCTAAAGGAGCAAATCTGTTCTTCAAATATGTTCAAGATCATGTGTTTGCTCCCATGGACATGTTTTAATTTTCTTCAGCTTCAGATTATACTAGCATATGGTGGTGGTGGTTGTTATATGCTGTGGAGTCAGTTCCAACTCATAGCGACCCTGTACAAGGTTTGCAAGGCTGTAAATCTTTACAGGAGCAGAAAGCCTCATCTTTCTTCTGTGGAACAGCTGGTACTTTTGAACTGCTGACCTTTAGGTTTTTAGCCCAATTAATAACTACTACGCTACCAGAGCTCCTAACTAGCATATGAGCAATTGCCAATCTTTTCAACAGTCTGCCTTTAAACTTGTTTTGGCTGATGATATGGCGCTTTTCCATCATTTCTTTCTACAAACATTGTAAATTTGTGTATGCCATCAGGTGAGGTTCACATTGTAGAGACACAAACATAATGCTTCAAAATGACCACACAAAAGTCATTTGTGGTGTCCTTTCCCCCCAGCTCCTACCATCTAGGAAAGAGCAAAGATTCCCCCTCCTCCAGCAATATTGTTCTCTTGATTTAGTTATGCATATGCTAGTGGTACTGTAGGTAAATGCCCTGGGTTGCAAAGTTGGTTTGAACTGCAAGGTCAGCAGTTCAAACTCACAATCATTGCTATACTTGAGCCCATTGCTCCTTCCACTGGGCCAATCTATATCATTGTGTATCTTCCTCTTTTTTACTGACCCTCCACTTTACAAAGCATGATGTATTTCTCCAGCAATTGGTCCCTCCTGATAATATGTCCAAAGTATGAGACAAAAAATCTAACCATCCTGGCTTCTAAGGAGCATTCTAGATGCTCCTTCGTCCAATATAGATTTATTTGGTTTTTAGAAGTTCATGGTACTTTTAATATTCTCCTCTAACACCATAATTCAAATGTATCATTTGTTCTATGGTTACCTTTATTTATTTTCCAATTTGTCATGCATATGAAGTTATTGAAAATGCCATGGCCTGGGTCAGGTACACCTTAGACCTCAAACTAACATCTTTGTTATACAACACTTTAAAGAGACCTTGAGAAGCAGATTTATTCACTACTTCTTCAATGAGCATTCGTGGTTGATTTGAGCAAAGTGAAATCTTTGACAACTTCAATCTTTTCTCCATTTATCTTTATGTTATTTATTGGTCCAGTGGTGAAGATTTTTGTTTTTACATTGCAGAGCAACTCATACTGAAGGCTGTGGTCTTTGATCTTCATCACTAAGTATTTTAAGTCCTCTTTACTTTCAGCATGCAAAATTAAGTCATATTGCTGGTTGTTAATGAGCTTCCTCCAATCCTGATGCCACATTTTTCTTCACATGACAGCTTCTCGGATTATGCACTCAGCATACAGATTGAATCAGTATTATGAAAGAATATAACCCTGGTGCACACATTTCCTAATTTGAAACCATTCGATGTTCCCTTGTTCTGTTTGAACAATTAACTCATTCTATGTAGAGGTTCCTTATGAGCACAGTTAAGGGTTCTGGAATACTCATTCTTTGCAATGGTGTCCATAGCTTGTCAGAATCCACAAAATTGAAAGCCTTTGCATAGTCAATAAAGCACAGTCAAACATCTTTCTGGAATTGTTTGCTTTCAATAAAGATTGATCAGACATCAGCAATGAAATTCCTCATTCCAGGTCTTCATCTGAATACAGGTTGAATCTGTGGCAGCTCCCTGACAGTGTATTGTTGCATTAGTTTTTGAATTAACATTTTTTGCATGCAATATTAATGATATTGTCCAGTGATTTTTGTACTCCATTTGGTCACCTCTCTTTGTAACAGGCACAAATATAGATCTCATCAATCATTTGACCAAGTTGATATCTTCCAAATTTCTTGCATAGATGAAAGAGTGCTTCCAGTGTCACATCAATTTGTTGAAATATTTCAATTTGTTTTCCATCAATTCATGGTGCCTTGTTCTTTGCCAATGTCTACATTGTACCTTGAACTTCTTCCTTCAAGATCATGGGTTCTTGATTATCTGTTATCTCTTGAAATGGTTGACAATCAACCATATGTTTTTGGTACAGTGACCTTTTGTTTTCCTTCCAACTTCTTTTGAGGTTTTCTGCATCATGCAATATTTTCCCCATGTTATTGTTAAGTGCTGTCAAGTTGGTTCTGACCCATAGCAATCCTATGTAAGTTTTCTGAGAAGTGACTGGTAGGTTTGAATAGTCGACTTTATGGCTCAAACCGACCTTACAGTCCAGTACATTACCCTGCAGTGCCACATCAGGACACAGTTTTCCCTTAGAATCTTTCAATATTGCATGAAGAAGCTTGAGATTTTTCTTCAGTTGCTTCAGCTTGAGAAATGCTGAGTGTGTTCTTCCTTTTTGGTTTTCTCACTCTAAGTCTTTGCACATTTCCTTATAATATTTTATTTTGTCTTCTTGCACAGTTATTTGAAACTATCTGTTCAGCTCTTCTACGTCCTCATTCTTTCCATTTGCTTTAGCATCTCTCTACACTAGAGAGCAAAGTATACTGTGCACCTTTTTTCCCCAAGGTTCCAGTGGCATATTTCTGTGATATCTCTGCAACCCCTATTTTGTTCCGCCGCTTGATCTCGCCCAGGATGTCGGCTCAGGCCTCCGAGCCTGGCCGGCAGATTCAAAAGTGGTGATTTCCCACCTCAGCTCCAAATTCTACAGGCTATAAGCCTTCAAACCTTTAAACTATTCCTATCTCTGTGGGTCCAAGTTTTGGAGCTCTGTCTTGCCTCTTTTTTTCCTGGAATTCTGAGTTATTGCTTCACTACGCCTTCACCCTAGCCACCATCAAGCCCCGCCTTCCATTAGTATTTTGTGTTTCTTCCAACCTGAGGGTCTCATTTTTCAGAACTATATCTGACAATAATTTGGTCCTCTTCATCATATTTCAATATTAAATATTCTGATAGTATCAGATTGTGTTCTACTGCTATTCATGAGGTTTTTAGTGACTAAGTGTTTGTGAGTATTCTGTCTTTTGTTCTTTCTTGTCTATCTTAGTCTCAAAGTTCACAGTCTGGGTAAATTGATAAGAAACAAATTCATCTACTAAAGGCAGAAAAGAGATACAATTTTATACATTTCAGTACCAGTTGTGCTGTTCATTTCCCACTGAAATCCCACATATGTCAGAATAGAATTTTGCTCCACAGAAATTTCAACAGCTGATTTTTTGGAAGTATATCTCTAGTCCATTCTTCTGAATCAGTGTGGTTGAACTAAAAATTTCAACCTTTTGGTTATCAGCTCAGCATTTTAACCTTGAAACACCCATACATTCCCCAAATTTACGATTAAATACTTTAAGAAAAGTCTGATCACAGGATGCTGTGGTTGTACAGAGGATGGAATTGATAACCCTCTGTTGAGTGGAAGATGAAAAGTCTTCTCTGAGAATGATGAGTGAGAATGTGCCCTAGAGACATGTGTGTAATTCAAGTAGGATATTTCAAGAAGATGGGCTAGCATGGACAAAGGCATGTTGTTGTTGTCCTCAAGTGCCATCAAGTTGGTTATGCCACACAGCAACACGATACAGGGGGTCTGAGTTTTTATTTTGTTTAATTTTAATCTTTGCAGGAGCAGAAAGCCTTATCTGTCTCCCATGGACTGATTGGTGGGCTCAAAAACCTGACCTTGTGGTTCTCTGTCCAGTATTTATCCTATGGAACCACTATGGATAAAGACATAAGGCTGTACAAAGGCAGAGAACTTCATCAGAGCTCAATGATGATACAGCCACTTATGGTAGGACCCAACATTGAATCATATATTCAAATTGTATTTTTCTCCCTATCTATCATCCTGGAAACGACATAACGATGCTGAATCCTCAGCCCAGAGTGTTTACTTAATGGGTGGAAAACTCTCCTACTTGTTGTTCTATTGAACCACAAAAGGCTTTTTTATTTACTGAAATATACTAAGTGGAAATCATGATTAATATATTTTGAGTGAAGGAGCTGTCAGAGGGGAGATGCCTCTGTCTTTGGACCCTACTCCTCACAGACATGCCATTGTTCTTCCATAAGACTGTGTCATTCCTCTCACACATTGACCACGGATTCCCCAAGCAGAGTGTTTATGTGTTGAGTGCAGCACTCCATGTACTCCAGGGTCTAATGGGCTGTGAGAAGGGGCCTGTGATTTTTCATCTTGTTTTCAGCTGTACAAACACCACACACTTTTCCCTTCCACTCAGAGTCTAAACTCCGTTCTTCTAAGATAGCAGAAACTGTTAGGTGGTGTCAGAGACTTCAGAAGTCAAAGGAAAAGGACCCAGAGTCTTTCACCCTAACACCAAACACATTTATAGTGTTTATTTTTCCAATCCCCATCTAATCTCTCAGATAAACATTTCACTAGTGGATATTGTTAAACCCCTCAGAAGCTTTGTTTTCAGGGAGCAGGCTGTATGCTGCAGTGTCTAGTGCAAGCAGAACCTGCTTCCCCAAAGCATAACAAGGATGATTAAATGAAGGAATTTTCACTCTCACTTGAGATACATTTGCTTATGTTTATGTGGCACTGTAGGATAAGCAGTGGATCACAAAGGTGGGTTAGAACCACAAGGTTGGTGGTTCAAACTCATCAGCTGTTCCTCAGAAATGCTATACCGGGTTACTATGAGTAGGGATTGACCCGGTGCATAACAACAATAGCAACAACAACAATTTAGGGTATCTTCTACACAGTGGTTCAAACTCACCAGCTGCTCCTTGGAAACGCTCTACTGCATCATTATGAGTCAGAACAGACTGGACAACACTTAATAACAAAAACAATTCCATGAGTGTAACGTTTTAGAAACTCTTCTAACTTATAATGAAGTCCCTTTTCCTGGGAATAAAAGGGGATTCAAAAGAAAAAGAGGTCAGGAAGGGAAATCCACTATGAGCTGAACTCCTACTTCTTGGTGTTAGGCTCCATCGAGTTTATTCCAACTCATAGAGACGCTCTGTACAACAGAATAAAACAGTGCCTGGTCTTGTGTCATCATCACAATTATTACATTTGAACCTACTGCTGCTGTCACTGTGTCAATCCATGTTATTGAGAGTCTTGAGCTTTTTCACTAACCATCCACTTTACCAAATATTATGTCTTTCTCAAGGAACTATTCCCTCCTGATTTCATGTCCAAAATATGAGGGAAATCTCACCATTCTGACTTCTAAGGAGCATTCTGGCTGGACTTCCTCTAAAAACAGATTTGTTAACCTTCTGGCAGTCCACAGTACTTATTCTTCTCCAACACCATAATTCAAATGCATTGACTCACCTAAGGTCTTATTTATTGTCCATCTTTCACATGCATATGAGGTGACTAAAAATACCATGGTTTGGGACACATGCACCTTAGTCTTCAAACTGATATCTTTGCTTTTGAACATTTTAAAGAGTTCTTGTGCAGCAGATTTCCTTAGTGTAGTAGGTTGTTTAATTTGTTGACTGCTCCTTCCATTAGCATTGAATGTGGAGCCAAGCAAAATGAAGTCTCTGACAATCTCAATCTTTTCTCCATTTATTATGATGTTACTGTTTGGTCCACTTGTGAGGATTTTTGTTATCTTTACACTGTGATATGATCCATACTAAAGGCTGTATCCATAAGTATTTTAACTTCTCTTCATTTCTAGAAAGCAATATTGTATTCATTAATGTAATGCATGCTTACTGTCCTATCTCAATTAATTCTCACAATTATATTGGACATAATTTCTCTTTACTGCAGATGAGGAAACTGAAGAAGATAATGTAAGATATAAACCAAATTCTGTGTACTTCATCATCCATGCTCTTTTCTCCCTCCGACTCTGATTAGCTGTTTAACCCTAAAGTTCATTTATCCTTGAAAAAAATGAAGAAGGTGAACTAACTATGGGTGTGATCAAACTCCACTGCCTTTTGCTATGCAGATAGAAAAGGCAGCATGTTTTAGTGGTGATAGACACATTGGTAACAATAGTTGGTAAATTTTTGATGAGAGAATAAATGGTTTTAAGTTCAACTTTGCTACTTATCATGGAAACTGATTATGGAATAAACTATACTTTTTTTGGCATAATTACAAATCAACTTTCTTTTACCTTTTCCTTTGTAACTCTAGTGTAGAGATTTCTTTTACCCTTTAGCAAGAAATCTGAGCCAGATCTCAAGGAATTACTATCATGCTCTGATATAGTAGTCAGCTGTTGCTAAAATAGTGGCACAAACTACCTTAAGACTCAGTAGTGTAAAACAATGTTTATTATGTGTCACAGTCTGAGAGTCAGTTGCAATTTGACTGATTATGAACATGCTCAGCTTTAAAGTATAGATTGTGGGCATGTCCACTCCACATGTCTCACTTTATCCTAAAAAAAAAAAAAAAAAAGGCTTCTCAGGAAATATTCCCATGAAGATGACAAACATTCAAGAGAGACTAGGGAATACATGTGATGCCACTTTATACAGGATCCTGGAGCTGACATTGTAAGTTCTGTACACATCCCATTGACCTGTTCAATTTCCAACTTATATATACATATGAGGTGATTCCACCATTTATCTGTCAGTTTGTCCTACTCTGATGACTTGTTAATTGCTGTGATTCTTACAACTTATGCCATCAGAATTTTAAATACCAGCTGGGTCACATATGGTGGTCATATTTCATCTGAGCTTACAGACTAAGACAGACTATGAAGAAGAAAGAGAGATGGAATACATATGAATATTTATTCATTGGAAATCTTATGAATACCAGTGGAACACTATTAGATGGCACTAGATTGTTGACTATTGAAACAGGATGAAGAGCACCAGATTGTTTTCAGATATAGTGCCAGAAGATTAACCCCTTAGGTTGGAAGGCACTCAAAATATGAGTAGAGAAGAGCTGCCTCCTCAAATTAGATTTGACCTTCATAGCATGACTGCAATAAAGCTATTGGTTTCTACATTTGTTGTTGTTGTTGTTGTTTTAAGTGTCATCAAGTCATTTCCAACTCATAACAACTCTGTATAGAGTTATCAAAGAGTGGCTGATGAGTTTGAACCACTGATCAGGGGTTCAAACTGGCTTTGCAGTTCAACACATTAACCCACAGTTCCTCACCAGGACTCCTTTGTTGATGTGCTACAACTCAAAATAAGGAGAAACAACTGTAAACATTCATTAATAATTGAAACATTAAATGTACAAAGTAGGCATTTAAGAAAACTAGAAATTGGCAAAAATGAAATGGAACACATAAACATCGACAACCTAAGCTATAGTGAGTAAAAATGTACTGACTTTGAACATTTTGAAATGGACAATCACATTGTTTACTATGTTAGGAATGACAATATATGAGGAATGGAGTCACATTTATCATCAAAAAGAAAATATGAAGAGCTAACATGAAATATAATGTTAACTGTGATAGGATGATACCCATATGCCCACAAGAAAGACCAGTTAATGCAACTATTCAAATTCACTCACCTATTACCAAAGCCAGTGATGATTAAATTGAATTCTAACAATTTCTTGATTATGAGATTGTCCAAAGATGCAATCAGAATTTATTGTTAATTACTGGAGGTGGAATGAAAAGGTTGGAAAAAGAGGATATACCAGTTCTTGGAAAATATGACCTTGGTGATAGAAATGATACCGGAGAATGCAGGATAGAGTTTTGCAAGACCAACAACTTCTTCATTACAAATACCTTTTTAAAACAATATAAAAGAAGATGATACACATGGAACTCATCAGACGGAATATACAGAAATCAAGTGACTACATCTGTCATAAGATATGATGATAAACCTACAGCTAACTAAGTTAATTTAATCCAATATGTCTCCTAATTTTGAAATTGATTTTTATGCTTCTGAATCATTTACACTTCACTCTTTCATATATTTTATGATAATAACTTTATGGACAAAATTGCTTCCTCTTTTAGAATAATAGCCATTTATTTGGGTCAATATATATTCCACATTAGCACTGCTGAAATGGAAGCCCATCCATTAAGTACCTCCTCAGAGCTAATGTAAACTTGTATTAGAAAGTTGACAAAATGCATAACCATCTCTGTTAACCAAAACATCAAGCATGGAAAATCATTCAAAGATGATTTACAAATTTGGGAAGGAACTGTAAGATAAGCACTGAATTACTAACTACCAGGTCAGCAGTTCAAACCCACCAACCACTTTTCAGAAACCCAATAAAAGTTCTGAGTGTTGGAATAGACTTGACAACACTTAACAACAACAACAATAAAGACCTGAATTAATTCTCTTTTAAACACTGGACTGCAAGGTCAGTTTGAGTGTAGATTTTATGTAAAATACAGAAATAAAGCTTGTGACTTGCCCCAGTGGCCAACCCTAGAAAAATAGGAGTAAGAATAAGAAAATGTTCAGCAGATGATGAAAAACAGCTTTGTTTGTTTGTTTGCTTGCTTGCTTGCTAGCACAACTCAAAATGAAGAGAAACAGCTGTAAACATCCATTGTAAATCAGAACATAGAATGTACAAAGTATGAATCTGGGAAAATTGGAGGTTGTAAAAAATGAAATGGAATGCATAAACATCGATATCTTAGGCATTAATGAGCTGAAATGGACTGGTATTGGTCATTTTGAATCTGATGACCACGTGGTTTACTATGCTGGGAATGACAAAATGAAGAGGAATGGTGTTGCATTCATTGTCAAAAAGAACATATCCAGATCAGTCTTGAGGCACAACAATGTTTGTGATAGGATAATATCCATGCACCTACAGGGGAGCCCAAATACTGCTACTATTATTCAAATTTTCACACCAATCACTAAAATCAGTGAGGATGAAATAGAAGAATTCTACCAACTTCTTCAATCTAAAATTGATCAAACATGCAATCAAGATGCATTGCTCATTACTGGTGATTGAAATGCAAAGGGTGGGAGCAAAGAGGAAGGATCAGTGGTTTGAAAATATGGCCTTGGTGAGAGAAATGATGCTGGGGAAAGCATGATAGAATTCTGCACAACCAATGAATTGTTCTTTTCAAATACCTTCTTTAGACAGCATAAGGAATGACTATACACATGGACCTCACCAGAGGGAATACATAGAAATCAACTTGAATGTATCTGTGGAAAGAGATGATGGAAGAGTTCCATATCATCAGTGAAAAGAAGACCAGGGGCAGGTTGTGGGACAGATCATCAATTACTCATATGCAAATTCAACTGAAGCTGAAGAAAATGAAAACAAGTCCATGAGAGCCAAAATATGATGACCTTGAATATATCCCACCTGAATTTAGAGATCATCTGAAGAAGAGATTTGATACATTAAACACTAAAGACAGAAAACCAGAAGAGTTGTGGGATGACATCAAGAACATCATACAGGAAGAGAGTAAAAAGTGATTAAGAAGACAAGAAAGAAGTCAGAAGAGACACTGACACTTGCTCTCCAGCGTAAAGATGCTAAAGCAAATGGAAGAAATGAGGAGGTCTTAGAGCTGAACAGAAAATTTCAAAGATCAACTCGAGAAGATAAAGCCAAACATTACAATAAAATGTGCAAAGATTTGGAATCAGAAAACCAAGAAGGAAGAACACGTTCAGTATTTCTTAAGCTGTGGGAACTGAAGAAAAAATTCAAGCCTCAGCTTTCATTGTTGAAAGATTCTCTGGGCAAACTATTGAATGATGCAGAAAGCATCAAGAAAAGGTTGAAGGAATACACAGAGTCACTATACCAAAAGAAAATGGTTAATGTTCAACCATTTCAAGAGGTAGAATATGACATCAAGAGCCAATGATACTGAAGGAAGAAATCCAAGGTGCATTTAAGGAATTGGCAAAGAACAAGGCACTGGGAATTAATGAAAGAAAAAATAAAATATTTCAAGAAAGTGAGGCGGAACAGGAGGCACTCACTCATCTATGCCAAGAAATTTGGAAGACAACTATCTGGCCAACTGATTGGAAAAGATCCAAATTTGTGCCCATTCCAAAGAGAGGTGACCCAATGGAATGTTGAAATCATCAGACAATCTCTTTGATAACCCATGTGAGTAAAGTTGTATTAAAGGTAATACAGAAATGGCTGCAAGCATACATTAATAGAGACCTTCCAGACATTCAAGCCGGATTCAGAAGAGGCCGTGGAATGAGGGATATCATTGCTGATGTCCATTGGATCGTGGCTGAAAGCAGAGAATATAAAAAAGATGTTTACCTGTGCTTTATTGACTATGCAAAGTCTTTCAATTGTATGGATCATGACAAGCTATGGACAACATTGAGACATATGAGCATTCTACAACACTTAATTGTGCTCATGAGGAATCTGTACCTGGACCAAGAGGCAGTGTTTGAATAGAACATGAGAACACTGAATGTTTGAAAGGTGTGCAACAAGGGTGTATTCTTTCACCATAGTTATTCAACCTGTATGCTGAATAAATCATCTGAGAAGCTGGGTTATATGAAGAAAAGTGTGGAATCAGGTTTGGAGGAAGACTCATTAACAACCTGCAATATGAAGATTATACAACCTTGCTTGATGAAAGTGAAGAGAACTTAAAACATTTGCTGATGACGATCAAAGAGCACAGCCTTATGTATGGTTTACATCTCAATGTACAGACAACAAAAATCCTCACCACTGGACCAATAGTCAACCTTCTTATCAATGGAGAAAAGACTTAAGTTGTCAAGGACTTCATTTTTCCTGGATCAACTATGAACACTCACGGAAGCAGCATTCAAGAAATCAGACAACATATTGCATTAGGCAAATCTGATGCACAAAGAGCAAAGACGTCAGCTTGAGGACTAAGGTGCACCTGACCAAAGCCATGGTATTTTCAATCACCTCATATGCATGTGAAAGCTGGACAGTGAATAAGGAAGATCATAGAAAAATTGACGTGTTTGAGTTATGGTGTTGGAGGAGAATATTGAAAGTCCATGGGCTGCCAAAAGAACCAATAGGATCCGTTTTAGAAGACGTGTAGCCAAAGCGCTCCTTGGCGGCCAAAATGGCCAAACTTTGCTGGGGAAGGATATTATGTTTGGTAAGGTGGAGGGTCAGAAAAAGAGGAAGACTCCCAACAAGATGGATTGGCCAAGTGGCATCATCAACTAACTCATTTGTGGCAACAATAGTGAGGTTGGCCCAGTATCGGGCAGTGTTTCGTTCTGTTGTGCATAAGGTCGCTATGAGTCGGTGCTGACTCAATGACACCTAACAATAGCAGCAACAATACTGTGGAGTCCTGGTGTGGGGTTTTTGGCGGACGCCATCCTGCGAATTGCGGACGCCATCCTGCCAAGGAGCACAACTGCGAGAAGCCTTATGCATGAAAAATTCATTGTTTAGCAGAGCGACAATGAATGCCCCCCTTGGTTAGCAAGCTACAAGGGATGATTCATGCAGAGTGCAGAGGACCCACGGGTTCTAGCTTTCCCTTGGAAAAAATAGTTTATTTCTGATTTCCTTATAAGAAGTTTTAGAAAATCTTGCATAATCATTAGATACTTTAAACAAACCTCACATTATAACAGTTGCCTTTTCACATTAACATTAACTTTCACACCATATTAAATCCAATGTAGTTACAAAAATTAATTTTTACACTAACAATAAGTTTTAACATTAGAATTAACCACACTAGCTAAAATTTTAGCAATTCAAGCTTAAAAGTGTAAGAAACATTCTAGGTGGTTTTAGTCAAGGACATTAAGGCTTTTAGAAAGAAAATTAGGAGACAGTCAACAGCAGTGAGAGCTTGGGAACAGAGGAAGGAATTTGATTAGAAGCTTTGAGAAATTATTAGCATGAGAGAATTACTGCTTTGTTCTTAACTATGAAACTTTAAGGTACTTTTATGTTCTTTTCTTTTTATTGTTTGATCAATTATATGTATGACCAGTTGTAGTAAAAATTTTGTTTTTGATTGTAATCTGTAACTAATGAATCTATAGAAAGTAATAGATGTTGGTAAAGTTAGAAATTAAGATGTAGAACTTGTTTAAAATTAACTAGACATTTTAGGGAGGATTAGAGAGAAACAGAGTCGCTCACAGAAGGTAGACGTTATCACAGCAACTAAGGAGTAACTAAGGAGAATAGAGATGCAGGAATGTTTGGTTATCTTGTGTTCCTCTTGTACCATTGATGTAACAATATAATATTTGATTGATTTGTAACTGCTCGTACGTGACTGTTATGAGATCATTTTATATTCTAAATGGGATATAAGAAGCAACAATTTTGAAATAAACAGTCAAGGCAGCAGTCAGAAAGAGGAGTCATCAGAGAGAACCATTACCACCATCTGCCTGAAACTCAAAATGACCCATTGACTCTTTGAGTTTTATTTTATTTTATTTTATTTTTCATTCACCAATTCCACATCCTCCTATCGAGACCCTTCTAATAATTATGTCGAGGCTGGTCCCCAGCAGGTTTTGGATTAATGCACTGGACTGCAAAGCCAGTTTGAACCACAAAGTCAGTGGTTCAAACTTGTCAGCTGCTCCCTGGAAATCCTGTATAGGGTCCCTGTGTGTCTGAACCAACTTGACAGCACTTAACAACAACAACAAAAGCAATTTGAATTTCAGACTGAGGTAGTTGGTAGAATTTTTCAATTTCATCATCACTGGCTTTAGTAGTTGGTGAGTAAATTTGGGTTATAGTGGCATTAACTGGTCTTGCTTTAAGCCTATGGATATCATCACAGATAGCATTAAGCTTCAAGATAGCTCTTGAAATGGTCTTTGGGATGATGAATGCAATGCCACTCCTCTTTAATTTTTAATTCCCAGCACCATAAATCATATGATTGGCAGATTAAAAATGGCCAATACCAGTCCGTTTCGGTTTATTAATGCCTATCATTGTTGTTGTCCTCCACCATCATAGCGCAAATGAATCAATTCTTCTATGGTTTATTATCAATTTCTTTTGTTGTTGTTTTTGGTCTATGGTGCCATTCTGTTTTTTCTATTTATGCTTCTCTTATGATCCCTTATAAGCATGTATTTTATTAAAGGAAACTCACTTCCATATGACAAAACTTTATTCTTTATCCCAATATGTAAATTGAAACAGATTTGAAAAGGTAGAATAAACAAAATAGGTCTATTTATTTATCTTTTCAAATTAAGATTAAGATTTTAATCAATTATAAATATACTTATAAACAAAATAGACCTATTTTTTATTTTAAATTTATAATTGCTTAAAATCTTAATGGTTGTGAAGGCAGTTATTGAAGGCAAACATCAAACATATTTATTACAAACTGTCAGTCATTTGGGTATGAAAGGTAAATTATTAGAACTTCCCATAAAAATGTACACCAAAAAATCATGTAACAGTCAATGTTATGGAAATATTATGTCATGGTTATAACCTAATAATTTGTTAGTTGTTTGAACATTTTATGATTGTGGCCAGCTGACTGGCTTCCAATGACTAATCAGTTCTTGATTAATATATAAGCAAAGCATATCATATATTTGCAGTTTCTGAACTCAGTGTTTCCATTAATTAAAAAAAAAAAGGAGAGTGAATAAAATAAGTGGATGAATCAATAAGAATTGAATAGCCTGTTTTATTCTTGTTCATAAAACTACTGTTGTACTCTTCGGAACACAAGGGAAAAAAATCCTTTTGTAAACAGAACTACTATAAATTGTTGACCCAATTATTAATTATTTATGTTCTGTTTGGAAAACCATTTTTTTTCCTCCTGTGTTCTGAAGAACACAGCACTGGACTGCTAACCACAAGGTTGGTGGTTCAGACCCAGCAGCTGTTCTTAGAAACCCTATACATGTTTTATGTGAGTAAGAACTGACTCATCAGCACTGAGCAACAACAATACGTATGTGTAACACATTAATTTAAAGCTGAATCTGACTTATGGTTACCCCATTTGTGTCAGAGTAGAACTATACTCCACAGGCTTTTCAGTGACTGTTCAAAAACAGATTGTTAGGTCTTCCTTCTAAGATATCTTGGGATGAACTAGTCACCAATCTTTTACTTTGCACTACCCAGGACTCCAATAAGTATTTATAGCTTTTATTAAACAAGAATTTCTGAAGTTAAAACAAACAAACAAGCAAACAAAAGATACTGTGTGTAGCCACCCAATATCCTTTTCCATATTTTCCAGGGTAATTAAGTTAATTTTAATATGGAAACAGGGCACACAGAGAGGATACTATAGTTTCAGCATACCTTGTGGATGGGAATTGATACAGACACATAGCAAAATTGGCATAATGTGGATTTAAGTGATTTTTTTCACTAACTTTACTTGTTCATGTACTTTTTCTCTACCTTTTTCTTTATTGTGTTCTTTCAAACAGGATAACCATATTGTGTCATAAAAATAAAGGCTGCTCAGAGATGGTGAAAATGATTAGACAAGGGGGACATTGTAGAGCTCCATCCTACCCACGATGATTTAACACCAGGTTTGGGTAAGGGATGCAATGAGAGAACAGAGTAGGGTCACAGGATCTGAAGATTGGTAGCCTGGGTAAAAGTCCCGACTCTACCACTCACTAAGTTGGATCCCTTGGGAACGTTATCTCTCTGTGTCTCACTTTACTCATTTATAAAATCAAAATAATAATCTATATAGGAGCTTTGTGAGGACTGAAGATTTAATAAAAGGGAATCACTCAGAATAGTTCCTGGAATATGCCAAATGCTAACAATTTCCAGCTATTCTTATAAACATTATGAGACATCAATTTTAGGTATAATAAAGAACAGGTTTGCACCACTGTGATTTTCCACTCAGTACATAAGTCTCTCTCCAGCTTCTTCAAGAAAAATATGGGGATTAAAAAGGAAAGAAGCATATATAGTGCTTATGAATTTGTGTTGCTACAGAGATAAAAAGTAACTGTGCCAAACAACTATTGTTTTCCCCATTTATCAGAAAATTCAAAGTTGTTGTTTGTATTTGTATAAACCACTCTTCTTTTATTATACATATTACACTCACACATGTACACATATATGAATATAAGATGTTGATGTTGACAGTGCATTGTTCTGCCTTTGAAATTTTGAGTGAAAAAGAAAAGAAATAAATAAAATAGCAAATAAAAGCTAATGATGAAAGCATCATTAAGCTACAAGGTTAAGTTATTTCAGTAAAAATATTTGGGTTCAATTCTCTTAAGGTATTAAGATTTATTATAAATAAAATCATTTAATTGAAATTCAATAAATACATGCTTAAATGGTAAGCAAAAGTAACAAAAATAGCAATGAGAACTTATAACACTTTTATGGTACAATTTACTCATCCGCTTCATCAGTTTTTCAGTCTTTTATCTCTCTATGTCTCCCATGATGATAGGATTGTTATTGTTGTTGTTTAGAACCATCGAGTTGAGAGTTTCCCATGGTGACCTTGCCTAGGGTTTCCACAGAGCCACTGGTGAGCTTGAACCTTGCAGTTCAAATGACTTTGCAGTCTGACACATTAGCCCACAGTGCCACACCAGGACTCCTGATGATATGATTGTTGTTGTTGTTGTTGTTAGGTGCCATCGAGTCACTACCGACTCATAGAGACCTTATGCATAGCGGAACGAAACACTGCCCAATCCTGGGCCAACCTCACTACTGTTGCCACGTTTGAGTCCATCGATGCTGCCATTTGGCCAATCCATCTCGTTGGGGGGATCTTTCTCTTTTTCTCTAACACTCCATCTTACCAAACATAATATCCTTCTTCAGCGACTGGTCCCTCCTGACAATATGTCTGATGTATGAGAGACAAAGTTTGGCCATCTTGACCTCCAAGGATCACTCTGGCTGCACTTCTTCCAAAATGGGTCTATTGGTTCTTTTGGCAGCCCATGGCACGTTCAATATTATCCTCCAACACAATAACTCAAAAGCATCGATCAGTATATAATTAGTGCAAAAAATAATTCATCTTAAATGAGTTATTGACTGAATTTTAGAGGTTCTCAGGGCTGTGGCTGACTCCATTATGTGGAAATAAATATGAAGCTATGAAGAAGTTTGACTGACAATTTATAGTTATTTACTTCTAGGACTAAGGAGCTCTGGCAGTGTAGTGGTTACAAATTAGGCTGCTAATCTTAAGGTTAGCAGTTCAAAACTACCAGCCGTTACGCGGGAGAAAGATGAGGATTTCTACTCCCTTAAAGATTTACAGCCTTGGAAATCCTGTACAGGGTCACTATGAGTCATAAGCGATTAGACGGCACATCACGATGACCAACTGCTAGGACCAAGTATGGTGTTCAGATCCCTGACTCTTAGTCAAACAAGCTACTCAACCCCACCACATGTCTGAAATTTTGGGAGTAAGAGCTTCCTTTTTGTTTGTTTTTTTGTTTGTTTTCCTTTTCTCCTACAATTAAAAATGGTGTTGAATAATGGAAAACATTGATATAATTCTAACTATTGATGATGGATTGGCCAAGTGGCAGCATCGATGGGCACAAGTGTGGCAACAGTAGTGAGGTTGGTCCAGAATTGGGCAGGGTTTTTTTCTGCTGTGCATAAGGTCGATATGAGTTGGTACCAACTCGATACCTAACAACAACAGAAACATTGATGAAAGTAAATTAGTTGGAGGCATCCTGAAGGTCCAGAAACTAATATCCATGCATAGCAAAGGCAAATGTTATTCCTAGCACACTTTGACACTAAATAGAAATAAGCACAAATGTTGAAATTTCTTGTCATAACATATTTTGAAAACTTCTATATTACTATACCATGGTTAATTTTGGTTCCCTTTCTCAGAATACATTCCTGACAATTTCAAGCTGGAAAGCACTTCTGGCTAACAGATAAGAAATCTGTTTATTATGCACATGGAATATCTATGTGGAAGAGGAGATTGCCTAATTTAAATCCTAACTTCATTTTCTCTTAATTTATGATCATTTTTGTTAGGTGCTGTCCACAGAATGAAACACTTTCAGATACTGCATCATGCTATTAAGTGTTGTTTATATTAGAGAACATTGTTGCAGTCACTATGTAAATTCATCACATTGAGAAACTTTCTGATTTTCACTGACCCTTTACTTTACCAGGTATGATGTTCTTTTCAAGAAGCTCCCATTATGATCACATATACAAAGAATGAGAATGAAGTCTTACCATTATAATATTAAAGGAACAATCTGACATTGAATTTCCCAAGAAATATTTGTTCATTATTTTGAAAGTCTGTGATGTATTCAATATATTTGGCCAATGCAATAATTTAAATGCTTCAATTCTTCAGTCTTCCCTATTCATGGTCTATAGTTATCACATACATATGAGGCAACTGAAAATACCATAGCTTGGATCAGGTGAATCTTAGTCCTTAATATGACATATTCGTACTATAAAAAGGCCTTTTGGGATAGATATGGCCAATAGAGTAATACACAATGATATTCTTCTTCTTCATAATGAATGACGCAGAAAACATAAAAAGAAGATGGAAGGAATACACAGTTACTGTACTAAAAAGAAAGGGTGGATGTTCACCCATTTCAAGAGGTAGATCAAGAACCAATGATACTGAAGGGGGAAGTCCAAGGTACATTTTAGGCATAGGCAGGGAACAGGGCACTGGTTGTTGACAGAATACAAATGGAAATTTTTAATAAACAGGAGGGGCACTGGATGAACTCACTCATTTATACCCGGAATTTAGAAGACAACTGTCTGGCCAACTGACTGGAAGAGATCCATGTTTTTAACCATTCCAGGATGAGATGACCCAACAGAATGCAGAAGTCATCAGACAATATCATTAATATCAAATGCAAGTACAAACTTTCGATTGTATGTAGCATGACAAGTGAAGGACAACGTTGGGGGAAATGAATATTCCAGAACACTTTATTGAACTCATGAGTAACCTGCACATAAACAAAGATTCAATTGTTTGAACAGGACAAGGGAAAACTAAATGTTTTTAAATTAGCAAAGATATGTGCCAAGATTGTGTTCTTTCATCATACTTACTCAATCACATGGGTTACTATGCCAGAAATGACAACTAGAAAAGGAATAATGTCACATTCATCATCAAAAAGAACATATCAAGGTTAGTCATGAAGTAAAATGCTGTCTGTGATAGGATAATATGAATATGCCTACAAGGAAGACCAGCTAATACAATAATTATTCAGATTTGTGCACAAATCACTAAAGCTAGTGGTGATGAAATTGAAGAATTTTACCAAATTCTTCAGTCTAAAATTGATTGAACATGCAAATAAAATGTATTGATAATTAATAGTTATTTAATTGATAATTAATGTATGCTCAAACATGGAACAACAGGGATCTGTGATACAGGGATTGAAACATAGTCTAAGTGGGTTGTTGTTGTTATGTGCCATCGAGACAGTACCGACCCATAGTGATATTAAGCATAGCAGAACGAAACACTGCCTGATCCTGGGCCAACCTCACCACTATTGCCACACTTGAGTCCATTGATGCTGCCACTTTGCTAATACATTTTGTTGGGTGTCTTCCTCTTTTT
>NW_006408919.1:592081-592993 GCF_000296735.1 Chrysochloris asiatica
TTGGTTCTTTTGGCAGTCCATGGCACTTTTAGTATTCTCCTCCAACACCACAACACAAAGGCATCAATTCTTCTATGATTTTCCTTATTCACTGTCCAGCTTTCACATCCATATGAGGTTATTGAAAATACCATGGCTTGCGTCAGTTGCACCTTAGTCCTCAGGCCACATTAAAGCCCTTAAAGTTGTATCTATTTTTCACTAATGACTTTCATAATTCTGGGATTCACATTTAGGTCTTTATGCCATGCTGAGTTGATTTTTGTATATGGCATGGAATAAAGGTCTTATTTTGATCTTTTGCATAACATTTTCCATCTATTGAAGAGAATATGTCTTCCCCCACTCAATGTACTTTGGCCCTTTGTCAAATTTCAGTTGGCTGTATGTGGATGGGTTAATTTCTGGATTTTAATTCTGTTCCATTGATCTATATATCTTTCATTGTACTAGTACCAGGCTGTTTTTATCACTGTAGCCATGAAGTAAAATTTGAAATCAGGAAGTGAGAGGTTTCTAGCTTTGTTCCTATTCCTAAGTAGTTGTTTGTTTATCTTGGGTCTCTTTCTTTCCATATAAAGTTTGGAATTGTTGTTTCCATCTTTCTAAAGAATGTCATTGGAATCTGGATTGGGATTATGTTATTTGTGTAGATTGCTTTGATTTTATTGACATTTTCACAATGTTAAGTCTTCCTATCCAGAAGCATGGCATATTCTTCAATTCTTGTAAGTTTCTTTTTGTTTATTGTAGTAGCAATCTGGAGTGTTCTTTACATACATCCTTTGTTTATATGGCTACATTTTTTCCTAAGTCTTTCATATTTTGAGTGGTTCTTGTAAATGATGCTGCTTTCCTAATGTCCTTTACAACTCTGTCATTATTAGTATAGAGGAATCTAACTGATTTTTG
>NW_006408919.1:593602-614343 GCF_000296735.1 Chrysochloris asiatica
TATGGTGGATTGCATTGATTGTTTTTCTAATATTGAACCATCCTTGCATCCCTGATATGAAACTCACTTCGTCATGATGTATTGTTTTTTAATGTGTTGTTGAATTCTGTTGACTAGGATTTTATTGAGAATTTTTGCATCTATGTTCATGAGGGATATTAGTCTAAAATTTTCTTTTTTAATTATGTCCTTCTCAGGTTTTGGTATGAAGGTTATGCTTGTTTCATAGAATGTTAGTAAGTTTTCCATCCTTTTCTATATTCTGGAATAATTTGAGTAGAATTAGTGGCAGCTCGTCCCTGAATGTTTGATAAAACTCACCAGTGAAGTCGTTTGGACCGGGAATTTCTTTGGTTGGGAGTTTCTTGATGACTTGGTAAATTTCTTCATTTGTTATAAGTCTGTTCGAGTTTTCTACTTCACTATGTATAAGTTTAAGTAGGTTGTGCTTCTGTTCAAGTTTTCTACTTCACTATGTATAAGTTTAAGTAGGTTGTGCTTTTCTAAAAATGTATCCACATCCTAGAGATTTTCAAATTTGTTTGAGTACAACTCTTAATAATATTCTCTTATTATCCTTTTTATTTCTGTTGGTTCTGTTGTGACATCACCCATAATATTTCTTATGCATGTTATTTGTGCTTTGTCCCTCTTTTCTTTTGTTAGGTTTGCCAATGGTTTGTGTATTTTATTAATTCTTTCAAAGAACCAGCTTCTTTTCCTGTTGATTCTTTATTTAGTTTTTCTGTTTTTTATTGAATTTATATATGCTCTAATCTTTATTATTACTTCCTTTCTTCTGTTGACTGTAGGCTTACTTTGCGGGTCTGTTTTTAGTTGTTGGAGATGTTGTGTTAATGTGTTGATTTTGATTCTTCATTTTGAATGTGTCTATTTATTGCAATAAACTCTCCCCTCAACACTGCTTTTGCCATGTCTAAACTATTTTAGTATGTTGTGTTTTAATCCTCATTTGTTTCTAGCAACTTGTTAATTCATGTTTCATTTTTCTACTACCCAGTCACTTTTACAGAAGGGTGTTATTCAGTTTTCATGTATTTGACTTCATTTCCTTGGTCTTCCTATTGTTGATTTCTAATTTGATAGCATTTTTGTCTGAGAAGATGCTTTGTAGTATTTTTATGTTTGTAACACTGGAGGGTTCTACTACACATTTGCACAGATCTCCTCGAAATTTAAAGTGACAGTTTCCACTTAAAACCAAACGGTCAACACTCTTCTGTCAGTTTGTCATACTGTGGTGGTTTGTGAGTTGCTATGATTCTTAAAGCCATGTCACCGGTATTTTAAATAACCATAAGGGTCAACCATTGTGGATAGGTTTCAGATGAGCTTCCAGACAAAGACAGACTAGGGAGAAAGAGTGACGAACTACTTCTGAATCATTAGTCACTGAAAACCTTATGAATAGCAGAGAAAAACTGTCAGATATAATGCCAGAAAGTGAGCCCCTCAGGTTGGAAGGCACTCAAAATGCGACAGGGAAACAGTTGCCTCCTTGAAGTAGAGTTGACCATGATAATGCAAACAGAGTAAAGCTCATGGGAGAAGAGCCCACAGGACATTCATTTGCTGATGGGGCACAAATCAAAATGAAGAGAAACAGCTTTAAACATTCACTGAAAATCAGAACATAAAATGTTCGGAGTATGAATCTGGGAAAATTAGAAGTTGTCAAAAATGAAATGGAACGCAAAAACATCAATATCTTAGGCATTAGTGAGCTGAAATGGATTGGGATTGGCCATTTTGAATCTGACAATCACCTGATTTACTAACCGGGAATGACAAATTGAAGAGGAATGGTGCTGCATTCATCGTCAAAAAGAACACATCCAGATAAGTCATGAGGTGCAATGCTGTCTGTGATAGGATAATATCCATGTGCCTACAGGGAAGCCCAGTTAATACCACTATTATTCAAATTTATGCACCAACCACTAAAGTGAGTGAGGATGAAATAGAAGAATTCTATCAAATTCTTCTATCTGAAATTGATCAAACCTGCAATCAAGATGTATTGATCATTACTGGTGATTGGAATGCAAAGGTTAGGAGCAAAGAGGAAGGACCAGTAGTTGGAAAATATGACCTTGGTGATAGAAATGATGCTGGAGAATGCATGACAGAATTCTGCAAAAACAGTGATTTGTTCATTTCAAATACCTTCTTTAGAAGGCATAATAGATGACTTTACAAGTGGACCTCGCCAGATGGAATACATAGAAATCAAGTTGACTATATCTGTGGAAAAAGAAGACAGAAAATCTCTATACCATCAGTGAAAACAAGGCCAGGGGCAGACTGTGGAACAGACCATCAATTACTCATATGCAAATCCAAACTGAAGCTGAAGAAAATGAAAACAAGTCCAGGAGAGCCAAAATATGACCTTGAATATATCCTGCCTGAATTTAGAGATCATCTGAAGTACAGATTTGATACATTAAATACTAAAGACTGAAGACCAGAAGAGTTGTGGGATGACATTAAAAACATCATACATGAAGAAAGCAAAAGTCATTGAGAAGACAAGAAAGAAGGAAAAGGTCAAAATGGATGTTAGAAGAGACACTGAAACTTGTTCTCCAGCATACAGATGCTAAAGCAAATGGAAGAAATGAGGAACTCCAAGAGCTGAACAGAATTTTTTTAAAATCAGTTCGAGAAGATAAAGCAAAATATTACAATAAAATATGCAAAGATTTGGAATCAGAAAACCAAAAAGGAAGAACACGCTCAGCATTTCTCAAGCTGGGGGAACTGAAGAAAAAAAATTCAAGCCTCAACTTTCATTATGGAAAGATTCTTGGGGCAAATGATTGAATGATGAAGAATGCATCAAGAGAAGCTGGGAGGAATACACAGAGTCACTGTACCAAAAAGATATGGTTAATTTTCAACCATTTCAAGAGGTAGCATTATTATCAAGAGCAAATGATACTTCAGGAGGAAGTCCAAGGTGCACTGAAGGAATCTACAAAGAACAAGGGATCAGGAATTGATGGAATAAAAATTGAAATGTTTCAAGAAAGTGAGGCAGCACAGGAGGCACTCACTCATCTCTGCTAAAAAATCTGGAAGACATCTCTCTGGCTATTGATGGGAAGAGATCTATATTTGTGCCCATTCCAAAGAGAGGTGACCCAACAGAATGTGGGAATCATCGGATAATTTCTTTGATATCCCATGTGAGGAAAATTTTGCTAAAGTTAATACAATAACAGCTATAATCATACATTGACAGAGAAATCCAAGAGATTCAAACTGGATTCAGAAGAGGCCATGGAACGAGGGATATCATTGCTGATGTCTGATGTATCTTTACTGAAAGCAGAGAATATCAGAAAAATGTTTACCCATGCATTATTGACTACGCAAAGGCTTTTGATTGTGTGGATCATGACAAGCTATGGACAACATTGTGAAGTATAAGTATTCTGGAACACTTAATTGTGCTCATGAGGAATCTCTACCTGGGCCAAGAGGCAGTTGTTTGAACAGAACATGGGAACACTGAATGTTTTAAAATATAAAAAGGTGTGAGCTAGGGTTGTATTCTTTCACCATACTTATTCAACCTGTATGCTGAGCAAATAATCCAAGAAGCTGGATTTTATGAAGAAAAATGTGGCATCAGGATTGGAGGAAGACTCATTAACAACCTGCGATCTTCAGATGATACAACCTAGCTTGCTGAAAGTGAAAAGGACTTAAAATATTTACTGATGAAAATCAACGAACACAGCCTTCGGTATGGATTATATCTCAATGTAATGAAAAAAAATCCTCACCACTGGACTAATAAACTACATTCTTATCAATGGAGAATAGATTGAAGTTGTCAAGGACTTCATTCTTCTTGGGTCAACTATCAACACTTACGGAAGCAGCAGGCAAGAGATCAGACGACATATTGCATTAGGCAAATCCACTGCACAAGACCTTTTTAAAGAGTTGAAGAGCAAAGATGTCAGCTTGAGGACTAAGGTGTACCTTACCCAAGTCAGGGTGTTTTCAATCACTTCATATGCATGTGAAATCTGGACAGTGAATAAGGAATACCATAGAAGAATTGATGCCTTTGAGTTATGTTGTTGGAGGAGAATATTGAAAGTGCCATGGGCTGCCAAAAGAACCAATAGATCTGTTTTAGAAGAAGTACAGCCAGAGTGCTCCTTATGGCTAAGATGGCCAAACTTCATCTCTCATACTTTGGACATTTTGTAAGGAGGGAGCCATCGCTGGAGAAGGATATCATGTTTGGTAATATGGGGGGCAGAGAAAAAGAAAAAGACCCCCAATGGGATGGATTGGCCATTTGGCAGCATTGATGGACTCAAGTTTGGCAACAATAGTGAGGTTGGCCCAGGATCGGGCAGTGTTTTGTTCTGCTGTGCATAAGGTCACTATGGGTTGGTGCCAACTCGATGGCACCTAACAACAACAAAAAATAAGTCATATTCCTTAAAAAGATAGTTCAAGTTGAGCAATTATTATAACTACAGCAACAACCCATTACTGAACAGCTTTCCAATGCTGACATTAAGTTGATTTTCCAGTTTAAGAGTTATGCTAAACTCATGTCTTTAACTTAAATGACAGCATACAATATCTTTGACCTTTATTAATAATGTTATAGTGGCACCAATCACTAAATTCAGCTGCAGCCAACAATAATGAAGCATTTAGACTGAAAAATTTGCAAATAACATAATCTACAGAGTTAACTGATGAGCAGTGTAGCAGTCACTCCTTTTGTAAAGTTCACACCCTAGAAATATATTCTGACTAAGAATATTATTTGTTTGCCACCTAGAAATTTTTGACATGAATGTTCAATTTTTCCATTGTTATGTTGAACATTAACAAGATCTGTATTTCTAAAATAGTTTCAATTTCTACACATTATAATAATAATTATTATTATTTTGCTACAATAAGGAATGATTATAGGATTTTGAGCAAATTTTGTTATAGTCACATTTCAATTTGTAATTTAAGTTCTAGTTGCACTACTACAATACTTGTAACCATTACACTTAACTGTTCAATGGAAAAAATCCCTTGTAACTCATTACACTTTAAGAGGAAGTTAATTTGTGAATTAATTTGAGGCATTCACAAATTCTTTCCTTTTAATCCTGTGCAAGCTTTCAGATTTTGTACTCATTTTACCTGTTGTTTTATTCTACCGGAATATAAAACTAAAGCTTTTTAAATTATTTTTTAAATACCATACAAAATACATTTCAATAATTACAAAATTAATCAAATTCCTAAGACAAAGTGTGCAAACCAAAATTTATATCCTACTTAGGACATTAGCAAAAATATTTTTATTTGAAAATTCCTAGGTAAAATCTAAATGAGTTTGAGCATGTATATTTGTACTTCAGGTCTAAGACTGTCTAAAGAAATGTACTTTTAAGACAGTACTATCCACATAAAGTATCTCTGGGAACATAGTGGTTACAAATCGGGCTGCTAACTTCAAAGTCAGCAGTTCAAAACTATCAGCTGTTCCACAGGAGAAAGATGAGATTTTTCTACTCCCATAAAGATCTACAGCTTTGGAAACCCTATATAGGGTCGCTATGAGTTGGAAGTGACTCCATGGTACATAACCATCACCACCACTCACATAAGCACTATTGTCTTGAAATGACACTTAAAATCTTTTGCATTCACTTTCTGTCCTTTGATGCTGCATTTCCACAGTTCATTGGATCTGATGGTGATGAAGGTGATAGCAAAGAGCATGAGATAAATACGAAGATGTGCTCAATCTTAAGACACATTTTTGGCTCAGTTTACAGAGGACTAGATATATCTCAAACCATGTAATTACAGTACTGGTGTAGTATTCTTATATGGTCGATGATAGAGGGTATGCATGATCAGTGCAAAATGAAAAGGAATGTAGTTGTTATAAAGTAAAAAAATTAAAAATTGATATTGGTTTTATTTAGCATACTGCCAGTTCCTGTCCTCTATCCTCCCTTTTCATTATGTTAGCTCTGCTTGACATCTATGGTTCTTTGTTTGGACAACTGGTACCCATGTTTTGTTGATATTCTAAGCATGTGCCTACCATGGGTCATCTACCCCTGCCATGGTTTAATGTGTTAGCTCTTCCACATGATAGCTGTGTAGCCTTGGGCATACCATGTCTTCTCTGTGAACCTGTTCCTCTGACCACAAGATGAGGTTAATGTCTTGCCACATCAATCTCATGGGGTTCCTATGAAGGCTAAATTAGATAATGGGTTTGAAAGATCTTTGTAAACTACAAAGTGTTGGACAAAAATGTGTGTTTATTGATATAAAATAGTTTTGAATTAAAAAAATGAGTCTACTTCCTCATAAGAATTTGCTGTGTGTGGTAAGACCACATTTTCTTCTCAACTGAGAATTCATTTTAGATGTGCTAAGATATATGAAACATTTGATCTGTTTTTTTTTTTTTTTTTCATGCTAATTCCAAGATACCACACAGAGTAGTTGCCTGTCTTTCACTATGGAATTATATGATCATAAAAATAAATAATTGCTGGTCTGATGTTTTAATTGGACATTTGAAGACATCAAACAGTTTAAGATTTAAATACTTTGCTTAAATTTGGAGGAGAAAAAAAATCAATTCACAAAAATTCAGTTAGAACAGTTTTGCCTTAACAGTAATCACATCCTGAAATAGGATCAGATTCCTAATATTCAGACAGCAAGGCTCTTTTTGCAAAAACGTTAGAGGACAGTTTCTTGAAAGCCCCTGCAGAAGATACATGTAGTTCAGAGACTCAAAAACCAAACCAAAACAAAAAACACGTATATTTCACACAAGTGTTATTAGTGAGTTCATCAGATTCAGTTTAAATAAAGCACTCATAATACCAAAAACATTTGAAAGAAAATACATGTAAGAAGACACACACCATTTTTTTTCTTTAAAGATCCTAACTAACCATTTAAATTACTAAATCGCACTTTAAGAATCAAGTTGCTCTTTCTTTATAGGAAAGGTCAACATAAAAGTTATATGATAATACCTCCAATTATATTTTACTGAGTTTTGGATTTTCAGAGCTTAAGCATCAAAACATTAGAGAAAATCACTGGAGTTGCTGCTTCTCTTATCTGTATCTCTTAGGAACGCCGTCACCTGAAAATAACAGTATTGGTTGGCTGGTTGATTATGTGCCACAGAGTAGGTTTCAACTCATATAGACCCTCTATAGGGTTTCTGAAGCTGTAAATCTTTATGGGAGGAGAAAGCCTCATCTTTCTCCCATGGAACAGCTGGTAGTTTAAAACTGCTGACCTTGTGGTTAGCAGGTCAATTCATAAAGACTACACTCCCAGAGTATCTTAAGTAACCGTATGGGAAGAAAAAAATTCTAAAACCAAATATTATTCTTCTTCAAAAATATGAAATCAGGAAAAGGAACTGTTTCTGGGATTTGTTTATTGGTAGAATGATAATAAGGCTCTGGATTATCATCTCTAGCATTCAGAAGGATTATCGGAAGACACATTAACACCTTGTGATATTTAGATAATTAGATTCTACAACTTTGCTTGCTGAAAGCAGTGAGGACTTAGAATACTTATTGATGAAGACCAGAGATCACAGCCTTCAGTATGGATTGTACCTCATAGAGAAAACAAAAACCCTTACAATTGAATCAATAAATAACATTGATAAATAGAGAATATTATGAGGTTGTCAAATATTTAGTTTTGCTTTTATGCACTATCAACACTAATGGAAACAGTAGTCAAGAAATTAACCAATGCATTGCATAGACAAATCTGTTGCACAAGACTTCTTTAAAGTGTACAAGAGCAAAGATGTCAGTTTGAGGCGCGACTGAACCAAGCTGTGCTATTTTCAGTTGCCTCATATACATGTAAAAGTTGGACAATATATAAGAAAGACCATATTGATACATTTGAGTTATGATGTTGGAGAAGATTATTGAAAGTACAAAGGACTGCCAAAAGAGCAAATAAATCTGTGTTAGAAGAAGTACAGAAAGAATGCGCTTAGACACAAGGATGGAGAGACTTCATTTTGCATTCTTTGGACATATTATCAGAAAAGACCAATTCTAGGTGAACAGCATTATGCTTGGTCAAGTGGAAGGTCAGTGCAAAAGAGGAAGACCCAGTGAGATGGATTGGCACAGGGCAGCAGCAATAGGCTCAAGTATAACAATTTTGAAGATGGCACTGAATTAGGCAGAGATACATTTTGTTGTACACAGGGTCACTATGAATGGAAATCAACTCAATGGCAACTTAATAATAAAATTCAGGATTAATTTGACCTTATGATTATGTTGTTGTTGTTATAAAATGTCATTAAATTGGGTCCAATTTATACTGGACACTGTATACGATTTCTGACGAGCTTCTGGTGGATTTGAACTGTTGACCTTGTGATTAGCATTCCAGTATGTATCCTACATTGACACACCAGCATTCCTTATGACCATACTGTTGTTTTTAAGTTCCAGTTATTCAGTTACAACTCATAGCAATCCTATGTAAGATTTCCAAGTATGGACTGATGTCCTTGAATCACTGACCTTGCTGTTTACAGACAAGTGTTTATCCTACAGTGCTGTACTAGGATTCCCATTATGCTAGAAGTAGCCCCAGTTGTGGTTTTATTCTGATATTAGGGAATGTAATGGCCAACACGTGGTATAAGATTGAATAAGTGACCCAGCCCTGAGCAACAAGATGATTCCTGTCCCTGAAGCTAAAAGCACAGTGAGACTCCCATATCCCAGGACCTACTTTTTCTTTAGCCTATCATGCTTCTGAATGTTCTTTTACAAAATAAGTGATGATCACAGTAATTGAGGGCAAATCTAGCCTATGACTATATATGCCTACAATTACTTTAATCATATTCACATATGTCACATTGTTTATCCCATACTAAATTGTTTGGATCACTTTCTGAATTAGAACAAACTGAGCTACTTTGTGGGATGAGTTATGAATTTTTGGATTTAAAAAAAAATGTTCTTTTTTTTAAATTTATTTTAAATGCACTGAACAGAACATTTTAACTCAGAAAAATATATGATCATAATATAAGAGATTACATCAATTTCTCAATTTAATGTTTGTGCATTACACACTTTCTCTACTTCACTAACTTCCTATGCCTCTTGTGTATATGTACAACATATTTTTTTATGAAACTGATTAAATTAAGCTGTATACTTGAAGGCCATTATCAATAAATATGTAAATTGATGTTCTTGTGGTTACGAACACTTGAGTAGGCTCCCACTCATGCACAAAAGAGTGGGAATTTGTTGGCCATTTTGAATCAGACAATTACATTGTTTGTTATGACAGTAAAGACAAATTGAAGAGGAATGTCATTGCATTCATCAGCAAAAAAAAATGTTCAAGATCTGCCTTATGCACAATAGAAGGAAACACTACCTGGTCCTGAGCCATATTCACAATAATTCTTAAACTCCAGCCTATTGATGCTGCCAAAGTGCCAATCTACCTTTGTTGGGGGGGGGGGGGAGATCTTCCTCTTTTTTGCTGACCCTCCACTTTATTAAACATGATGTACTTCTCCAGGGAATGGTATCTCTTGGTAATATGTCCAAAGTATGAGAGAGAATATCTTGCCATCCTGGCTTCTAAGAAGTATTTTCTGTGTACTTCTTCCAATACAAATTTGTTGGTACTTCTGGAAGTCCATGCTACTTTTAATATTCTTCTCCAATACAATAAATCAAATTCATCAATTATTTTGTAGTCTTTCATGTTCAGCTCCAACATCTACATGCATATGAGGCTATTGAGGCTTCAGGGGTTGGTATATAAATTTGAGCACTAGTTGTATTAACTCGGTTTCATTGTAGATCTATGGATATTATTCTATCACAATCAGTTATACTTCCAGATAGATCTTGAGAAGCTCTTTGTATGATCAAGGTAATGCCATTCCCGTTCAGTTTGTCAAGTGCATCTTTAGTTCTCAAACTCTCATTTTTTTCTCTAGAACACTTTAAAAGGTCTTGTGCAGCAGGTTTTCTTAATTCAATATATCTTTTGATTTCTTGACTGTTGCTTTCATCAGTGTTAATAGTGGATCCAAACAAAATGAAATCTTTGACAAACCCAATGTTTTCTACTTTTATCATGATGTTATTTATTGGTCCAATGGTGAGGATTTTTGTTTTCTTTGCAATCCCTATTTAAGGTTATGGTTTTTGATCTTCATGAGTAAATAGTTTAAGTCCTCTTCACTTTCCACAAGCAAGGTTGGATCATCTGCATATTGCAGGTTGTTAATGAGTCTTCCTCCAATCCTGATGCCATGTTTTTCTTCAGACTTTTGCTCATCAAACAGATTGAATAAGTATGATGAAAATATACAACACTGGTGCACACCTTTCTTAATTTCAACTAACTCAATGTCACCTTGTTCTGTTTGAATGCCTGCCTCTTGGACAATGTACAGGTTCCTGATGAGCATAATTAAGTGTTATATAGGTTCATTCTTTTCAAAATTGTCCATATATGATGATGACAAATGCAGTTGAAAACCTTTCCATAGTCATTAAACCACAGGTACCTAAATTTATGTCTTCTAACAATGAAACAATCATTATCTTTGGTTTTAGTGGTTGGTGCATAAATTTGAATGAGATTTAGCTTCCTTGTAGGAGTATTGATTTTATCACAGGCAGAGGTTACTTCAAGATAGATCTTGAGATGTTCTTTTTATTTGGGGGCCATTTTGAATCAGACAATTAATTTTTTTTATTATTCTGGGAATGACAAATTGAAGAGGAATGGCATTCATCATCAGAAAGAACCATTCAAGATCTACCTTGAAGCACAACACAGTCTGTGATTGTATAATATGCATACAACTGAAAGGAAGACCGGTTAATACAACTATTATTTAAATTTACTCACCAATTACTATAGACTTTGATAATGAAATTGATGAATTCTACCAACTTCTTCAGTCTAACAACAATAAAAAATTCAATCAAGATGTATTGATAATTACTGATGATTGGAATGCAAAAGTTGGAAACAAAAAGGATCAGTCATTGGAAAACATGACCTTGGTGATAGAAACTATGATGCAGACTACATGATACAATTTCTTTTAAAAGATTTTATTGTGATTTGAGTGATAGTTAACATGGGAAAGCATCTGTTTTCCACTCAACCTATTATATTTTTTTGTTTCATTGCAATAATTACAATCCCCTCCATGCATCATTGGTAACTGCGTTTGTTCTATTCTTTTTTGTTTTGTTTTGTTTTGCTTTTTAAGATTTTCATATACACAAAAACCTGCAGGAATATATAATCATTTAAACAACCAAAGGACACATTCTGCAAGCCAGCCTCCTTGCGGTCAGCACATAGCCTTTCTCTTTACATGCATCTAGAGTCCTCAGCTGCTCTCTCTCTCCATGCCATCACCTCTGCCTCCATCTCGGATGTCACTGCTTGTCTGGTTAGGGTACCATGTACTGCTCATGCTCTTCTCTCTTGATGGTCCTAGGGTCCTCTGATCCTTGAATGTAAGAGTAACTACTCTCCCAATTTTGCTACACAGCTCCTACCTTTACAGTTGTGACAATCGCAATTAGTCAGGATAACAATTACTCACTATGGAATCAAATGAATCCTATCCCCATCTCCTTTCATCAGACCCACTAGACAAGATAAAAACTCTTCAGTGGGGGTTTCATCTCCCTCTGCACACTCTGAAACTAAACTCCCTCATGAAAATGTAAGCCATCCACTTTGTGCCTTTATAATCCCCTCCTTATTTTAGGTAGCCAATGTCTAAGTTGCCCATCCCTATCAACCCAGTGTACAGAGGGAATAGGTTTGATCCTTGAGGTGAAGACTCCTTCCCTCTTGCTTCCTACACTTGCTTCCTTTATCAAAATTATTTATCTTACTCTAGCTGAGTTCTGATCATCATGACGTCGAAAACAAGGTCCAATGAGTACTATCTGCAAGTTTGTGCATTCTTATTACCCCCACCACCACCACCACCACCACTTCATCTCAGCTGGATGTTTCACTCTCAGCTCTAGCACTCTGTGGATAGGTCATTGTCTATGGCCTCAGGAGTTGCCAAGTCTCCCCAAACATCAGACCAACCAGCCCTTCATCTTCTCTCTCTTCTCAAGGTTATGGAATGTGCTCGAACTCAGGCCATATCTTCAATGTTGCCTTTCCCCCACTTCTACTCACGTGTAGACCAACATGGTTGCCAGTAAGCTTACATGCCTGCTCATGAATTCCCTTTGATTTTCAATCTTGGAGGAGGGTTCATCTTGAAGGTATTTGATTGCTTGCCTTGATGGCTCTCCAGTGAACAGCTTGCTTGTTCTTTTAATAGCTAAAGAGACTGTCATTTCTATTTTTTTCCTAATGGTCTTTTTTTCAAGAAGTATCTTCTGTTCCTCTAGATACTCTGGGCTGGTCTACATGTCCTTTCAAGTGGGAATTTCCCACCTCAGAAGATTCTCCATGGGGTTCAGGATTCCACCTAAGGCCCTGTACACTACAAAGGCTCCACAAGAAGCCTAGTTCACTGGGCAAGTTCTAGAACACCTTTTAGGTATTCAAATAAGTTACAGGTTGAAGATGGGTATACAAGCTTTCTGAAATTGTTTTTCCCAACATTCCTTTCTATCCCACTCATGTGTCTTTTTTTGCAATAGTAGGCAAGGAAAACCAATATCCATAAGACAGCCAAGCATTTTAACATTGTTTCCCCTTTCACCCATTCAAGCTGTGCCTTGATCTCAGTATCCCAAAGACCTGTTGTTTCAAGCTTGAACAGACATCATAATTTACCTCTGTCCCATTTAGCCCATGAGACCTTACATAAGTGTCCCCCTATCTACCTTGTTCTTTCACCCCTCTACCTTCTTGTGTATTGTGGTCCCTTTCCTTGTATATTGCCCTCCTCAACACATGAGCTATGATGTATCTGTCCTCTAACCTGTGTTCTACCATTCCTTCCCTTGTAACCAATAAAATTTTATTTATTTATTTTTTAATATGAATATCTTTTCTTTTTTGTGTGTGTGGTTGTTATATTTTATATTCCAAGTAATAATGATTAAAAATATTTACACACCTACTTTTAAGTCCACAGTTTAGCATTCTTAAAAATCGCTTTAAAAGTCATAGCACAAGATCTTTACATTAAGGATTGGGGGAAAAGATTCCACTTAAAACAAAGCCTGATATAATATATACATGTTTTCTCTGTACTATATTTAAAATACATTAATTTTTAAACAATACTCATCTTGTTTTCCTCTGGTGGCAAAATACTAGTGCAAACTTTTCATCAAAATAAAGTTTACCATGGATGTAAATGAATTCTCCCAATTGAAAATGGCCATTCAGCTGCCATCAAACAAAATTTCTCGCCAAACTTAAACAAAAAAAAAACAAACAAACATCGGTGATTGACACTTACAAGCAAAACTATAAAACCTTATAGCATCATCTACATTGCTCCTTACCACATAAACTATAAAAGAACCAGAGATACTGTATAGAAGCTAAGTTGATTTTGAAAAGGCACATGGGTGTAGTTTTTGTTGTTTTGTTTTACATTCTAGAAATTTTGCCACCCCCACTCTGTTCCTGTGACTATTGGGGGAGACAAGAATGGTATTCAATCTAAAGGAAACCAGAAACCAAAATTTAACTGCACAGTAACAATGCACTTTTCTTCATGCAGCCTTGTATTTTTTATATATTCAATTTTCTAACATGCATTAGAATACATAAACATGTATTCTAATGGATTTACAGTTGATTTTACAGTAGGGAAAACAATTTGAGGAAGAACATGACCTGTGAAGAGAAGAGAGAACCCTTACCCCAATGGAAATAGATACATTTCTACCCAAATATATAATAAATATAACCCATTTACATTTTCAGAAATATACTCAAAGTTTCCCATTCATTTATAGGAAAGTTCTCTCCTCTGTAACACTTAGTGGGGAGAAACCAGTGTGGTTCAATAGAAACAGTCAGTAAAACAAGAAATTGTTAATTTTGGTCCACTTGTCTATCAACAAGGACAGTCACACTGCCCACAATCAGTTGAAAAACCCAACATGTAAATTAAAAATATATATTCATTTGTTATTTCATTCTAAAACAGGCATAGCTGTTCTGTCCTCCTCATCCCCTGTCTTTTCAGCTTGGGAATCCATTGTTGGTTTGGGCTTTAAACTCTCAGCATCTTTGTGATCATCCCTGGAATCCTCAGTGGTATCTGCTTGGTGTGGCCTTCCTTCCTCCTGATTCATGATTTCAGGGGTCACTTGATATAAGTCTGCTTCTAGAAGCTCAGTTTGTACTTCCATTGACATCTGATTTACCCATTGAACATACAGCAGTCTGAATTCGACCCACTTCTAGATAACTCACTTGGACCTGCTCTGGAAGCTCATTCATTTGTGAATCGGGCACTTGGGTGTCCTGGAACAGATCTGGATGAACCTGTTCTACAGTCACTTGGGCTGAATCCACGTGGTAGCACATGTACCTTCCCAAAGTGTTCTCTAATCGTCATTGATGTTGCAGGTTCAGTTTACACACATGTTTCCACTGAAAGAACTTCTTTGGTTACCAGACATTCTGAAATATTATGAGTATCACTAAGATGTCTCCTTAATTCATTTCCTAGCATAAATCACATGGAGTACAATGGTTGGGTTTATCTCCAGTATGGATTACTAAGTGATCTTTGAACTGGTCCCAGCTGTTAAACACACTCTTACAGACCTGACATTCATATAGTTTTTGTCTTCCCTTTTTTGCCCCGACTCCAGTTTGGCATGCTGTCAGGTGATTTTTGAGTGTGCTATTTCTTGCAAATCATTCATGACAATTTGGACACTCAATGGGTTTTTCAGCTGTATATTTTTGAAGATGCTTTGTAAAATGTCCAAAGTGGTCAAACTGTTTCTCACAGTACTGACAAATGTGAATTTTTTCCCCAGATCTTTGCTTTTTATTGACTCCACCTTCTTCAAGGTGGTAACAACTGAGGTGCTGTTTCCATGCACTCTCCATGAAGATACCTTTTTAGTGCATATTTCACACTTGAGACTCTCATTGGAGTGTGATTTCATGCACTCCTGTTTGCTTGTGGGATCAGACGCACACTCATCTTCTTCTTTAATATGCCCTTTTCTATCACCTTGACGATACTTGCTGGTAATATCTGTCAACAAAGCTAAAGCAGAGTCATCCAATGAACTTGAGCTCTGAATGTACTTTATGAGTAGCCGCTTCTTCCAACGTCTCAATGCTTTCGTCTTCCACTTCAATTGTGCCTTCAGCAATCTCCACCTCAATTTCAGCTTGTTCTGATTCTGCAGATGGCAATGATTCAGTGATAACATTAGATGCTTCCACAATTTTTCTTTTTTTTTTGCCTCACTTTTTCCGGTGTTATTTTCTTCAGGTGGAGCTGCATTTTCTTTGTTCCTGACTTCGAGGGCTTTGATAGCTTCTAGCATTTGTAGAAACTCTGCTGTTTTCCATACATCATTGGCTTCTTCTCCTTGTATCATTAACTTTGCTGTATATGTAAATTCAATTAATTGACCAAAGGCCATTTTACTGACACCTTCTATCTCCACCAAAGATTCCTGAGTAAATTCTTGAAAGAATTTGTATAAGAACTTACTGCAAACAGCCAAAACAGCTTTGTGGGCCTTAAAATGGTGCCCGATGACAATCAGGGGGATATCAGTAAACCGATCCTGCTCTCACTGTTCATTCAGTCAATCAATTGGTCCAAGATCATTTTATGATGTTCTGGGAACTCCTGAAGGCATTCAATTGTCTCTTCAGCCTCCATGTCCATGGGTTTGCTCCCTGTCGCCCTCCATTTTCCCCACAAGAGCCTAGGTGCACCATCCATTTGCGTCCAGCCGCCCATTGATGCTGCTGCGAGCACCTGGCTGCTGCTGCACGGGCTGTGACCGCCATGGGGTGGTCTTAAGGTTTTACAATAATTATCTTATGCAGTATTTTTTTGTGTATGTGTGTGACTAATTTCACTCAGCATAATGTCCTCAAGGTTTATCCATATTATTCGATGATTTGTAGGTTCATTGTTGTTCTTCATGGTAGCATAGTATTTCATTGTGTGTATGTACCAATTTTTTAAACATTTTTCTTCCATTGATAGGCACTAAGGCTGTCTCCATCATTTTACTGTTGTGAATAGATCTGAGATAAACACTGGTGTGGCTATGTCTACTTGTGTGTTGGCTCATATTTCCTGTGGATATATACCAAGTAGAAGAATTGTTGGATCCTAACTCCTTGGAAACCCTATACAGGGTCACCATGGGTTGGAACTGACTCGATGGCACTTCACAACAACAACAATAAGGTATTTCTATTTCTAAATTTCTGAGGAAGTGACATACTGTTTTCCAGAGTGGTTGAACTATTTTACATTCCCACCAACAACGTTGGAGGATTCCAGTCACTGCACATCCTCACCAAAATTTATTGTCCTCTGCTTTTTTGAACTTCACTTTATTGTTGGTGTCAGATGATGTTTCATCATTGTTTTGATTTGCATCACTCTAATGGCTAATGATTATGAACATTTCTTCATATGTTTGTTGGCTGCCCATATGTATTCCATGGTGAAGTGTATGTTCATGTCCTGCGTTCATTTTTAAAATAGGTTATTTGTCTTTTTCTTGTAAAAGTGTTGTATAAATTTTAGAGATTAGTCTAAATTTTGAAGTTTTGTCTGATATATCATTGCAAAAGATTTTTCCCATTCTATGGTCTCCCTTTTTACTTTTTTTTTTTTTTTAACACATTAAGACCACAAAAACTATCAAATTTGATATTTATTTTCTTAATATTTTGATATACATAATTTCCTAATTTTTAATATGTTCCACTCATCTATTTTGTGTTCCATTTGTGCAATATTTACAATGCTTGGTAGTCTATTTTGATAGTCTGTTTTCAGTAACTAAATACTCAGAAGTAGTCAGCCTCTTCTTCTTCCTACACCGTCTCAATCAGGAAACTCATCTGAGGTCTGATGGGTGACATTGCTAGTATTTAAATTAATCAGTAATAATTCAGTGATGACAGAATGATGATTTATCTACCATTATTAGTTTACATTATCTTCTTAGGAAGATTTTCTCTTCTCCCAGTTAATTAACATCAGCATAAACTCATGAATTCTTACATTACACCATGGATTATAACCCAATGACATGATTTTAAGGCTCATTTTTCCCAATTTTTGGCTAGTACTAGCCACTTAAAGCTGACATCTGATGACCACTTAGATATCTTTTCATTATTCTTTAAGCACTCTATTCTCTGTGAAAAAAAGATGTTCGAATATCAGTATGTATTTCCTTGTCCCAAACTTGAAATAAGCTATTTTTTAATGGAGTATCATTTCTTTTATTGGAGAATTGTACTTGAAACCTTATGTATTGATCCCATATGAACTAATTGCTATTTGAATCTTTTGCTTTTAGACATTATTAGTACAAATCTCTAAAATGTGTGTATTGATATAAAAATATATAAACACTAAAACCAATGATGATGAAATTTAAGAGTTCTATCAATGTTTTCAGCTTGAAATGGATCAAACATGTTGTTAAGATATGTTGTTAATTAATGGCAACTGGAATTCAATGGTTGGAAACAGGAAAAATTAGTAGTTAAAAAATATGGTCATGGTAAAAGAATCAATGCTGAAGATCACATGATGAAATTTTCCAAGATCAATAACTTCTTCATTGCAAACAACTTTTTGACAATATAGAGGATGACTGTACACATGAACCTCACTAGATGGAAAACACACAGAAATGAAATTGACTAGGTCATGTTTAGTCTATGGAAAAGACCATTAATTGCTCATAGGCAACTCCAGGCTGATGCTGGAGAATTTTAAAACAAGCCCACAAGAGGCAAAATATAACTTTGAATATATCCCATCTGAATTTAGAGATCATCTCAAGAACTGATGTGATACATTAGACACTAATGACAAAAGATCTGAAGAGTTCTGAGATAACATCGTGAACATCATATAGGAAGAAAACAAAAGGTTATTAAGAAAGCAAGAAAGAAGGAAAAGACCAAATGGATGTCAAAAGAAACTCTGAAATTTGCTATCCAGTCTAGAGATTCAGCAGAAATGGAATAAATGAGAAGGTAAAAGAGCTGAATAGAAAATTTCAAAGGGCAGCTCAAAATATAAAGTAAAATATTATAATAGCATGTGCAAAGACCTATAGTTAGAAATCCAAAAGGAAAGAAAACACTCAGCATCTCTCAAGTTGAGGAACTTGAAGAAATAATTCCAGCCTCAACTTGGAATATTGAAGATTTGTAAATATTGAACGATGCAGAAAACATCAAAGATGGAATGAATTCACAAACATTGTATCAAAAAGAATTGACCAATGTTCAACCACTTCAAAAAGTAGCATGTGTTCAAGAGCTAGTGATAGTAAAGGAAGAAATCCAAGATGCGCTAAAGTCACTGGCAAAGAACAAAGCTCTGGAAATTTATGGAATACAAATTTAAAACTTTTAAGAAACTGATGCTGCACTGGAGGAATTCACTCATCTATGCCAAGAAATTTGGAAGAAAGATAGCTACCTATGGACTGGAAGATATGCATATTTATGCCCATTCCAAAGAGAGGTGACCTAACTGAATGAGGAAACCATCTTATCATTTTCATTAATAGTGTATGTAAGAAAAGTTTTGCTAAAGGTAATTTAAAAACAGCTGCTACAGTACACTGATTCAACATGTATTGGAAATCATCTGTAATTTATTGGAAATAAATTTATTTGAAATAAAGTTGGTATAGCTGAGCAAACAATCTGAGAAACTGGGTTATATGAAGAAAAATGTGACAGCAGGATTGAAGGAAGATTCATTAACAACCTGTGATATGCAGACGATACAGCCTTGCTTGCTGAAAGTGAAAAGGATTTAAAATATTTACTGATGAAGATCAAAGACCATAACCTTCAATACTGATTGCATCTCAATGCAAAATCCTCACTATTGGAACAATAAACAACATTCTTATCAGTGGAGAAAAGATAAAAGTTGTGAAGGACTTCATTTTTCTTGGATCAATCATCAATGCTCATGGAAGCAGCAGTCAAGAAATCAAATGAAATACTGCGTTAGGTAAATCTGCTGAACAAGACCTTTTTAAAGTGTTGAAGAGCAAAGATGTCAGCTTGAAGACTAAGATTTGCCTGACACAAACTATGGTATTTTCAATAACCTCATATGCATGCAAAAGTTGAATAGTGAATAAGGAAGACTGTAATATTTGGCTTTATCTTCTCAATCTGACCTTTGAAATTTTCTGTTCAGCTCCTGTACCTCTTCACTTCTTCCATTTGCTTTAGCATCTCTACACTGGTGAACTAGTTTCAGTGTCTCTTCTGATATCCATTTTGAACTTTTCCTTCTTTCTTGTCTTCTTAATGACTTTTTACTTTCTTCCTGTATGATATTATTGATGTCATCTCACAGCTCTTCTGGTCTTCGGTCTTTAGTATTTAATGATTCAAATCTGTTTTTCAGATGATCTCTAAATTCAGGTGGGATATATTCAAGTTTGTATTTTGGTTCTCGTGAGCTTGTTTTCATTTTCTTCAGCTTTATTTTGAATTTGCATACCAGGGATATGTTCCAGATTATTATTTTGGCTTTCACAGACTTGTAATTTTCTTCAGCTTCAGTCTGAACTTGGCTGTGAGCAATTGATTGTCTGTTCCTTGTCTGACCTTGTTTTGATTGATGATACGTACTTTTTTCACCCTGTCTTTCCATAGATGTAGTCAATTTTATTTCTATGTATACCATCTGGTGAGGTCCATGAGTATAATTATCTTTTATGTTGTTTAAAAAAGGTATTTGCAATGAATAATTCATTGATATTGCAAAATTCTGTCATGGGATCCAAGGCTATATTTTCTGGCTACTGATACTTCTTCCCTTTTTCTCCTCTTTGCATTCCAATCACTAGTTATTATAAATACATCTTGAGTGCATGTGTGATCAAATTCAGAGTGTAGAACTTGGTAGAATTCTTTAATTTCATCATCACTAGCTTTAGTGTTTGGTGCATAAATTTTAATAATAGTGGTATTAACTGATCTTTCTTCTGGGCATATGAATATTATCCTTTCATATACATCATTATACTTGAATATAAATCTTGAAATATTCTTTTCAGAACACTTCAAGACCTATTTTCCTCTTCAATTTAAAGATGACATTCTTCTACAATTGGTTATTCCCAGAATAGTAAACCCCATATTTATCAGATTTAAAATGGCCGTTACCAACATATTTCAGCTCACTAATGCCTGTTATATAAATTTAAAGAGACAGCATAGACATAAAACCAAACGGCCACCACTAGTCTGTCTGTTGTTCTGTGGTGGTTTGAGTTGCTGTGATTCTGAGGGCTATGCCACCGGTGTTTTAAATAACTAGCAGGGTCACCCATGGTGGAAAGCTTTCAGATGAGATACAAAACAAAGACAGACTAGGAAGAAAGAGTGACAAACTACTTCCGAATCGCTAGTCACTGAAAACTCTATGCATAGCAGAG
>NW_006408919.1:617123-636798 GCF_000296735.1 Chrysochloris asiatica
GAGGTTGGCCCAGGATCGGACATTGTTTCGTTCTGTTGTGCATGGGGTCGCTATGAGTCGGTTCCGACTCAATGGCACCTGACAACAACAACAACAATGCCTGTTATTGATCTTTATGTGTTCCATTTCATTTTTGACAATTTACAAGTTTTCTAGATTAATACTTCTTACATTCCATGTTCAGATTATTGATGGATGTTTATTATTATTTCTTCCCACTTTGAGTTGTGCCATATCAGCAAATTAAGATCTTGAAAGCTTTACTCCATTTTTGTCATCACTGTTAAGTCTATTTTGAGGAGGTAGCTCTTCCCCAGTTATATTTTGAGTGCCTGCCAACCTGAGGGGATCATTTTATTGTAGCATAGCTGAAAATATTCTGTTTCAATATTCTATAATCTGGTGCTATCTGACAGAGTTCATTGCTATTCACATGGTTTTCAGGTTAGGGCTAAATGTTTAGGAATAGTCTGCCTCTCCCTCTTCCTAGTATATCCTAGTCTGGAAGCTCAGATGTAACCTGTCCAACATGGGTGACCTTGGTGGTATTTAAAATACCAGTGGCATAGCTTCCAGTATCACAGCAACATGCAAACTGCCACAGCACACACACACACAAACTGATAAATGAGTGGTGGAGAGGCTCCATATAATTAGGCAAAACAAGGTCAGGGACAGACTGTCAAACAGACAATCAATCACTCATATGTAAGTTCTAGCTGAAGCTGAAGAAAGTGAAAACAGGTCCAAAACAAGTACACAGGAACCAAATATGACCTCAAATATATCCCACCTGAATTTAGAGATCATCTCAAGAACAGATTTGATGCATTAGAAACTAATTACCGAAAACAAGGAGAGTTTTGTGATGACATTAAAAACATCATACATAAAGAAAGTAAAATATGAGACTTAGGGCCAGATAGCAGACTATGCAGTAGTGCTATACAGACCCTCCACAACAAGCATAAGAGTAACCAAGGAAGCAGTTGCAGTTGATAATCCTGGAACTGTAAGTTTCAGATGAAGAGCTAAAGAATGCTTACTAGAAGAGGCTGAATAAACACAGTAAAAAAAAGAGACAGACTTATGACCCATGCTGGACAATCAGATGCAATGTGGCCATCTTAAATTGTGTGAGTAGAGTCAGACATTGGTTTTGCAAAAACATACCAGTAACTTTTAGATATAATGGTGTATTTTTTTATCTTATTCCTTACACTTCACTGATGGTCAGAAGCATGGATTGCCCCATCAGGGTTGCACTGTAGTAAACAGCATACTTGTGAGTTCCATCAAAGTGAGTGGACACATATGCAACTCGAACATATATGGTGTCTATGTTCAAGTGAATCCTACTCAATACCTACAGAGTCAGTCTGGCCCACCCTGGAGTAGCTCAAACTATGAGAAGCAGCTAAGCAGATGCATTGTTTTGTTTGATTGTTGTTGTTTTTTTTCTAATGAGACAGGTGATTTGTGTTGACTGGCCAGGCATAGAACAGCCATCTTGTTTTTGCAGGTAGCTTTGAAAGCAGAGGACATTTGGTGACCACAGAAATATACTGCTTACTGACAAGAATAAAGGTTCAATTTTTTTTCTTATACCCATGTTACTCTGACACCCAGAGGCTTAGTCAGTCCCTATCCACAAACAGTCCCAGCAAAGCTCCTGATCTCTGGGCAGTCAGAAATAAAGCAAAGTGAATTGGGATTTAGCAACACCAACCCTGGCAACTGGAATCAGGTTCTGCAGACCTGCAGAGATTGCTAAAAGAGATTTGTAACACTTGTGCAAGCAAGGCAGAATGAAACACTGCCCAATCCTCGGCCAACCTCACTATTGTTGCCATGCTTGACTCTATCGATGCTGCTACTTGGCCTATCCATCTCACTGTGGGTCTTCCTTTTTTTCTCTGACTCTTCACCTTACCAAACATAATAGCCTTCTCCAGCTTATTAACAACTTGTGATATGCATACGACACAATCTTGATTATTGGAAGTGAAGAGGATTTAAAATACTAGCCGATGAAGATCAAAGAATTCCATATGATTTGTTCCGCAGTGTAAAGAAAACAAAAAGAATCAATATTGGACAAATTAATAACACCATGACAAATAGAAAAGGCTTGAAGCTGTTAAAGACTGTTCTGCTTTGGCCAAAAATCTGTGCTCAAGGAATCAATAATCAAGAAATTAAATGACATATTGCATTAGGAAAATCTAATGTAAACAACCTCTATAAAGTTTTATGATGTCAGTTTGAGGACTGAGTTGCAACTGACCCAAGATATGGTATTTCCAATCACCTTATATGGATGTGAAAGTCAAATAACTAAATTAAGAAACAATGTTGTTTTTGTTGTTATGTGCCATCTAGTCAGTGCCGACTTATAGTGACCTTATGAACAGCAGAAAGAAACACTGCCCTATCTTGGGCCAACCTCACTATTGTTGCCACATTTGCACCCATTAATGCTGCCACTTGGCCAATCTATTTTGATGGGGGTCTTCCTCTTTTTCTCTGACACTCCACCTTAACAAACATGATAACCTTCTCCAGTGATTGGTCCCTCCTGACAATATGTCCAAAGTATGAGAGATGAAGTTTGGTCATCTTGGCCTCCAAGGAACACTCTGGCTGTACTTCTTCCAAAATGGATCTATTAGTTCTTTTGGCAGTCTATGGCACTTTCAATATTCTCCTCCAACACCATATTTCAAAAGCATCAATTCTTCTACGGTCTTCCTTATTTACTGTCCAACTTTCACATGCTTATGAAGTTATTGAAAAATACCATGGCTTGGGTCAGGCACACCTTAGACCTCAAGCTGACATCTTTGCTTTCCAACACTTTAAAAAGATCTTGTGCAACAGATTTTCCTAATGCAATACATTGTTTGATTTATTGACTGCTGCTTTTGTAAGTGTTGATAGTTGATCCAAGAAGAATGAAGTCCACAAATGAAGATCCTGTGGGCTTTACTCCCACAGGCTTTACTCCATTTGTGTCATCATGGTCAACTCTACTTTGAGGAGGCAGCTCTTCCCCAGTCGCATTTTGAGTGCCTTCCAACTTGAGGGGCTCATTTCTTGGCACTATATCTGACAGTGTTTCTCTGCTATTCATAAGATTTTCAGTGACTAGATGTTCAGAAGTAGTTCATCACTCCTTCTTCCTAGTCTGTCTTTGTCTGGAAGCTCATCTGAAATCTGTCCACCATGGGTGACTCTGCCGGTATTTAAAATACCAGTGGCATAGCTTCCAGAATCACAGCAACTCACAAGCCACCACAGTATGATAAACTGACAGATCAGTGGTAGTATGAAACAATAGAAGAATTTAAATTATGGTGTTGGTAAAAAATAATGACAGAACCATAGACTTCCAGAAGAATAAACAAATCTGTTTAGGAAGAAGTACAGTAAGAATGCTCATTGGATGAGAATATGGCAAGAGATTGTCTCTGGTACTCTGGACATGGTGTCTGGAGGGATTAGTCCCTTATCAAGGATTTGTCCTTCCTAAAAGTGGAGCATCATGGAAAGTGATATGCAAAAGGTTGAAATAAGACTGCTACCTCATGCCCTATACAAAAACAACTCAGCATAGATTAAAGACCTAAATGTGAATCCTAAAATTATGAATGCCATCAATGAGAAAATAGGGACAAATGTGAGGGCTCTAATACAGGGAATATACAGACAACCAAACATTTTGAAAATTGTACAAATAAAGACAAAATAGATGATTGGGACATATTAAAAGTTAAAATCTTATGTGCATCAAAAGACTTCACCAAAAGAGTAAAAAGGGAGCCCACAAAATGGGAAAAAATGTTTTGTAATGACACATCGAACAAGGGACTCATTTCTAAAATACATAGGAAACTACAACTGCTCTACAAGAAAAAGACAAATAATCCAATTTAAAAATGGGCACAGGACATGAACAGACACTTCATTGAGTAGGAGATCCGGGCAGCCAACAAACATATGAAGAAATGTTCATGATCTCAGGCCATTAGAAAAATGCAAATCAAAGCAACAATGAGATATCATCTCACACGAGCAGTAAGTGCAAAAATAAAAAAGTATAGGACAATAAATGCTGATGAGGATGCAGAGAGACTGGGATACTCCTACATTCCTGGTGGGATTGCAAAATGGTCCAACCACTATGGAAATTAATATGGCACTTCCTCAGAAGGTTGGAGATAGAAATTCCTAATGATCCAGAAATTCCTCTGCTTGTTATTTACCTGAAAGAAATACAACCCATATATATAAGTAGATATATGCAAACAAACGTTGATAGCAGCACTATTTACAATATCAAAAATTATGGCAACAGCTTAAGTGCCCACCAATGGAAGAATGGATAAACAAACTGTGGTACATACACACAATGGAATAATATGTTACCCTGAAGAATAAAAAGGAAACTGCCAGCCACTGCATAACATGAATGAACCTTCGGGACATTATGCTCAGTGAAGTTAGTCAGTCACAAAAGGAGAAATACTGTATAGGACCATTATTGTAAAAGACTGAAAAACGAACCCATACTAAAAGATGGGAAAAGGGTTAAAAAAAAAAATTGTTGCTGGTCTCCAGGATGTGTGGGGTGGTGTGAGGGTGGGAGGGGAAGGTGAAGCACAGGGTATGAAATAGGAACAGGATAGCTGGGGTGCTTGAGGGAGGGGAACAATACACAAGAAGGAGGAGGGGAATGGAAGAACAAGGTGCATGGGAGAACAGTTGAGCAGGTTTGCATGGGCTAAGTGTGACAGAATAAATAATCATGTATTCACAACCTTGGAACAACAGGGCTCTAAAATAAATGGATTGAGGTATGGTTTGAATGGGTAAAAGAGGGTAAATAATGTTAAGATGCTTGGCTGTCTTTTGAATCTTGGTTTCTCTTGCATACCATTGTTGAATAGCCACTTGAGGGGGAGAGAAAGGAATAGCCAGAAATATCAACATAGAAAGCTCATAAGTCCATCTTCCACCTATAACTGATTGGTATACCTAAAATGGGGCTAGAACTTGCCCAGTGAAGCAGGCTTCCTGCGGAGTCTTTGCATTGCATAAGACCATAGGTGGAATCCTGAACACCATCCAGAATCTTCTGAGGTGGGAAATGTCCACTTGAAAGGACAAGCAGACCAGCCTGGAACAGCTAAAAGAACAGAAGATACTTCTTGAAAGAAAGACCAGCATGAAAAATCAAAAACAATAATGGCAGTCCAACTGACTACTACAAGAACAAGCAAGTTGTCCAAGCAGGAGACATCAAGGCATGTGGCTGGGTCCCTTAAGGGCAAATCCCCTTTCAAGACTAAGAATCAAGGGGAATATGTGGGTAGGCATGTGGTTTAACTGGTGACCACGTTTGTCACGGATAAGGGGAAGTGGGGGAAAAACAGCAATGAAGTTGTGAGCTAAGTCCAATCACATTCAGTAGACTCCTGTGAACCCAGGTGGAGACTGGTTGTCCAGCAGTATGGCAAGACCTGACAGAGAACTACAATGGACTGAAGCGTCCAGCTGATAAGAAATGAGAGGAGATACACAAGAACACCCATACTTGCAAATAGTACCCACTTGACCTGGCTTCAATGGTTGGATGATCAGAACTGGACTAGAAGAAAAAAGAAGAGGGAAAAAAAAATGTAATCTGATACAATTTGATAAACTTGACCTATACCTATGCATATAGTAGCTCAAAAGAGTGAACAAATCTTTACAGCATGGATCATTCCCACCCCCTAGGTTCATAGGGTAGACAGGGATAGGCAACTTAGACATTGACTACCAAAAATGGGGTGGGGGTGGGCTACAAAGGCAAGAAGTGACTGGTTTACAAGCTTTCAAGAGGGAGCCTAGATCCAGAGGGTGCGCAGAAACCACTTAGTGGTTTCCAATCTGTCTGGACGGGGTTGATGAAAGAAGATGAGGATAGGACTCTTGCGGTACAATAGTGAATAATTACTATCAGGACTGACTGTGAGGGTTGGAAATGTAAAGGTAGACATTTTGTTACAAAAGGAGGGGAAGGTTTACCTTTTGAGTCCAGGAGTGGAGGTCCCTGAGACCATCAAGGGAGAAGAGTGGAGTGCAGGACCCTACCCAGAGAGGCAGTGATGCCAGAGATAGAAGCAGAGATGATGATGTGGAGAGATGGTGTGATTGGGGACTCTGGACCTAGGGTGGGAGAGGGGCTGTGTACTGATGACCAGGGGGCAGGCTTGTGGAATGTGACTTTTGGATGTTTGATGAGGCATGGAAGAGTTTGTAACCATGACAATGAATGTAAAGCTGGTGTTCTCCCATGTAGACTGTCACATAATTCACAATAAAAACTTAATTTTTATTATTTTTTTTGAAATGGAGGGTCAGAGAAAATCTAATTAGATAGATTTTCACAGTGGCAGTAACAATGGATTCACACGTAACAACAGTTGTAAGGATGGCACAGGGCTGGCCATTGTTTTTGTTGTTGTTGTTGTACCTAGCATCACAGTGAGTCTGAACTGGCTTGACAGCACCTAACAACAATAACAAAAGTCATGGTATGAGTTTACCTTAGAAAGACAAACTTTTATAAAAACTTTACACATTTTTTTACTTTTCTAGTGTTCTCTAAATTCATCCCACCTATATTACATGGTGGAGTCCTGGTGTACCACTGTGGGTTAAGGCGCCAGACTGCAAATTCATTTGAATTGCAAAGTCAGCAGTTCAAGCTCACCAGCTGCTCCTCAGAAACCCTATATAGGGTCGCTATGGGTCAGAACCTACTCAATGGCACCTAACAATTTAAGATATTACACGGTAATCCATATGCCAAAAAGAACAGCTCTTAGTGTTGATTTTACCTTTTTCTCTAACTCACCAAGTTCTCAAAAACTACTGTTAGTCATTTAAGTTAAGTTTAGCAATGAATTTCACACACCGAGAATTGACTATCAGAGGCTTGGGAATGCCTGAGAAAAAATATACAAAACAAAAATACTGAAAATGTAAAAGAGTTTGAAGCAGTCTTTTGAAACAGCAGTTGACTCTCCAGCAGCTAATCACAATATGCAACAGTATACCAAAATCTAGAAGAGAAAGGTATGCCCATCAAAGAACACTCCAACTACTCAGCAGTTGGTTTAGGTACTACGGATTTGTATTGCGCTCTCCAACATGGAAGCCACAACTCATATGTAGCCACTGAGCACTTTCAATGGGGCTGCTCCAAATTCACATCTGCTGTAAGTATAAGTCATCCTGGTGTGGCATTGGGGGATAATGCACTATAACACAAGGTCAGTTTGAACCACAAAGTTGGCAGTTCAAACTCACTAGCTTCTCCTTGGAAACTCTATACATGGTTGTTATGAGTCAAAACTGCTTCAGTGGCACTTAACAACAAGAAGAACATGGGTATAAAATATACACAAGATCCAGAAGACTTGATTCAATGAAAATTAAATTGTCAAACTATAATTTTAAAAAATTTTATTTTTTAAAAATAATAATTAAATGATGTTTTGGATACATGGGTTTCCATGTTAGGCATTACTGATAAAGATCAGAGAGCACAGCCTTCTATATGGATTATATCTCAATGTAAGGAAAACAAAAATCCTCACCACTGGACCAATAAACAACATTCTTATCAATGGAGAAAAGATTAAAGTTGAAAAGTGCCATGGACTGCCAAAAGAACCAATAGATCTGTTTTGGAAGAAGTGCAACCAGAGTGCTCATTGGAGGCCAAGATGGCTAGGCTTCGTCTCTCCTACTTTGGACATATTGTCCAGAGAGAACAGTCGCTGGAGAAGGATGCCATGCTGGGTAAGGCGGAGGGTCAGAGAAAAAGAGGAAGACCCCCAACGAGATGGATCAGCCAAGTGGCAGCATCGAGGGGCTCAAGTGTGGCAACCGTAGTGAGGTCGGCCCAGGATCGTACAGTATTTTGTTCTGCTGTGCATAAGGTAGGTACTATGAGACAGTACTGACTCAATGGCACCTAACAACAACAACAACAAATGTAAGGCATCAAAAAAACTAATAGCACTTGCTTCTTTTACTATTTTTAATGCAGCTACTAGAAAATTTAAAATTACATCTATGACCAACATTTCTCAATGGCTTTATATTTCTGGCATCAGCATTAGCCTGTAATTTCCAGACTGAATGTGAATCTGCCAGCATCTAAGCCATCACCAGCATTGTGCCTCATATTGCTTTTCATATCATACAGAAGCATAAACCTAAATATAAACCTGGTCATCTTCCCACTGAGTACTTTCCTCTCTCATCTCACCAAATTCTTACACTCTACCATATTAAAATTTCCACCCACAAAAAATCAAACTTTCCTGACAGCTGTAACCTCTTTGATCATCCCTTTACCTTCTTGTGCTACCTCAACCTGATTTCTTCTGCCCACGCTGCTTTCCTGGTCTAGACTGTTCTCTCACACGGTACAGAAGATCTTTGCTTATCAGTCTCTCCTGTTGCTTTTGCATTATTTAATTATGCAGTCCACTTTCTTGTTACTCATTTCTTCTTCAACATCTAAACTATTTTTCTGTTGTGTAACTATGCTTCATAAAAGCTCTTTTAAAATAACATAAACAATTCAAGAATGTTCCTTGTTAACTGTACCCATGCTTATTTTGTTTTTTTTTTCTTTTCTTATTTTTCATGGCCTTTTCTTTCTTATCCATTTCTCACTTTAAATTTCCCTTATCAAAGACATTTTAATAATAGTACTGTTTAATATCATACCAAATTATTCTTTAAAACAGGGCCATATTTAAATTTCTACTTATTCTTAATCATTGCCATATAAAATTTTTACTGTTTTTCATTTTTCCTTTAATTGTTTGACTTTCTTTGGCATAACACAAGGTCTTGTTTGTCTTATTAACCACTATAATTCCAGTAGATATATTACAAATCCAATATTTATGGATTGATTAAATAAATTCTTACTCATGTCATCTCATTTTCTAGCTCATGGCAATGAACCATCAAAATTGATGTTATTGGGGAAAGTTTTACTTTTTTAATATAAACATAATTTTGTGCTTTTAAGTGTATCAACTTCAGTACATAGAGTCCTTGTGTGGCACCATGGGTTAATGCAGTGAACTGCAAAGTCAGTTTGAACCATACGGTTGGCAGTTGAAGCTCATCAGTTTCTCCTCAGGCACACAACACAGGTTCACTATAGTCAGAATTGGCTCAACAATAAATAACAACTTCAGTATATGGGAATTTGGTAAGACTTGAATATTTGTAAGTAATGAATAAGTAAGACTATAGAAAAACTGATATTCTTGAATTATGTTGTTGGTGAAGAAGTGCAGACAGTATGCACCTTAGAAGTGAAGATGGAAAAACTTCATCTCATATACTTTAGACATGTTACTAAAAGGGACCAACCCCTGGAAAAAGATATCTTGCTTGGCAAAGTGGAGGTCCAATGAAAAAGAGGAAAAACCCCAATGATATGGATTGTAAGAGTGACTGAAACAATGGCCTCAAGCATGAAAATAATTGTGAGGATGTTATGTTTTTGCTGTTAGGTGCCATCAAGTCAGTGCTGACTCACAGCAACCCAGTGCACAACAGAATGAAATACTGCCCAGTCCTAGACCAACCTCACAATCATTGCTAGTCTCGACGCAATTGATGCTGCCATTTTACCAATCCATCTTGCTGGGGATCTTCCTCTTTTTCTCTGACCCTGCACCACACCAAATATGATATCTTTCTCAAGCGTTTAGTCCCTCCTAACAATATGTCTGAAGTATGAGAGATGAAGTCTGGCCATCCTGGCTTCCAACACACACTTTGGCTGTACTTCATTAAACACTGATCTATTTGTTCTTTTGGCAGTACATGGTACTTTAAAATTTCTCCTCCAACACCATAACTCAAATGTATCAATTCTACTATGGTCTTCCTTACTCACTGTCCACCTTTCATATGCATATGAAGTTATTTCAAATACCATGGCTTCATCAGGCATACCTTAGTCCTCAAACTGACATCTTTGCTCTTCAACACTTTACAAAGGTCTTATGCAGCAGATTTGTCAAATGCAATATGTTGTTTGATTTCTTGACTGCTGCTTCCATGAATGTTGATGGTTGATCTTAGCAAAATGAAGTCTTTGATAACTTCCATCTATTCTCCATTGATACAAATGCTGTTTACTGGTCCAGTAGTGAGGATTTTTGTTTACTTTACATTGATATGCAATTCATATTGAAGGCTGTTGCCTTCAATCTTTATCAGTAAGTATTTTAAGTCCCCTTCACTTTCAGCAAGCAAAGTTGCATCATCTGCATATCACAGGTTGTTAATGAGTCTTCCTTCAATCCCGATGCCACGTTTTTCTTCATATAACCCAGTTTGTTGGATTATTTGCTTGGCATACAGGTTGAATAAGTATGGTGAAATAATACAACCCTGTCACACACCTTTCCTAATTTTAAACCATTTGGTATTCTCTTGTTCTGTACGAGCAACTGCCTCTTGATCCATGCACAGTTTCCTCATGAGCACAATTAAGTGTCCAGAAATCTCATACTTCATATGTTGTCCATAACTTGTCATGAGCTGCACAACTTAAATCCTTTGCATAGTCAATAAAGCACAGGTAAACATCTTTCTGGTATTCTCTAATTTCAGTCAACATCCATCTGACATCAGCAATGATATCTATCATTCCACGTCCTCTTCTGAATCCTGCTTGAACCTCTGGAAGTTCTCTGCCAATGTATGTTTGCAGCTGTTTCTGTATCACCTTTTTTAAAACATTACTTGAATGAGATATAAATGATATTGTCTGATGATTTCCATTTTCAATTGGGTCACCTCTCTTATCAATAGAAACAAATCTGTATCTCTTCTAATCATTTGGCAAGATAGTTGTCTTCCAAATTTCTTGGCAGAAATGAGTGAGTGCCTCCATTTCCACCTCACTTTCTTGGAACATTTGAATTTGTATTCCATTAAATTCTGGTTCCTTGTTCTTTGCTAATGCCTTCGACGAACCTTGGACTTCTTTCTTCAGAATCTGTTGCTCTTGATTAAATGCTACCCCTTGAAATATTTGAAAATCGACCATTTCCTTTTGGTACATGACTGTGTATTCCTTCCATCTTCTTTTGATGCTTTCTGCATCATTCAATAATTTGCCCAGTGACTCTTTCAGTAATGCAAGTCAAAGCTTGAATTGCTTTCTTCAGTTTTCACAGCTTGAGAAATGATGAGTGTGTTCTTCCTTTTGGTTTTCTAACTCCAGATCTTTTCATATTTCATCATAATATTTGACTTTGTCTTCTTGAGCTGACCTTTGAAATTTTCTGTTCAGTTCTTGCACCTCCTCATTTCATCCATTTGCTTTCACACCTCTATGCTGGAGAGCAAGTTTCAGAGTCTCTTCTGACATCCATATTGACCTTTTCCTTCTTTCTTGTCTTCTTAATGACATTTTGCTTTCTTCATGTATGATGTCCTGGGTGTCATCCCACAAATCTTCTGGTCTTCAATATTTAGTGTCTAATGTATCAAATCTGTTCTTTAAATGATGTCTAAATTCAGGTGGGATATATTCAAGGTCATATTTTGGCTCTTACCGACCTGTTTTCATTTTCTTCAGCTTCAGTCTGAATTTGCATATGAGCAATCAATGGTCTATTCCACAATCTGCCCTGGCCTCATTTTGGCTAAGGATATGGAGCGTTCTCATTGTCTCTTTCCATAGATGGATTCAATTTTATTTCTGTGTATTCCATCTGGTGAGGTTTACGTGTATAGTCATCTTTTATGTTGTTTAGAAATGGTATTTACAATTAACAAATCATTGGTCTTGAAGAATTCTACCAAGTTATTTCCAACATTTTTTTCTATCACCAAACCCATATTTACATTTTTCCATTTTCTGCCTCTTCGTTTCCAACCCTTGCATTCCAATCACCACCAATGATTATCAATACATCTTGATTGAATATTTGATCAATTTCAGACTGAAGAAGTTGGTAGAAATCTTCAATTTCATCCTCACAAGCTTTAGTGTTTGGCACATAATTTGAATAACAATGATATTAACTGGTCTTTCCTGTAAGCACATTGATATTATTATCCTATCACTGAGAGCATTGTACCTCATGACCGATCTTGATATGTTCTTTCTGAAGATGAACGCAACACCATTTATCTTCGACTTATCATTTTCAGCATAGAAAACTGTGTGCTGCTCAGATTTAAAATGGCCAAAAACAGTCCATTTCAGCTCACTAATGCTGAGGATATCGATGTTTATGTGTTTCATTTCATTTTTGACAATTTCCAATTTTCCTGTGTAGGGTTTTTAAGGCTGTAAATCTTTATGGGAGCAGAAAGCCTCATCCTTCTTCCACAGCTGGTAGTTCTGAACTGCTGACCGTGAGATTAGCAGCCCAATTCATAACCACTATGCTACTAGAGCTCCTTGTGAGGATGTTATAGGATCTTACAATATTTTATTCTGCTATACATGGGATTGCTATGAGTCAGAACTGACTGGATGACACATAACAACAACATCTACTTATTAGCACTTAGAACAGTGTTGTTCCAAATAACTTTTTGTCAGATACAATACAGTAGCTGTTAGCCACATGTGGCTACTGAACACTTGTAATATAACTAGTGCAACTGAGGAAGTGTACTTTAATTTTATTTAAGTTTCTCCAATTTAAGTTTAAATGTTGTTGTTGTTAGGTGCCGTTGAGTAGGTTCTGACCCGTAATAACCCATATACAACAGAATGAAACGCCACCGTGTCCTGCACCATCCTCACAATTGCTGCTACTCTTGAGCCCATTGCTGCTGCCACTGTGCCAATCTATCTTATTAGGGGTCTTCCTCATTTTTACTGACCCTGTATTTTACCAAGTATGATACCCTTCTCCAGTCTGAAATATAAGAGACAAGGTCTGGCCATCTTGGCTTCTAAGAAGCAATCTGGTTGTATTTCTTCCAAAACAAATATTTATTTAATAAACACCTTAAATAGAGAAGCTGTTCCAAGGAAGTTTCTATGTGTTTATTCATCTCTATATCCCAAATACCAGAAACATTTCTGATGAGGTATATGGGAGATGGATAGTAAAATACCTAAGTACATTATAGTGCTGTGTATAAAGAAAGAATTTTTGACCTTGCTAAAGAAGATGGCATGGAATCTAAATGATTTTTTTTTTTTTTTTTGTGGCACAAAAAGTTACCATAAAGTGTCTTTCTGTCTATGTAGCAATGAAAATAGTACTGAATGTAGGGTAGAAAATAGATATTCAAGACATCCACCTGCTGTTTATTATCTATGTGAACTCAGGGAAGTCATATAGCCAAGCCTGAGACTGTTTCCTCACATGTCATTTGGTGACAAAAAATAATTTAGTCTCTTATTCACTGATTTTTTGTAAGAAACAATTGAGGTCATGAAAAGGAAAACCAATCTGTAAATTGATAAGTGGTCTGTGAGTATATGATTTTGTTACTAGTCCCACGGATTGGTTCTGTTGGCCGATAAATATTAGAAGCCAGCTAGCAAACATCATCTCACATAGACAGTCCAGAGCCTAGAAATCTTGGCATCTGCTTATTTTTCTCTATGATGAAAAAAAGAATAAATAAATCATAAATGATTAATTTAGACTTTCTTCCACACCTCCCATTAACAGCTCAAAGCCCCCACCACACAGCAGGCTCAGTGATGAACTGGTGTGGTAGAACCTTCAAAACGGCAGCTAACCCTTCTTCAAGTACAACCAGCTGTGAAAATAAATTTAACTTCACCAGCACTGCAAAGGAGTAAAATTTTTTCATAGGTTAGAGATATAATGCTCACCCCATTCAGAGAAATCCAAACCAAATACCAATGGCTTGTGGGAGTTAGAGGATATTAAGTATAATAGACAGATTATCTGCTGGCTTACTAAAGGCAAAGGAAGAGACATTTGTCATAGTTTTGCTAGAAAATGAGACTTTATCAAAGGGAGGGCAGGTGAAAGGTCACCAGTTCTATTGATGCAATTATTATCTTTACATAGCTGGAGTGGCAAAAGAAATGATCCCAAACAAAGCAAAACAAAATAGACCTCAATGAAGCACTTCAAGATGAGCCCCAAGAAGCCATTGTGACAGAACCATTGGCTTCATCTTGATTTATCATCTTAGGTCTTGCTGACAAGAGTTGATTTTGTGTTTTCCTTTTATCCAAGTCGCATCAAGTTTCAACACGATAGATAACCTTGAGGATGGTTATCTTTGAGGAAATAATCATTATAGCAACAATGATACTGCCATTTCTGGGCACCTACTATAATTCTTAAACTGGTATTTCTATCTATTACCTCAGTTAATAGTCTACAAACTAAGCATTACTTCTCTACTTTGCAAATGAAGAAACTGTAAAATAAGCAAATTGAGCTGCTATAGTGATGTCAAATATATGTGTTTGTAGTATTATGAAACATATTAACAAATATTGTATTATGACTAGTATCCAAATCAACTGCTAATAAAAATATCTTTTTTGCTTCCTCAAGAATGTTCCTATGAGGGACTTTCTAAGCAATGATTATTTGATATTTCTGTCAACAGCTTTTCCCAAATCTCTATATGGTTTCTTGCCTTCAGACATGTGGAAATCTGAAATATTTCTTTTTCATTTCAAGCTAAAGCTGTGCCAAAGGTCATTCCTGCCTTAAACAAAGGAACTAGGGTAACTGCTTCAACTAGAGGAATTCCTTTGGTCTTACTTGTCTTTTTTCTACTGTTTTGAGTCTTACACGCTTACATCATGATCATATGTAGATCTCAATAGCATCTGGATGCACCATCTCTGTACAAGTCCCACTATATAAGTGCCTTGAAAGATCAGCCCTATTTTTGTTTCATCATTCTCCAAAATTATTGCTTCTTGGAGTTTATCTTTTTTTTTTTTTTTTCCAGATAAGAGATTGAGCCTCTTTCTCATACTACCCTAAAAGCACAGTAAAACCCAAGACAATTGTTCTGACCATTTTCATTGCTCTAAGACACCTCGGATTTTAATTAAATGAGCTACAATTTGTTAAGCACTAAGAGAGTCCTGGTGTCTCACTAGAGGATAAGCACCAGACTGCTAACCACAAGGTAGACATACAAATGCACCAGCCACTGTTCTCTGAAACCTTAGTCAGAGCTGCTATGGGTTGGAACTGAATTGACAGCACTTAATAAAAACTCTCTAGTTTGACTGCAAGGCAGTTCAAACCCACCAAGTGCTCTGTGGGAGAGCATTGAGGCTGCCTATTCCACCAAGATTTATAGTCTTGGAAGTCCTATATATGGTCACTTAAGTCAGAATTAGCTTGATGACAGTGGATTTGATTCTGTTTGTTTGTTTGCTTAATGATGTATTGAAGTCCCTAGATGCTGCACTGGTTGAGTATATTTCGCTGCTAATTGAAATGATAGAAGTTTAAGTCCATCCTGAGTTGTCTTGGAAGAAAAGGCTTGCTGATTTATTTCCACAAATCTAACCACTGAAAATTCTATGAAGTACAGTTCTATTTTGATACAAATGAGGTTCCCATAAGTTGGTGTTGCCTCAAATGCAACTGCTTCAGTTTTGCAATTGTACATTTGATGATGAGCAGGTAGTTTCAGTAAAGCTTCCTAAGTGAACTGGACTAGGAAAAAAAGTGCCTACTCTATTAAAGTCACAAAATCAGCTGATACAGGTACACAGTCAGTCACCAACACACTCACAGAGAGAGGAAAAAAACAGGCAATTACTTTGGCACTTAAAAAGTTAGACAGGATTAATTCGACATGGACCCTTCCCAACAGGAAGTTACAACCTAAATCAGAAGAGAAGGTATGGGCACAAATAAAGCCACTGATAAAGATTTCTGGAGTTTGGGGGAGAATAGTGGATTTGTAAAGGAAATAGCTGTGATATGTAGACAGGTTTTACATGTTATGATGGGAAAACAAAGCAAAATGACAACAGTATGGCATCCCTTAATTATATGCAAAATCTTTCTTCAATGGGCTTCATGTAAATGGCTCAAGGGTGAGGTACAGCACAGAAGCCGAGAGTCTAAGCCCCAGTTTAATTTTGCCTGCTCCAGTTTATATCTCAGCTCTACCAAATACTAGGTATCATCCTTGAGAAATTTACTCACTACTCTGAGGTCTAGACATAGGTAAAATAATTACACCCACCTCCTAATGTATTCCTCAGGAGAAAGGTGAAACTTTCACTCCTGTAAAGCTTTACAATCTCATAAACGCTATGCAGGGTAGCTATGAGTTGGAACTGACTCCATGGCACACCACCACCTAATGTATTATGAGGATTGCATAAAATTATTCACTGAAGTCACTTAGACAATATTTCATATATTCTAAGCAGACTAAATGGCATGAACAATGTTAAAGGAGAACAGAAAGACTTGGGATACAAAAAATGCAAGATGAAAACTTCCTGAATTCAGAAAACAGAGCATAAGTACGTGGTCTCTAAGTACTCCAGTTTTACTTATAATATCACCCCATTATTTGATTTTGAAATTCTCCAGTAACAAATGATTGGCAAAAATGAGATCTTTCTTCCTTTCCATCCTAGGTCTATCCATCTACACATTCATGTTTCCTTTTTTCTCTGAAACAGAAAGTCATAAGTTTCTTTTTCCAATGGCTATTTAAAACTTAGGAATTCTATTGCAGGAAAAAAATAGGGGTCCAGCCTCGACAAGGAAGTGTGGGTGTCAAGAAGAAGGGAGCTCTGGTGGTGAAAGGGATAGAGAAAGAGAGAGACAAAATACATACAAAAAGACAGACACACAGATATGATGCAAGCTGGCAGGTAGGCAGATCTGCCTAGCATTGCATGCAGAACTCACTCTACCTCAGTCTTTTATTCTCTTTTTTAGGGAGGGATTTTTACAAAGGAAGGATGTAATTCACAAAGGGAAGATGTAATTCTTTAGATAAGATAGGATACAGAACTGAAACGTGATTAATCATTCAAAACAGGACATAATGATTCACAGGAACAACTTTTAAAATATTTTCATAGTTTTTCTTAACAATCTAACATTTTTATTTCTACAGAAAAAAGGTTCAATCAAGATGTTATATATTAACTTTTAGGCTTAAATGATCTAGAGCAACGACGTGCAGTTTCTTAAGGATACTTAACAAAAAGCAAGGTTCCTGAAAGGAACAAAGCTGTCTCTGTACACTTTGCAACTTTTGTTTGTGAGCAAGATCTCAGGCACCGGGCTTTCATTTATCTATATCTAAAATGCTACATTGTTCTTAATTATCACATTCCTATATACTTTGAGGAGGAAGGAGAGCATCTGGGTTAAACGGATTATATTCAGAGGCAGTTTAATGGAGCTGCCACTATTATCCTCTAATCCAACATACCCAGAATTTACCATTCTACTTTATTTACAAACCTTGGGTAGTTTTTCTATATAAACCTTTTCTCATATTCCCAATATACCTGTTCCTGGCCTTTCTGAATTATCTGAGGAAACTTTTACTGCCTCAGCTCTAAAAAGGGGTTTCAACCCCATTATTGTTCATGGATATCAAACATAACTGAATAATCAAATAAGGAGCAGTTCTGACATTCATCCCAGGTGGCTATCGCTTGTTCCTCAGAAAGATTTGTTCCCAGGACTCTACGCACTGCCAACACAGTGGAGGAATTAAGAGAGGCCTTGTAAAAGAAACCATTTTCTCAGAAGCTACAATTACTGGAGTTAGAAGCATAGAATGAACAATATTAGGACCAAAGAAAATTATGCAGAGTTAGCCAACCAGTGAGTTCACAAAAACCAATTAACCCGGGACGTCAGGAGGTCACTTCCTTTGACCCTCAGGGTCCATGACTCGCTATCCTGAGCAGGGCCCCGGGGTTGGATTTTCATCCATGTTGTCACAGGGCCACAACGTATCAGTACTTGTGTATGTCCCCAACATCAGTGAACAACTATGGATTATCTACATATTGTTGTTGTTGTTGAGTGCCATCGAGTCGGGTCCGACCCATAGCGACCCTGTACAGGGTTTCCGAGGGTGTAAATCTTTATGGGAGTAGAAAGCCTCATCTTTCTCCCGCGGAGCGGCTGGTAGTTTCAAACTGCTGACCTTAAGGTTCGCAGCCCGATTCGTAACCACTACGCTACCAGAGCTCCTTATGGATTATCTACATATAGTACATCAATATACAGATATCTCCATCACTTATCTGTCAGATTATTGTAATGTGGTAGTTTCTGTGATACAATGATGCTGGAAGATCTGCCAATGGTATTTTAAATACCAGAAGTGTCAACCACTTTTTGTTGGGTGCCAACGAGTTGGTACCAACTAATAGCAGCCCTATGCACAACAGAGCAAAACACTGTCCAATCCTGTGCCAACCTCTCAATCTTCGCTATGCTGGAGTCCATTGCTGTTTCCATTGCACCAATCCATCTTTTTAGGGTCTTCCTCTTTTTCACTGATTTTCCAGAGACCAGTCCCTCCTGATAATATGTCCAAAGTATGAGGAATGAAGTTTGGCTATTCTGGCTTCTAATGAGCACTCAGTCTGTACTTCTTCCAAAACATATTTGTTTGTTCTTTTGGAAGTCTATGGTACTTTTAATATTCCCTCCAACACCATAACTCAAATGCACCAATTTTTTTATGGTCTTCCTTACTCATTATCTATCTTTCACATGCATATAAGGTTATTGTTAATATTATAGCTTGGGTCAAAGGCACCTTACTCCTCAAACTGACGTCTCTGCTATGAAAACTTTAAAGAAGTCTCATGCAGCAGATTTGCCTAATTCAATATGTTGTTGGATTTCTTGACTGCTGCTTTCCTGAGTGCTGATGGCTGATCCAAGCAAAATGAACTCTTTGAGAACTTCATTTTTTTTCTCCATTGTCTTAATGTTACTTATTGATCAAGTGATGATTCTTGTTTTCTTTATATTGAAGTTCAACCCTTACTGAAGACTTTGGTCTTTGATCTTCATCAGTAAGTATTTTAAGTCCTTTTTACTTTCAACCATGTTAGGCAGGCTTTAGGTGAGTTTCCAGACGATGATGGAACTGAAAGAAGGATGGGTGGACTATCCCTGGAGGTTTAGCCACAGAGAATCTTATGAATAGTAAAGAACATTGACAGATATAGTGCCAGTAGATGAGTCCCTCAGGTGGGAGAAAGGCAATCAAAATACAACTGGGGAAGAGCTGCCTCTTCAAAGTAGAACTGGTAATGAGGATATGGGTGGTGCAGAGTTTTCAGGAACTTCCTTTGCTCAAAATTAGGAAAAACAGCTTCAAACAGTCATTAATAATCAGAATATGGGATGTAAGAAGTATGAATTTAGAAAAATTGGTAAGTTGTCAAAAATGAAATGGAGCACATAAATACTGATAGTCTAGGCATTGTTGTTGTTAGGTGTCATCGAGTCAGAACTGACTCATAGCGACCCCATGCACAGCAAAATGAAACAATGTCCGATCCTGGGCCAACCTCACTACTGCTGCCATACTTGAGTCCATCAATGATGCCACCTGGCCAATCCATCTCGTTAGGGGTCTTCCT
>NW_006408919.1:637223-639008 GCF_000296735.1 Chrysochloris asiatica
AGGTAGGGGAATTTGTAGGAGAAGCAAAAAATCCATTGCTTTCTAATTCAAGATGCTCAGGTGCTCCTGGAGCCACCATCTTGGATGAGACCAAGTGGGGGAAGGATCAGAGCAGCCACGGATGCCTGACAGAACTGCAGAGATAAAGGTGTGGACATTCTTTTTTTTTTTTTGGTATCTGTTCATTGGTCTCTTGCTGTCTGCACACCTCCATTCTGGTGACTAGAGGGGGTGCCTGAGTGAGTGGACACCCCACCCCCGGAGGGTTCTACTATGCATGCGCACAGATCTCCTCAAAATTTAAAGTGACAGTTTCCATTTAAAGACAAACAGCAGTGCAAAATGGCCACAGCTGGCCCTGAACTGTTTATCACTAGTGAAAAGGCCTGAACAGGGACTGTGGAACAGGACAGGCATACTAAAAAGGAAATAGGCAGAAAATTAAATCCTGAGTTACATCACAAGGACCAATAGTGGCATCTTGAAATTTCTCAGGAAGAGGAATGAAAAGGGAAGCCCACCTCCTGATCACATCTATCTGGAGGCAATCAGAAAGCATAAAATATATACACCCATATAAGTATTAAGGCCACAGATAACCCCTGAATATGCCCCCAAAAAAAGAAGCAGAAATCATATCAGCACATGTCCAGAAATGAGATAAAGTGACTGAAGCAAATGAAAAGAATGTTGGGAAACATGATGGAGAGTACACCATCAACATTCACAAGTGTATCCGTGGAGTAGACTTCAAGAAGCATGCCCCTCGCGGAATTTGCCAGGAAGGAGATGGGAACATCAGACGTGCACACTGATAACAGGTACAATAAAGCTCTCTGGGCCAAAGGAATCAGAAACTTTCAGTACTGTATCCAGTTGTGGTTGTCCATAAAACATAATGAGGATGAAGATTCACCAAACAAGCTCTAGACACTGGTGAAGGTCACCACTTTCAAAAACCTACAGTCAATATGGATGAAAACTAAGTTTATGATCAAATACATTTATAAATCTGCCTTCAAAAAAAAGGTAGAGTTAACCATGATGACACAATGGAGTAAAGCCTTTGGGACCCTGTTTGTTGATGGAGCACAACTCAAAATGAAGAGAAACAGCTGTAAGCATCTATTAATAATTGGATCATGAAACATTCAAAGTATGAAATTAGGAAAATTGGAAATTGTCAAAAATGAAATGGAAAGCATAAACATCAATATCCAAGGCATTAGTGAGCTGAAATGGACTGAAACAAGACATTGTAATCATTGCAATAAAACGATAAACAATAGGATGAACATAAAGCTGGTGTTCTCCCATGCACACTATCATATAATTCACAATAAAATCTTTAAAAAAAAAAACAGACAAGAAATAAAGAAAAGACCAAAATGCATATTAGAAGAGACTCTGAAACTTATTCTCCAGCATAGAGGTACTTAAGCAAATGGGGGGGGGGGCAGGGGGGAAAGGAGGTAAATGATCTAAAAAGAATTTTTTCAAAGGCAACACAGGAGGACAACATCAAATATTGTAATATAATGTGCGAAAACCTGGAGCTAGAAAACCAAAAAGTTACCATTTTTTCAAACTAAGGGAACTGAATAAACACTTCCAAACTTGACTTACATGGGCAAAATTTAGAGATCATCTGAAGAACAGATTTGATACATTAAACACTAAAGACCGAAGACCAGAAGAGTTGTGGGATGACATCAAAACATCATACCTGAAGAAAGCAAAAAGTCATTAAAAAGACATGAAAAAAGGAAAAGGGCAAAATGGATG
>NW_006408919.1:641358-652457 GCF_000296735.1 Chrysochloris asiatica
AAAATTTTTCTAAAAAGAATACAAAAAGGTCTGCAGTCATACATTGACAGAGGTTCAAGCTGGATTCAGAAGAGGATGTGGAATGAGGGATATTATTGCTGACATCAGATGTACCTTGTCTGAAAGCAGAGAATATCAGAAAGATGTTTACCTCTGCTTTATTGTTTCCACAATGACTTTCAGTTGAGTAGATCATGACAAGATGTGGACTACATTGCAGAGAATAAGTATTCTGTAAAACTTAATTGTGCTATGAGGAACCTGTATATAGGCCAGGAGAGATTTGTTCAAACAGAACAAGAGAACACTGAATGATTTAAAATTAGGAATGTTGTACGCTACGATTGTATTCTTTCACCATATAGATTCAATCAGAATGCTGAGCAAGCAATCTGAGGAAATGGATTATATGCACAAAAACATGGCATCAGGATTGGTGGAAGACTCATTAAAAACCTGTAATACACAGATAATAAAACAGCGCTCTCTTAGCGTAGTGGTTACAAGTTGGACTGCCAACCTCAAGGTCAGCAGTTCAAAATTAGCAGCGGTTCCATGGGAGAAAGATGAGGCTTTCTGCTCCTGTAAATATTTACAGCCTCAGAAACCCTGCACAGGTACTTAATAATAGCAACAACAGCATTGCTTGCTGAAAGCAATGAGAACTTAAAATATTTACTAATGAAAATCAAAGACCACAGTCTTTGGTATCGGTTGCACCTCAATGTCTAGAAAACAAAAATCCTCACCACTAGGCCAATAAACAGCATCCACATAAGTGGAGAAAAGATTAAAGTTGTCAAAGTCTTTTTTTTTTTTTTACTAAAACAACTATCAAAATTATGGAAGTCAAGAAATCAAACACATTGCTTTAGGCAAATCTGCTGCACAAGACCTTTTAAAGTGTTCAAGAGTGAAGATGTCATTTTGAGGACAAAGGAGCATCTGACCCAAGCCATGGGATTTCCAATGACCTCATATGCATGTGAGGTTGGACAGTAAATAATTAAGACAGTAGAATAATTGATGGAATTGAATTATGGTGTTAGAGGAAAATATTAAAAGTGCCATGCACTGCAGAAAGAACAAACCAGTCTGTAGGAAGAAATACAGCCAGAATGCTCATTAGAAGCCAGAAGGGCCAGACTTTGTCTCTCATACTTTGGTTATATGATGAGAAAGGACCATATGTGAAGATGGATATCATATTTGGTAAAATGAAGGCTTGAAGATAGAGAGGAGATGGATGAGATAGATAGTCACAGTGGCAGCAGTAATGGGTTCAAATGTAGCAACGATTGTAAGGTTGGTGCAAGACCTGTGCAAGTTTTGTTCTGTTGTGCATAAGGTTGTTATGAGTCAGTACTGACTCGATGGCACCTAACAAAAACTACAACAACACCATATTGAATACACAGGAGTCAAAGTGACTACATACGTGGGAGGAGAAGGTAGAAAAGCAAAATATCATCAGCCCAAACAAGGCAAAGGTAAACATCAATTGCTCACATGCAATTTCACTCAGAAGATGAAGCAAATTAAAATACAACTTGAGAGTCAAAATTTCACCTTGAATATGTTGTTGTTGATGTTAGGTGCCATTGAGTTTGTACCAACTCAAATCAATCCTAGGTACAACAGAAAGAAAATGAAACACTACATAGTCCTACACTAATCTCACAATCGTTGCTACGCCTAACCTTATTACTAATGCTGCTGTGTCCGTCCATCTCACTGGGTGTCTTCCTTTTTTTCTCTAACCCTCCACTCTACCAAATATTGTATGAATCTCCAAGGACTTGTCCCTTCTGATAATATGTCTGAAGTATGAGAGATGGAGTCTGACCTTCCTGGCTCCCAAGGAGCACTCTTGCTGTACTTCCTCCAATAGTGATCTTTTTTTTTTTTTCCCTTTGGCAGACTGTGGTACTTTCAAAATTCTCATCCAATATCATAACTCAAATGTTGATTCTCCTACAGTCTTCCTTATTAACTGTTCAACATGTACATGCATATGAGGTTATTGAAAACATCATGGCTGAGATCAAGTGAACCTTAGTCCTCAAACTGGTATCTTCAACACTTGAAAGAGGTCTTGCCTAATGCAATACATCATTTGATTCCATGACTACTGTGTTCATGCATTTTGGTGATTGATCTGAGCAAAATCAAATGTTTGACAATTTCAATTTTCTCTCCATTTATATGGATGTTGTTTATTAGTCCAGTGGTGAGTATTTTTGTTTTCTTTTCATTGAGATGCAACCCATACCTAATGCTATGGTCCTTGATCTTCATCAGTAAGTATTTTTAAAGTTCTCTTCACTTTCAGCAAACAAGGTTTCATCATTTATATATCACAGATTGTTAATGAGTCCTCCTCCTATCGTGGTGTAATGTTTTTCTTTATATAATCTGGTTTCTCAGATTATTTACTCAGCAACTATCAACACTCATGGAAGCAGCAGTCAAGAAATCAAACGACGTATTACATTAGGCAAATCTGCTGCACAAGAACTTTTTAAAGTGTTGAAAAGCAAAGATATCAGCTTGAAGACTAACGCACACCTGACCCAAACCATGGTATTTTCAATAACCTCATATGCATGTGAAAGTTAGACAGTAAATAAGGAAAACCGTACAAGAATCTATGCTTTTGAGTTATGGTTTTGGAGGAGAATATTGAAAATGCCATGGGCTGCCAGAAGAACCAACAGATCTGTGTTGGAAAAAGTGCAGCCAGAGTGCTCCTTGGAGGCCAGGATGACCAAACTTCATCTCTCATACTTTAGACATATTGTCAGGAGAGACGAGACACTGGAGAAAGATATCATGTTTGGTAGGGTGGAGGGTCAGAGAAAAAGAGGAAGGCACCCAGTGAGATGGATTGGTAAAGTGGCAGCATTGATGGACTCAAGCGTGGCAACAGTAGTGAGGTTGGCCCAGGATCAGGGAGTCATATGTCCTACTGTGCATAAGGTTGCTATGAGTCAGTTGAAACTCGATGGCACCTAACAACAAGAACAACATACAAACTGAATAAGTATGGTGAAAGAATACCAAACTGGTGCACACTTTTCCTAATTTTGAACCATTCGGCGTTCCATTGTTCTGCTCATACAACTGCCTCTTTGTACAGGTTCCTCATGATCATAATGAAGTGCTCCAGAATACTGATTCTTTGTAATGTCATTCATATCCTGTCATGATCCACACAATCTAAAGCCTTTGTGTAGTCAACAAAACACAGATAAACATCTTTTTTATATTATTCTCTTCTTTCAGCCAAGAGCCTCCTGATGTCAGCAATGATATCCCTCATTCAACATCCTCTTCAGGCTTTAGTGGTTGGTGAGTGAATTGAATAATAGTGGTATTAACTGGTCTTGCTTGTAGGCATATCAATATTATCCTATCATAGACAACACTTAAAGACAGATTTTGATATGTTCTTTTTGATGGAGAATGTGATGCTATTCCTCTTCAATTTATCATTCTCAGCATAGCAAGCTGTGATTCTTAGATTCAAAATGGCCACTACCAGTTCATTTCAGATTCACTAATGCCTAAGATATTGATGTTCATGCATTCAATTTCATTTTTGACAATTTCCAATTTTCATGGATTCATAATTTGTACATTCCATATTCTGATTATTAATGGATTTTTACTGCTGTTTCTCTTCATTTTGAGTTCTGTCCCATCAGCAAATGAATGTCCTGAGGGTTTTACTCCATTTGCATCATTATGTTCAACTGTACTTTGAGAAGGCAGCTCTTCCCCAGTTGCATTTTAAGTGCCGTCCAATTGGAGAGGCTCATCTATGGGCACTATGTCTGACAGTATTCTGCTGATCTTCATCGTGTTCCAATATTCAGTAATCTAGTGCTGACAATGTTCCAGTCCTATTCATAAGGTTTTCAGTGACTAAGTATTCAAAATTAGTCTATCTCTCCTTCTTTCTTTCTGTCTTAATCTGGAAGCTAAGCCCAAACTTGTCCACCATGGGTGACCCGGCTAGTATTTAAAATATCCATGACATAGCTTCCAGACTTTCAGCAACACCCAAGCTACCACAGTCCAATAAACTCACAGACAAGTGGTAGACCTTGAATATTAACCCTGTGAATTTATAGATCATTTTAGGAACAGATTTTATGCATTAGGAACTAATGATGGAAGACCAGGAATGTTGTGCAATGACATCAAGAACATCTGCAGGAAGAAAACAAAAGGGCATTAAAAAGATAAGAAAGATAGAAAAGATCAAAATGGACATAATAATAAACTCTGAAACTGACTTACCAGTGTATACATGCTAAAGTGAATGGAAGAAATGAGGAAATATAACAGCTGAACATAAATTTTTAAAGAACAGCTATAGAAGTCAAAGGTAAGTATTATAATGAAATGCACAAAGACCTGGAACTGAAAAACCAAAAGGGAAGAACACGCTCAGTATTTTCAAGCTGAAAAACTTAGAAAAACATCAATATTTGACTTGAAACATTGAAGGATTCCATAGGCAAAATATTGATTAATGCTGAAAACAATTAAGAGGATGGAGGTATACAGTAACTTTACCAAAAAGGAATGATCAAGATTCAACCATTTCCAAACGTTAGCAGATGATCAAAAGACAATGATACTGAAGGAAGAAAGCCAAAGTGCACTGAAGGCATTAGAAAAAAATAAGGCTTCAAGAATTTGTGGGATATAAATTGAAATATTTCAACATACTGATGCAGTTCTGGAAGTACTGGGTCATTTATGCCAGAAATTTTGAAGTTATGTACCTGGATAAATTATTAGAAGAGATCCATATTTATACCCATTCAAAGGACAGGTGATCCAAGAAATGCAGAAATTATCAGTGTCATTAATATCACATGCAAGCAAAAATTTTCAAAGATCATTCATAGAAGGCTACAATAGTATACTTACAAGCAATGGGGATATGCTCAAGCTAGATTTAGATGATAACACTGAATGAGGGAAATCATTGCTCATGTCAGATGGAAAGCAAAAATACTCTGAAAGCAAAGAATATGAGAAACATGTTTTCCTGTGATTTATTGACTTTGCAAAGGCTTTTGACTCTTGACAAACAATAGATAACATTGTGATGAATGAATATTCCTCATTCTCATGAGGAATGCATACATATACCAAGAGGCAGTCATTCAAACAGAACTAGGGGATACTGAAGGGTTTTAAATCAGGAAAGGTATTGCTAGGGTTGCATCCCCCCCCCATACTTATTCTATCTGTGTTCTGAACAAATAATCTGAGAGGCTGAGTTATATGAAGATGAACATGGCAAAAAGTTTGGAAGACATCTCATTAACAACGTGTTATATGTAGATGATAAAACTTTGCTTGTTGAAAGTGAAGAGAACTTAAAATACTTACTGATGAAGAACAACAATAACAACAACATTCAGTATGGATTGCATCTTAATGTAAAGAAAATAAAAATCCTCACCACTGGACCAATAGCTAGAATCATAAAAATGAAGGAAAAATTGAAGTTCTCAAAGGCTTCATTTTGCTTGGCACCAGTATCAACATTCATGGATGCAGTAGTAAAGAAATCAAATGACATATTCTGTCAAGGAAATTTTCTACACAATACCTCCTTAGAGTGTTAGAGAGCAAAGATGTAAGTTTGCAAATTAAAGTGTGCTTGACCCAAGCCAGGGTATTTTCAATAGCTTCATATGCATGTGAATGTTAAACGTTCAATAAACAATCAATTCGGTAGAAGAACTGATGAATTTGAATATGCTTTTGGAGAAGAATATTAAAAGTATCATGGACTGCCAAAAGAAAATAACAAAATATCTATGTTGGAAGATATACAATCAAAATGCTCCTTAGAAGTCAGGATGGCAAGACTTCATCACTCATATTTAAGACATATTGTTAGAAGAGACTAGTTCTTGAAGAAGGACATATTTTTGGTAAAGTGGAGAGTGAGCAAAAAAGAGGAAGACAACCTATGAGATGGGCTATCATAGAAGCAGTAGCTATGGGCTCAAGAGTAACATCAATTTTAAATTTTGTCAGGGCAGTGATTCATTCTCTTGTGAATATGGTCATTATGAGTTGGAACTCACAGATGGCACCTAAGAAGAACAACAACATGGGCAAAATATTAAATGGTGCAGAAATCATCAAAGCACTGGTAAAAAGCAAAGTTACAAGAATTGACAAAAAGCAAATAGAAATATTTCAACAAAATGATGAAGCACTGAAGGCACTCAATCATATATGTCAATAAATTTGGAAGACAGATACCAGGCCCACCAATTGGAAGATATTTAATTTTGTGCCAATTCCAAAGAGAAGCGACAAAATAGAATGTGAAAATCTTTTAACAATATTATTAATATCATATGCATGTAAAATTCTGCTGAAGATACTTCAAAAATGGTTTCAACAGAAATACATCAAGCTGTATTCACAAGAGAATCTGGAATGAGGGATATCATCACTGATGCCAGGTGGATCTTGACTGAAAGTAAAGAATACCACAAAGATGTTTATTCATGCTTTATCGATTATGTAAAGACTTTAGACAGTGTGGAGCATGACAAGCTATGGATAACATTGCATAGAACAGGTATTCAAAAACACTAAATGTTCTCATGAGGATCCTGCACTTGGATCATAAGGCAGTCATTAAAACAGACCAAGGGAACATTGAATGGCTTTAAATCAGGAAAGGTGTGCACTAGGGTTCTAATCTTTCCCCATATTTATTCAATGTGTATGCTGACTATATAATCCAAGAAACTATGTTATGTGAAGAATGTGGCATCAAGATTGGAGGTAGATTCATTAAAAGCCTACAATATGCAGATGATACAACCTTAAGAGGACTTAAAATACTTACTTATGAAGGTCAAAGACCACTGTCTTCATATGAATTGTACCTCAATGCAAAGAAAACAAAAATCCACAAAACTGAACCAATAAATAAGATCATGATAAATGAAGAAAAGACTGAAGTTGTTAAAGATTTAATTTTGCTTTGATCCAAAATCAACAGTCACAAAATTATCGGTCAAGAAATCAAATGATGTATTTCAATAGGCAATTTTGCTACACAAGATTCATTTAAAGTACTCAATAGCAAATATATCAGTTTGATGACTAAGGTACACCTGAACCAAAACATGGTATTTTCAATTGCCTCACAGGCATATGAGAACTGGACACTAAATAAGGAAGACTGCAGAAGAATTGATTCACTTGAGTAACAATATTGAAGAAGAATATTGAAGGTGTCATAGACTTCCAGAAGAACAAATAAAACCACGTTGGAGGAAGTACAGCCAGAGGGTTCCTTAGAAACAAAGATGGTGAAACTTTGTCTTTTATGCTTTAGACTAGTTATCAGGAGGCACACCTTACTTGCTAAAGTAAGTCCTTCTCCTGGAGAAGGACACCTTACTTGCTAAAATTGAGGGTCAGCAAAAATGAGAAAGTCCTCCAGAAGATGGATTGGCACAGATGGAACAGCAAGGGGCGCAAGCCTAACAATTGTACGGATGGTTGAGGACTGGGAAATGTTTCATTCTGTTGTACAGGTCAACTCAAAGGCACTTAACAACAACCACAGTAGCACTATAGCTATCTATTTAAGCTAACTGCTTCTAGCCTGTCACTCTTCAAACTATTTTAAACCAATGGAGATTTCAGTATCTGAAAGAATGGCAAATAAACATCCTTCTCTAAATTAAGTAATGAGCTTTGAGATTGCATTGACTGTCCCTTCCACCCATGCTTAAACTTTTTAAAAAATCTCTATTTGTCCAATCTTTTCAATATTTTTTATCTCTAAGTCTCAAATATTTTTGTTTCTCAGGTACTATTTTCCTCTCTTCCAAACTTCTTCCATCTCCCTCCCTCCCTTATTTCTTCTTCACTTCTCCTCTCTCTTTTGAACATTTTATTGATGGTTGGATGGGAGATTTCAGGGCAAATTAGTTTTCCATTCAACAACTTTAACATGTTTTTTTTCATGACATTAGTTGCAATCCCCTCAGTTTAATAGCACTCTTCCCATTTTCTCCCTCAGTTACGCATTTCTTTCCTACTCGGTTCTGCATTCTGAACTTAAATTTTGGTGAAATGTTGCTATTTTGATCTCATCCAGTTGATTGTTCTAAAGAGTAAGTTGTTAACAGTGTTTATTGTTCAATTTTTAAGAGCTCTTTGTGGTGTACTGGGTTATTTGTTGGGCTACTAACCTCAAGGACATCAGTTTGAATCCACCAAACACTCTGTGGGTGTAAGATGAGACTTTCTGTTTCTATAAAGTCTTACTACTTCAGAAAGCCTATAAAGGGTTGCTATCAATCAGAACTGACTCAACAACACACCTCTACCACTATCATCATTTTCTGACAAAAACATAATCCCTGGGGATGGATTCCGTTCCAGGACTGAAGGGTGTATAAAGGTCAAAGTCTCAACATTTTCATTTGTCTCTATCAGACAAAAAGTCTGATCATTTTTTATGATTTTGGATTTTGTTCTACATTTTTCTCCCAGAAATTTCCAGACACCATCTAGATCTTCTCTTCTCAGGCTAGTAAAGGTTGTCTTTTGCTTTTTTTTTAAACCAATTATTACTTTGAATTAATAGAAATCTTGTATCTTTGATATTCTTCACTCTCTTTGCTCTGGATGGGGAGAGTAAAATTTACCTAGCAACTTGAACCCTTTGTCATCACTGTTGTTGTTGTTGTTGTTAGGTGCCATAGAGCTGGTACCATCCCATAGCGACATTATGCACAGCACAACAAAACACTGCCCGATCCTGGGCCAACCTCACTACTGTTGCCACACTTGAGTACATCAATGCTGCCACTTAGCCAATCCATCTCATTGGGGGTCTTCCTCATTTTTTCTGACCTTCAATCTTATCAAACATGATATCCTTCTCCAGCGACTGGTCCCTCCTGACAATATGCCCAAAGTATGAGAGACGAAGTTTGGCCATCTTGGCTTCCAAGGAGCACTCTGGCTACACTGTCGTTTGGCAGCCCATGGGACTTTCAATATTCTCCTCTAACACCATAACTTAAATGCATCGATTCTTCTATGGTCTTCCTTCTTCACTGTCCAGCTTTTGCAAGAATATAAGGTTATTGAAGGAGTCCTGGTGTGGTGCTGTGGGTTAATGCACCAGACTGCAAAGTCATTTGAATTGCAAGGTCGGTGGTTCAAGCTCACCAGTCGCGCCTCGGAAACCCTGTATAAGGTTGCTATGGGTCGGATCTGACTTGACGGCACTTAACAGCAACAACAAAGGTTATTGAAAATACCATGGTTTGGGTCAGGTGCACCTTAGTCCTCAAGCTAACATCTTTGCTCTTCAACACTTTGAAAAGGTCTTGTGCAGCAGATTTACCTACTGCAATTCGTCATTTGATTTCTTGACTGCTGCTTACCTGAGTGTTGATAGATGATCCAAAAAGAATGAAGTCGTTGACAACTAAAATCTTTTCTCTGTTGATAAGAATGTGTTTATTGGTCCAGTAGTGAAGTTTTTTTTTTTCTTTACTTTGAGATGTAATCCATACCAAAGGCTGTGATTTTTGATCTTCATCAGTAAATGTTTTAAGTCCTCTTCACTTTCAGCAAACAAGGTTGTATCATCTGTATATCGCAGGTTGTTAATAAATTTTCCACCAATCCTGATGCCTCCTTTTTCTTCATATAACCCAGGTTCTCAGATTATTTGCTCAGCATACAGGTTGAATAAGTATGGTGAAAGAATACAACCTTGTCACACACCTTTTTAAATTTTAAAGCAGCAGTGTTCCCATGTTCTGTTCGAACAACTGCCTCTTGGTCCATGTACAGATTCCTCATGAGCACAATTAAGTTTCCAGAATACTCATACTTTGCAATATTGTCCATGGCTTGTCATGATTCACACAATCAAAAGCCTTTGTGTAGTCAATAAAGCACAGGTAAACATCTTTCTGATATTCTCTGCTTTCAGCCAAGATCCACCGGACATCAGCAATGATATCCCTCATTCCACCGCCTCTTATGAATCCAGCTTGAACCTTTGGAAGGTCTCTGGCAATGTATGCTTGCGGCCATTTCTACATTATCTTTAGTAAAACTTTACTCACATGGGATATCAAAGAGATTGTCTGATAATTACACTGGGATTATATAATTTGGTGTGGTGACCCACAGTGTCACCTCCCACTATGCAACTCTTCCCCTGCCAAATCATAAACCAAATTTAGTAATATTTAGTATTAAGATACGATGGATCATGACAGAAAGCAGAAGATACCAGAAAGATGTGACTATGCAAAGGTATTCCACAGTGTGTATCATAGCAAACTATGGAGAACATTGTGAAGAATGGGACTTCCAGAACACTTCATTGTACTCATGAGGAACCTGTACCTTAGACAACAGCTTGTAGCATGTGTAGATGAAATCATATGATCTAAAGTGTCTTTGTAACTGGATAATAATGACAGCTCTGACGAGAGCACATTGTAGGATTCAAAAACAACATTGGCAAAGAGATTTATCCTTGTTGGTATAATGATTTATGTAAACTGTGGTTACAAATAGTTTTTTTTTTGTTGTTGTTGTTAAATTAACCATAAGCATAATTTTATAATGATAAATTTCTGCAGAAACAATGCACAACAATTTAAGAGACAGTCATTTTGGCATCACTCCCTCTAACAGTACCAGGGGGTATTGTCCACACCCTGCGTATTCCCTTTAGTTTACCACTCTATAGCCTCATCTTTCTCATTGCAAAAGGACATCACCTATCTATCAGGTGGATAGTAAAAGCCCTCTAGCATAGACATTTTAGTACCACCTGGGGGTTCTCATGATACTTTCTCTTAAGACTTAAGGGAAGTTCTGGTGTGGCATTGTAGGATAAACACTGGACTGGTAATTGCAAGGTTTATGGTTCAAACCCACCAACTGTTCCTATACAGAATTGCTATGAGTCGGATCTGCCTGGAAAGCACTTAGCAACAAGACTAAAAACTTTTTAATTAAAATTTCTTTCTTTTTAAGGTTGTTGTTGTTAGGTG
>NW_006408919.1:654017-657405 GCF_000296735.1 Chrysochloris asiatica
ATAATACCCACTTGACCTGGCTTCAATGACTGGATGATCAGAGCTCAACTAGAAGAAGAAAGAAGAGGGGAAAAAAAAGTAATCTGATACAATTTCATGAACTTGACCTACACCTATGGATGCAGTAGCTCATAAGAGGGAACAAATCTTTACAGCGAGGATCATTCCCATCCCCTCCATATACAGAGTAGACAAAGTAGACCACTATGCTACCAGAGCTCCTTGGAACATAAGTAAGTATTCCTTATTTACTGAATGAATTAAAAAAAAGAAAAACCAGTTACATTTGAATTAATGACGGCACCCAGTTTGTTCAGAGTACAACTGTGCTCCATAGAGTTTTTGTTTTGTTTTGTTTTGTTTTTTGGTTTGTTTTTAAACAGATCACCAGGCTATCTTCTCAGGTACTTCTGTATGGGTTTGCATTGCCAATTTTTGGTTACTGCTTAAGTAGCTCTGGTAGCATAGTGGCTAAGAATCGGGTTGTGAGCCACAAAGTCAGCAGTTCAAAACTACCAGCTGTTCCGCAGGAGAAAGATGAGGCTTTCTGCTCCTATAAAGACTTACAGCCTCGGAAACCCTGTACAGGGTCGCTATGAGTCAGAACCGACTCCACGGCACATAACCACTGCCACTTAAATAGCTACCTGTTTATGCCACCCAAAGTGTCCAAATGAATGACAGATCTCATCATTTTGGATCTTGCTAGGTTAGACAGGAAATTATACAGGAGAAACTATATAAACCTTTCTCTGCTGGATCTTGTTTTAACACATTACACCATATTGTCAGTGCCTATTCCTTTGTCAAACTCTCATCAGGGATCTTAGAGAACAGAGACTGTATCTTATTCCATTCTTTGTCTTGTCTCCAGAATTAAGAAGACTCCCCTCCATATGCTGAATGTTCACAATTTCCAATGGCACATGCTCAAGAAGAAGTACATACAGCATATAATTAAAAGTGGTATTAACTGAAGCATTTGAGATTTGAAACTGTAGTAGTTCTTAGGGGAATAAATGAGCTATTGGTGATTTCATGGCAGAATTCTAGCCTTTCATATGGGAGACCCTAGTTCAATTCCTTATCAATGCAGGTCATCTGCAGCTACCATTTTTCTGTCAACAGAGGCCCAGTTGTTGCTATGATTCTAAATAAGTCCAAGCAGAGTTTCCAGACTGTCAGAGACTAAGAATAAAGGTCCAGCAATCTAGTTTTGAAGTTTAATCGATGAAAATTCTATAGATCATAAAGGTCCAATCCACAACCTGTCATGAGAATGTGGGCAGCATTTTGTTCCACTGTGTGCAAGATTATCATGACTTGGAGGATAATTTTAAAGCATCTAACAACAACAATAAAAGCAACAAGGTGATGAAATCAGTTTCCTAATACTTTTTTCATGTTCCAAATGCAAGTCTCTTCTAGTCCCTGTTTGGAGGCAGTCCACATATCACAGTACAGATGTCCAGGTATTGCTGGGATGTGATCAGATGTTTCCTGTCAGAGCTGGGTCTCAACAGCCCTTGGAGGGCTCTCACTGACCCCTAGAGCCGGTGTGAAAGTGGACCAGCAGCCAGATGGCTTCACATTTCTACATTCCTTCAGCTTGTTTTTTGTGGTGTTTTTTTTTTACTTGAACAGACATCCCAGTACATCCCAAATTCTGAAAAGGGATGAAATTTTAGGGAAATCCTTCCTACATTAGCAAAGCAATGTAAACTCTTGAGTCAGCTTAAGAAAGAAAAGTCTTAAAACATATACCACAGTTTTCCAAGCTATCTGCAATGATATTTAACAACAACAACAAAAAAGACAAATTTTTCCCCTAACATTCAATTCCACCTGGGGACAACAGTGCCACACATAACCATCAGTGAGGATTAAAACAGGTCAGGGTTCACAGAGTTGTGGCCACATAAACAGATTATCCTGTTTCCTGACACATCCTTTATGTTGCAGCTGCCTCCTTGAAGGCAGATCATGAATCACCATGTTCTTCTCTCTTTCATTTGATCCGACACCATGTAAACAAGCAATCTTGAATGGGAAAGGAAACATCTCAGGCAAATTATTTTAACACAATTGGAACTGGTTACCTTGTGTATGCAAACTGCTTGCTATGTAACAAGGACTCATATTAGAAAGAAGCAGTTTCTGAGATGCATATGTTGTCGATAAATGAATGAGAAACAGTTCTTTAACATCAATTATGTGATACTTATTATAGTTTATCCTTCCCCTCATAAGACTTCATTTCATTCAAACATTCACCATGGGAGAAAGTGATGTTTTGTTTTGTGCCCTCAAGTCAGTTGTGACCTTGTGTAGTTTCCAAGGCTATAAATCTTTGTGGGAGCAAAACATCTCATTTTTCTCCCACTTAGAGACTGGTGGGCTTGAACTGAAAACTATGTGGTTTGCAATCCAGTGCTCACCCTTCAGAGTCACCATGTTTTCTGAGAAAATGATTGTGATACCAAATAAAAACAAACCTACTGCCATTAAGTAGGTGAGCATACAGGTGAGCATACAGGACAAGATAGAACTGACCTAATGGATTCACAAGGCAATAAATCTTTACTGAAGCAATGGTCACATCTTTTTTCCCACAGAGATGCTGGTGGGTTCCAATCATTAATTTTTCATTAGTACTTTAACCACTGAGCCACAAGGTCTCCAAATAGTGCTAATACTTTCAATACAGAGATATGGATCAAAAATGTTGGCTTTACTGTTGAATAAACACTGGCTTGACAACTGCAAAGTTCACTTCCAAATCCACCAGCTGCTCCTTGGGAACCTTCTACAGGGTCACTATGAGTCAGAATCGACCTGACAACACTGAACAGTAAACACAACAAATTGCATTGGGCATGTTGTGTCATCTGTAATTTATTAAATGTAAAAGTAAAGGTAGTGGTGCTACATTTAATAAATTACATCATGCCCCAAATAATTTAATAGGAGCAAAGTCAACATTTGAATCCATCTCTTTCTGACACTAAGTAACTCACTCAATGAGTATTTATTTGCAATTAGCTGGGCTAGTTCCCATTGTTGTTTCTAAGTGCCAATGAGTTCATTACTACTCATGTGACACTGTATAGAGGAACAGCTGGTGAGTTTGAATCACCAATCCTGCAGTTCACCACTTATTCTACAGTGCCACACCAGAACTCCAAACTCAAACGCAATGTCATTGAATCCAGTACCTAGCCTACATCTCCACCAGAGCTCCCATTATATATAGTTATGTTGTTGTTTTTAGGTGCCATCAAGTTGATACCGACTCATAGCAACCCTATGCACAGCAGAATGAAACACTGCCCAATCCTGGGCCAACCTCACTATTGTTGCCATGCTTGAGTTCATCGATGCTGCCACC
>NW_006408919.1:658745-661268 GCF_000296735.1 Chrysochloris asiatica
CCTTTGAGTTGTGGTGTTGGAGGAGAATACTGAAAGTTCCATGGACTGCCAAAAGAACCAATAGATCTGTTTTGGAAGAAGTTCAGCCAGAGTGGTCTTTGGAGGCCAAGATGGCTAAGCTTCGTCTTTTATACTTTGGACATATTGTCCAGAAGGGAACAGTCGCTGGGTAAGGAGGAGGGTCAGAGAAAACAAGGAAGACCCCTAACGAGATGGATTGGCCAGGTGGCATCATTGATGGACTCAAGTGTGGCAGCGGTAGTGAAGTTGACCCAGGATCAGACATTGTTTTGTTCTGCTGTGCATGGGGTCGCTATGAGTTGGTTCCGACTCGATGGTACCTGACAACAACAACAACAACAAAAGTTGTAAATGTTTATGGGAGCAGAAAGCCTTATTTTTCCCTGTAGAGTAGCTGGTAAATTTGAATTACTGACTTTGTAGTTAGCAGACCATCCCATAGCCTGTTACACACCAGGGCTCCTTTGTAAGTGATTAACAGGGATTAAATGAAAGGATAAATAAATCATCTCATATGATTATCTCGTTTTATCTGTTTTGAAGTGAAGAACCTGAGTTACAATGGCATTGAAGAAGTTACATATGACCATGAGTCTCATGAGACTCCTGGTGTGGCCCTGTAGGGTCAGCACTGGACTATGAATCACTTGTTGGTACTTCAAACCCACCAACTGGTCCTTGGAAACCCTATACAGGTTCACTATGAGTTGGAACTGACTCAATGGCACTTAATAACAACAAGATTCAGAAATGGTAAAGTTTTTATCTTATGTGTCTCTTGAAGAAATTGAAAGATGAAAAATCTTCTAAGACCAAAACTAACACACCAAGGTAAATAAAAAATAATTGATTCTAAGATTTCATTTAATATATGCATGGGTTTATCCCAAATAAAATGTTTCTGTGATGAGTATATGGCTGTAGACAAGTTCACTGAATATTATACTTGTCTTAGTCTTCAAAAATATGGTGCCTTCAAAAATAAGGACTGATTAAAACAACTGTTTCCACAGGGATCTGCAAGACCAATTAAAGACAGAGATTTCAACTCAGAAAGTTGCCGAGACTATTTTGAAGTGAGTCAAAGTGTAATCTTGATGGATATTCTCAAAACACACAGAACAATCTCAGGGGCTTATTATGAAAAGTTTTCAGAAAATTGAGAAGCAGAAATGGAGGTAGAGACAATGACATGGACAGATGGAGTTGCTGGGGACAAAGGACTCAGGGAGGGAGAGAGGCTGAATGCTGATGGCTGGGAGGCAGGCCTGTGGGGTGTACCCTTTGCTTGTTTGATGATGCATGGAGGGAATAATAAAAAAAAGAAAGAAACTTGAATTAAGTCTCCTGAGGATGCTCAAATTCCATTTGATGTGATTTTCAAAGAGTTCATAATTCTTCAAATAATGAATAGACAGATGAAAGCACAACATTCAGAGTATATAGAGCTAGACGGAGTATATGTGAACAAACAATAGCTTGACATTTTGATTTTGTGTTGTTAGGTGTTATTGAGCCCATTCCAACTCATAGCAAATCCATGCACAACGAGGAAACACTTTTCAATCCTGGACCATCCTCACAATTGTTATTTTTGAGCACTTTGTTGCTGCCACTGTGTCAAACCATCTCATTTAGATGCTTTATCTCTTGTTGTGACCTTCAATTTTTTCAAGCATAGTGTCCTTCTCCAACTGTTGCACCCTTCTACACCATGACCAAATCAATAGAGATGAAAAATCTACAAACTGGATTTTAAAGAATATTCTAGATGGAGTCCTGGTGTGATGCTGTGGGGTAAATACATCAGACTGCAAAGTAATTTGAACTGCAAGGTCGGTGGTTCAACTCACCAGCTGCTCTTTGGAAATCCTATACAGGGTTGCTGTGGGTCAGAATTGACTTGACAGCACTTAACAACCTCTTCCAAGAGAGATTAGTTTGTTCTTTGCAGTCCATGAAGTTGTAATTGTTAGTTGAATCCAATTTATAGCAACTGATGCAAATTAGAATGAAACATTGCTCAGTTTCAATGCCCCAATCACAATCATTTCTACACTTGAGCCTATTGCGGTTGCCACTGTGCCAATTCATCATGTTGGGTTACTTCTGCTTTTACACTCGCCCTCCACTTTACCAAGAATGATGTTCTTCTCCAGAGACTGGTGTTTCCTGATAATATGTCTTAAGTGTGCTAGATGAAGTCTCAACATTGTAGCATGATGGCTGTAATTTAAAGAGCATAAGGGCTGTAATTCTTCTAACACCGATTTCTTTGTTTTTCTGCAGTCTATGATAATTTAATAAACTTCTTTAACACAATAACTAAAATGCATCAATTCTTCGATGGTTTCCTTATTCAATGTTCAACTTGCACAAGTATATGAGGTGACTGAAAATGCCATGGTTTGGGTAAGGCCCACCTTAGTCCTCAATCTGACACCTTTGCTCTTAAACACTTTAAAAAAAGGTCTTGTTAAGCAGATTTGTTTAATTCAATAC
>NW_006408919.1:662310-672087 GCF_000296735.1 Chrysochloris asiatica
TTTTTTGAAAGAGTTTTATTTGTATTCAATCAATTCCTAGAGTCTTGTTCTTTGTCAATGTAGTCAGTTCACATTGGTCTTCCTTTTGCTTCATAGGTTCTTGATCATATTCTATCTCTTGAAACGTTTAAACAGCAACCTTTCACTTATTTAGTTATTTGATACAGTGACTCAATATTTTCTTCCCATTTTTCATTTTTGTGCTTGTTATTCAATAATTTGTCCAAAAAAAATCCTTTAATATTTTAAGTCAAAGCTTGAATTTTTTTCTTCAGTTCTTTCAGTATGAGAAATACAGAGAATGTTCTTCCCTTTTGTTTGTTTTCCTAACTGCATATTTCACAAAAATACTTGATTTTTTCTTCTCAAACTTCTCTTGAAATTTTCTGTTCAGCTGTTTTACCTCATCATTTCTTCCATTTGCTTTAGCATCTCTATGCTGGAAAGCAAGTTTCATAGTCTTCTGACATCCATTTGGTCTTTTCCTTCTTTCATGTCTTCTTAATGACTGTTTGCTTTCTTTCTGAATGATGTTCTTTATGTCATCCCACAACTCTTCTGGTCTTTGCTCATTAGTGTCTAATGCATCAAATCTGTTCTTGAGAGGAGACATAAACTCAGGTGGGATATGTTCAAGGTCATATTTTGGCTCTCATGGACTTTTCATTTTGTTCCACTTCAACCTGAACTTGAATGAGAACAATTGTAGGTCTGATCAGCAGTCTGCCCCTGATCTTGTTTTGACTAATATAGTGCTGTTCCACTGTCTTTTCCCACAGAAGCATTCAAATTGTTTTCTGTGTATTCACTCTGGAGAAGTTCATGTATACAGTCATCTGTTCAGGTTGTTTTAAAAAGGTACTTATAATGAAGAAGTCATTGGTCTTGAAACATTCTTTTCAAAATTCATGGATCTTTAGCATTGCTTCTATCAGCAAGGCCACATTCTCCAGCTACTTATCCTTCCATTTTGTTTCCAACCTGTGCATTCCAATTTAACTGTCAATACATCTAGATTGCATGTTTGATCAATTTCTCATTGAAGAATTTGGTAGAATTCTTCATTTTCATCATCACTGGCTTTAGTGGTTGGTGCATATATTTGAATTTTTGTGGTATTAACTGATCTGTCTTAGTTGGCTGTTGTTCTTAGGTGTGTTTGAACAATGGCATATTGGTTTATGTACAGGTTCTTCATGAGCACAATTAAGTGTTTCAGAATACTCATACTCTCAATATTGTCCATAGAATGTTATGATCCACATAATAAAAAGCTTTTGCGTAGTCAATAAAGTACAGTTAAATATCTCTCTGGAATCCTCTGCTCTCCTTTCTGGTATTCTCTGCTCTCAGCCAAGATCCATCTGATGTCAGCAATGATATCCTCATTTCAGGTTCTCTTCTGAATCTAGCTTGAACCTCTGAAAGGTCTCTGTCAATGTATGGTTTCAGCCAATCCTAGTGACTCAAACTGCTGACCTTGAGGTTACCAGGCCAATGTATAACGTCTCTGCAACCAGGCCACTTTGTAGGCATATTGATATTTTCTTATCTCAAATAGACCTGTACTTTATCACAGATCTTAAAATATTCTCTTTGATGATGAAAGTGATGCCATTTTTTTCTGAATTTGTTATTCCTGGAATAGTTAACCATACGGTTTCTAAATTCAAAATTCCAAATACCAGTCCATTCCACTTCATGAATATTAGGACATAGATCTTTATGCATTCCATTACCATTTTGACAACTCCCTAGTTTTATTAGATTCATACTTAGTACACTCTTTATTACTTTAATTAATGAACATTTGCAGTAGTTTCTCCTCATTTTGAGTTGTGCCATATCAGCAAACAAAGGTCCCAAAAGCTGTATTCTATTTGCAAAATCATGATCAGCTCAATTTTGCAGAAGCATCTCTTCCCCAGTCTTATTTTGAGTGATTTCCAACCTGAGGGACTCATCTTTCAGTAGTATATCTAAAAATATTCTAGAGCTATTTATAATACTTTTTTCTTCTAGCACTATATCTCATAATGTTCCAGTGCTGTTCATAAAGTTTGCAGTGGCTCAAGAGTAGGAAGTAGACTGCCTCCTTTTTTCCTAGTCTAAGTCTAGAAGCTCCACTTAAACTTGTCTATCTTTGTTGATTCAAACCTCAACTTACAATAATGAAAGATTCTATAGCAAAATTATGGAATGATGAGGAAACAAAAAAAGGAGATGAAAGAAATGCACAGAGTTACTGTACCAAATATAAATTAACAATTGTCAACCATTTCAAGAGGTAACATATGATCAAGAGCCAATGATATTGAAAGAAGAAGTCCAAGGTGTATTGAAGTCATTGGCAAAGAACAAGGTTCCAGGAATTGATGGAATACAAATTGAAATCTTTCAAAAAACTGATGAAACACTGGAGGCATTCACTCATCTATGCCAAAACATTTTGAAGACAGCCACCTGGCAAATTTATTGGAAAAGATTTGTATTTGTGCTAATTACAAACACAGGTGACCCAACAGAGTATGGGAATAATGGGAAATTATCATTTATATCCCATTTGAATAAAGTTCTACTAAAGGTAATACAAAAACAGCTGCAACCATACATTGACAGAGAACTTGCAGATTAATAAGCCAGATTCATAAGAGAACCTGGGACAAGGGATATCATTGCTGACATCACATTTATCTTGGCTGAGAACAAAGAATACCAGAAAGATGTTTACCTGTGCTTTATCGACTACACAAAAGCTTTTTATTATGTGGATCGTGACAAGTGATGGACAAGATTGCAGCAAACTTGTATACTGGAATACTTAATTGTGCTTATGAGGAATCTGCACATTGATCAAGAGGCCATGATTTGAACAAATCTAGGGAACATTGAAAGGTTTAAAATTCTGAAAGGTGTGTGCCAGGGTTATTCAATCTATATGCTGAGTACATAATATGAGAAATTGGAAAATATGAAGAACGTGGCATCAGGATTGAAGGAAGACTCATTAGCTACTTTTGATAGGCATATGATACAACATTATTTGCTGAAAACAAATAGGACTTTAAATACTTACTGATAAACTTAAAAGATAATAGCCTAAGGTATGAGTTGTACCTCAATGTAAAGAAACAACAATCTGGACCCTCAGCCCAATAAAAGACATAAAAATAAATGGAGAAAATATTAAAGTTGTTAAAGACTTCATTTTGCTTAGATTAACCATCAAAATTCATGGAAGTAGGAGTCAAGAAATTGAATGACATACTGCATTACGCAAATCTACTGCACAAGACCTTTTAAACAGTTGAAGAACAAAGATGTCAGTTTGGGGACTAAAATGCACCTGACTTAAGCTATGGCATTTTCAATAACCTCATATGCATGTGAAAGTTGGGCAATGAATAAGGAAGTACTTAGAATAATTGATGTATTTGAGTTGTGGTGTTGGAAAAACATAATAAAAGTACTATGGACTGCCAAATAAACAAACAAATCTGTATTTTTGTATTACTGCCAGAATTCTCATTAGAAGTCAGCATGGCCAGACTTTGTCTCACATAGTCTGGTATATTATCAATAGGGACTAGTCTTTGGAGAAGGACATCATGCTTGGTAAATTGGAGAGTCAGCAAAAAACAGAAGATCCTCCAAGGAGTGGCAGCAACAATGCACTCAAACATTACACTACTTGTCAGGGTGGCACAGGACCAAGTATGTGTTGGTTCTCTTGTGTATAGGGTCACTATGAGTCATTAGCAACTCAATGGCACCTAACATTAACAGGAACAACAGTCTTTGTTGATCCTACTTGTATTTAAAACACTGATGGCTTAGTCCTCAATGTCACAGCAATATACAAGTCATCACAACAGGACATACTGCAGACAAATATTGGATCACTGGATCTAGTGTTTATCATTTTGAATCTTATGCTTAATAAAGGTTTCCATATACTTTGTTTTATATGAGGATGTTGTTGTTGTTAAGTGTCAATGACTTAATTCTGACCCATAGTGACCCTGTATAGGGTTTCCAAGGAGCAACTAGTGAGCTTGAACTGCCTGCCTTGTAGTTCAAATGGTTTTGCAGTCTGGTGCATTAACTCACAGCACCACACCAGGACTCCATATATGAGGATAGGGTATAAAAAAATGATACTACAATGGGTCGTTAGTTGGAATCAACTAAATAACAATAGACAAAGGAACATCTGGAAGTATTTTTTAAATGACTGTGCTAAGAAATCACAGACGTTTATGCCTAGTAAGGCAGTTCACTGACAAAATGATAGGAAGTAGAGATCAAGTAGTTGAGAAAGACACTGCTAAATGAATAGCCACTTAAAATATAGGCAGCATTTGTCTTCATTTAAATAGTACTACTCCAACTGGCAGAATGACAATAAAACATCCAATAAAAAATATGTGACATCCTTCTTCAAAATCTTCATGTAATAATTCTCAAGATGGAGTGTAGCACAGAAATAAAGGGTCTCAGATTCAGGGTAAGTTAGCCTGGGTTTATATCTCAACTTTGCTATTTATTAGAGTTTATCCTTGAAAAACTCATCTCTCTGAGCCTTTAAGTGGCACTGTGAGATAATGCACTAGACCTCAGGGTCGGTTTGAAACATCAAGTCAGCAGTTCAAACTCACCAGCCGCTCTTCAGTAACCCTATACAGGGTTACTATGAATTGGAACTGACTTGCTGCAATTTAACAACTCCATTACTGCTGTGAGAATTCAATGAAATTATCTATCAAAAGCACTAAGATAATGACTGATGTATATATTATATTCTGATTAATAGGTTTACTGCAATTACTACATGAAAATGCTAGTTTTAAAAATCATGTGCAATACACTACAATATAAAATAGGCATTAATTTTCTTTTTTTTTTAACTGCAGTGAAAGTAAGCATAACAGAACACAATTTCTCCATGTAGCTTCAGTAACATTGATTACATTCTTCATAGTATATAAGCATCACCACTAACCTTTTCCAGATTGTTGTTGTTGTTGTTAGGTGCAATCAAGTCAGTGCAGACTCATAGTCACCTTATGCACAATAGAACGCAACACTGCCCAATCCTGGGCCAACCTCACTAGTGTTGCCACACTTGAGTCCATTGATGCTGCCACTTGGCCAATCCATCTCATTGGGGGTCTTCCTCTTTTTCTATGACCCTCCACCTTACCAAACATGATATCCTTCTCCAGGGACTGGTCCCTCCTGACAATATGTCCAAAGTATGAAATATGAAATTTGGCCATCCTGGTTTCCAAGGAGCCCACTAGCTGCACTTCTTCCAACACAGATCTGTTGGTTCTATGGGCAGCCCATGGCACTTTCAATATTCTCTTCCAACACCATAACTGAAAAGTATCAATTCTTCTATGGTACTCTTCATTTACTGTCCACTTTTCACATGCACATGAGGTTATTGAAAATACCATGGCTTGGGTCAGGCACACCTTAGTCCTCAAGCTGACATCTTTACTCTTCAACACTTTAAAAAGGTCTTGTAAAGCAGATCTTCCTAATACAATTTTCCAGATTACTCTACTATTATTAACATAAAATCAATATCCCAGAATAAGAAACCATACCCTTCCTACTCTTTTGTGTTATTGTGTGCCGTTGCCGTTGAGTTGGTTTTAACTCATAGTGACCTTTTTGGGACCCACTAATAACCTTTATTGCTTTTTTTTTTTTTAGGTACTGTCAAGTCAGGTTGAATTTATAGTGATTTCATGAACAGAAAAATTAAACACTGTCAAATGCTGCAATTATTGCTATGTTTAGGCCCATTGTTACAATCCATCTTACTGTCTTTCTCTTTTTCATTGACTCTTTATAATGTCCTTCTCCAGGAACAGGTCCCTCCTTATAACATATTCAAAGTTGGTGAGATGAAGTCTTGTCACCCTTGCATCTAAGGAGCATTCTGGGTATATTTCTTCAAAGACCTATGTATTTGTTCTTTTCCAATATCATCAATGATTCTTCATTTTTATTCACTGCTCAGCTTTCACATGTCTATGAGTCAATTAAAAATACTGTGACTTGGTTTAGGTATTCCTTAGAGCATTTTAAATTTAGTTTCTATTTGTTTAGTTATACAAGAAGCCTTGATAACATAGTGGATTATGAGCTGGAGTGCTAACTGCCAGGTAAACAGTTCAAACCTACTAGTTGTGCTGTGAGATAAAGGTGAGGCTTTCTGTTCCCATAAATAGTTACAGCCTTGGAAACCCTATACAGTGTCGCTATGAATCTGAACTGACTTGGTGGAACTCAATCGGAACTCAATCACTACTGCTCTGTAGTTGTTAAGTGATGGTGAGTCAGTCCTGACTCATAACGACCCTGTCTAGGGTTTCTAAGGAGAAGCTGATGCATTTGAAGACCCCACTTTGCAGTTCAAACTGACCTTGTGTTCCAGTGCTTATCCTACACTGCCACACCTGGACTCCATGACCACTAAAATTGTACAATATGAGTCCTTTTGTGTTTGATTTGTTTCATGCACATTGTGGCATGCATCAGGAATTCATTTTCCTTTACATTTGAGTACAATTCCATTTTATGTATGTACCACATTTTGCTTATTTATTTATCTGTTGATGAACATTAAGTTGTTACCACCTCTGGGCAATTGTGAAAATTGTTTTCCTCCATTTTAATTATGACATCACTATTGTAGTAGACAACTTGTGATACTTTATTTTATATGTTATTATCATTCATTAGTTAATGCTCACTTTGCCTAGGACATCGTTATTAACCCATGTGATTAACAGTTCAATAAGCATTCATTTATACATCAGTTACATGGCTCCAAATTAGCACTAACATTTATAGAGTAATTTGGACTAATGTGACTAGTACTGGAGCAATGGAGTGTGACAGGGACAGCACTGAGTTAGAAAGAGCTTAATTTTCTGTAAATTTTTTTCTCAAGTCACATTGCATGTCTGAGTTTTAGATTCCTCATCTGTGATAAAAGAAACCTAGGCAAAATGATACGTATGGGTGAATTCATCTCTCAAATGGAAGTTATTACCATTTTAATGTTGCTTTAGTAATACCATACAAAAATATTAGTAGCAATTATTATTATAAATAATTTGAGGTTTTTTCTTTCCTGAATCACTGCATTAGTCATTAAATCCAATTACCTAATTATCTAAATTCACATGAATTATAAGCCTGCAAAGGTGTGAATAAGAATGACTTTGAAAAAGCCAATATGTCATCTTATGCATTCATAAAATAATCAAAAGTGTTGAGGCCATATGGTAAAATATGCAAGGTTTGCTCTGTCCTTCCCCTAGTCTCTCCTTTGGACTCCCATGTCTATTCTACATTGTGGAGTATTTATTTACTTTAAATTTAGATGAGGTCCTGCAGTCCCTGATGGAGACATGGAGTAATTCAGTTCTGAAGAAGGAACTTGGAAGAAAATCATATTTCATGCCCACTGGCATTTGAAGGGCTGTTGAACTATCTGTTGGGAAGTTTCTGGTGAAGAGTATAAACACAGAGTTAGAGGGTGGCCTAGTATGTAACTTCCCATCTGACTTGGGCATGTTGTTGAAGCTCTCAGCACCTCCAGTTCACCATCTGCAAGATAGATCATCGGAATGTAACAGACCATTTATTCTGATGACCTTGTTTCAGTGGTGTAGAAATGGAGGCCCTAACAGTGAAGCAATGTGCCCAAGGTCACAGAAGAAGTTAGAGTTCCAAATCAGAGACCACACTCTCAGCAATCTCATTCCCTGTTGTAAGTCAAGCATGAGTTTATGACAAGAGAGAAATTTGGTAATTACCAATAACAAGGTACTCTTCACTCACCTTGCTGTTTTAGCCACATAATGAATGTAGTTGCTAGAGGAGAGCAAACATGGTCTTAGATTTCAAACAAACCTTATCTGAAGCTTTATTTTTAGGCAAAGCTGTGTGCTCTTTCGGCTTTCAGGTTACCTACTATTCCCTTCTTTATATAAACAAAGATACTAATATCTATTACATAGAATTTCTATTGCACTAGAATTAAATATGATAACAGATGCTAAAGAATAGAGCACAGTGTCTGACACACAGTGAAGACTTCAAAATATCCTTTTCCTTTTCTTCTCCTAAAGTCCCACTACGGAGCTCTGGCACAATGGTGGACTACAAGTTGGGCTGCTAACCACAAGATCAGCACTTTGAATCTGTCAGCTACTCCATGGGAGAAAGATGAAGCTTTCTGCTGCGGTAAAGACTTACAATCTCAAAAAACCTACACAAGATCACTATGAATTTGGAAAGACTCCATGTTATATAACCACCACCACCACCACCATAATCTCACTAATGTTGTTATAACAACATATTTTCAATAACAGTAAAACATTTTTTAAAACCACCCAGATGAAACTATTGATCATCGGATATATTTTCCCCAATTCACATTGTAGAGAGATTTCTATCAAAAATGCTTTTTAAGAGAATGACAAATAAATATTTTTAGGTATCTAGTTAATAAAAAGGAATCTTGGTGTGGCACTTTGTTAAGGCACTGAGCTGCAAGGTCATTTTGAACTGCAATGTCAGCATTTCAAGCTCACCAGCAGCTCCTCGGAAACCCTACACGGAACCGCTGTGAGTCAGAACTGACTCAAAGGCATTTAACAACAACAACAGTTAAAAATAATAGACAAAACATATAAATACACTCACAAGCACATATACGCATTTATACCTATCCCTTTCTTCCCTCCCAAAACTACTGATAAGACAAACAAATTATTTTGGAAGAGATAAATTTGTAAGGAAAAAGGAGAGATTATAGCAGCAAATTTGGAAACTGAAAAGAGATGACTGAGTTATAATAACTAAATTAGTAAACTTACAAAAATATGCAATTATTCCTAAATTGTTGTTGTTTAGTGCCATCGAGTCGGTTCTGACTCATGGTTGACCCTGTATAGGTTTACCAAGGAGTGGCTAGCGGGTTTGAACTGCCAAACTTGAGGTTCAAACTGACTTTGTGGTCCAGTGCATTATCCTGTAATACCACACCAGAGAAAGCCAAGGAGCTACTTGATTTATACCATTGTTTTTAGTTGCCATTGAGACAGCACCAAGTCATAGCAACCCTATGCACAATAGAACAAAACACTGCCTGATGCTCACCAACCTCTCAATTGTTACTAAAGCTGAACACATCTCTTTCCTTGCAGGGGGGAAGGTTTTCCTCCTTATACTACTGTACCCCAAAAGGCTCTGACTTTGGCAACACCATGTACCTTTGAGTATAAGAAAGACAGAGGGTGAAAAATAATAATAGAAGTTGAAATGCTAGAAAAGAAAGCAGTTGGATCCTCAGATCTTTTCTTAGTTCCTACGGTACTTCTTCCACCCTAATAGAAGACAGAAGGATTAAACACCAAAGAGCAAGAAGGAGAGTCTATGGATGGATGGACGTCAGGCACAATTGGGCATGGGCATTAGGATGCCACCAAGAAAACACTGGAAAATAAGTCAAGGTTTGCATAGTTAACGTTGAGATGTTGAGACTATCCAACCTTCTCTAATATTGAACTTTCGGAGTGCTGCCCACTGTGTTACTTCATGGAAATTGAGGGTTCTATAAAGAATTATCTTCTGACAATGTATCTCTGCTATGAATTGAAGAGCAGAGATGTCAGCTTGAGGACTAGGGTATGCCTGACCCAGGCCATTGTGTTTTCAATAGCCTCATATGGATGCGAAAGCTGG
>NW_006408919.1:672187-680487 GCF_000296735.1 Chrysochloris asiatica
CTTATAACATATTCAAAGTTGGTGAGATGAAGTCTTGTCACCCTTGCATCTAAGGAGCATTCTGGGTATATTTCTTCAAAGACCTATGTATTTGTTCTTTTCCAATATCATCAATGATTCTTCATTTTTATTCACTGCTCAGCTTTCACATGTCTATGAGTCAATTAAAAATACTGTGACTTGGTTTAGGTATTCCTTAGAGCATTTTAAATTTAGTTTCTATTTGTTTAGTTATACAAGAAGCCTTGATAACATAGTGGATTATGAGCTGGAGTGCTAACTGCCAGGTAAACAGTTCAAACCTACTAGTTGTGCTGTGAGATAAAGGTGAGGCTTTCTGTTCCCATAAATAGTTACAGCCTTGGAAACCCTATACAGTGTCGCTATGAATCTGAACTGACTTGGTGGAACTCAATCGGAACTCAATCACTACTGCTCTGTAGTTGTTAAGTGATGGTGAGTCAGTCCTGACTCATAACGACCCTGTCTAGGGTTTCTAAGGAGAAGCTGATGCATTTGAAGACCCCACTTTGCAGTTCAAACTGACCTTGTGTTCCAGTGCTTATCCTACACTGCCACACCTGGACTCCATGACCACTAAAATTGTACAATATGAGTCCTTTTGTGTTTGATTTGTTTCATGCACATTGTGGCATGCATCAGGAATTCATTTTCCTTTACATTTGAGTACAATTCCATTTTATGTATGTACCACATTTTGCTTATTTATTTATCTGTTGATGAACATTAAGTTGTTACCACCTCTGGGCAATTGTGAAAATTGTTTTCCTCCATTTTAATTATGACATCACTATTGTAGTAGACAACTTGTGATACTTTATTTTATATGTTATTATCATTCATTAGTTAATGCTCACTTTGCCTAGGACATCGTTATTAACCCATGTGATTAACAGTTCAATAAGCATTCATTTATACATCAGTTACATGGCTCCAAATTAGCACTAACATTTATAGAGTAATTTGGACTAATGTGACTAGTACTGGAGCAATGGAGTGTGACAGGGACAGCACTGAGTTAGAAAGAGCTTAATTTTCTGTAAATTTTTTTCTCAAGTCACATTGCATGTCTGAGTTTTAGATTCCTCATCTGTGATAAAAGAAACCTAGGCAAAATGATACGTATGGGTGAATTCATCTCTCAAATGGAAGTTATTACCATTTTAATGTTGCTTTAGTAATACCATACAAAAATATTAGTAGCAATTATTATTATAAATAATTTGAGGTTTTTTCTTTCCTGAATCACTGCATTAGTCATTAAATCCAATTACCTAATTATCTAAATTCACATGAATTATAAGCCTGCAAAGGTGTGAATAAGAATGACTTTGAAAAAGCCAATATGTCATCTTATGCATTCATAAAATAATCAAAAGTGTTGAGGCCATATGGTAAAATATGCAAGGTTTGCTCTGTCCTTCCCCTAGTCTCTCCTTTGGACTCCCATGTCTATTCTACATTGTGGAGTATTTATTTACTTTAAATTTAGATGAGGTCCTGCAGTCCCTGATGGAGACATGGAGTAATTCAGTTCTGAAGAAGGAACTTGGAAGAAAATCATATTTCATGCCCACTGGCATTTGAAGGGCTGTTGAACTATCTGTTGGGAAGTTTCTGGTGAAGAGTATAAACACAGAGTTAGAGGGTGGCCTAGTATGTAACTTCCCATCTGACTTGGGCATGTTGTTGAAGCTCTCAGCACCTCCAGTTCACCATCTGCAAGATAGATCATCGGAATGTAACAGACCATTTATTCTGATGACCTTGTTTCAGTGGTGTAGAAATGGAGGCCCTAACAGTGAAGCAATGTGCCCAAGGTCACAGAAGAAGTTAGAGTTCCAAATCAGAGACCACACTCTCAGCAATCTCATTCCCTGTTGTAAGTCAAGCATGAGTTTATGACAAGAGAGAAATTTGGTAATTACCAATAACAAGGTACTCTTCACTCACCTTGCTGTTTTAGCCACATAATGAATGTAGTTGCTAGAGGAGAGCAAACATGGTCTTAGATTTCAAACAAACCTTATCTGAAGCTTTATTTTTAGGCAAAGCTGTGTGCTCTTTCGGCTTTCAGGTTACCTACTATTCCCTTCTTTATATAAACAAAGATACTAATATCTATTACATAGAATTTCTATTGCACTAGAATTAAATATGATAACAGATGCTAAAGAATAGAGCACAGTGTCTGACACACAGTGAAGACTTCAAAATATCCTTTTCCTTTTCTTCTCCTAAAGTCCCACTACGGAGCTCTGGCACAATGGTGGACTACAAGTTGGGCTGCTAACCACAAGATCAGCACTTTGAATCTGTCAGCTACTCCATGGGAGAAAGATGAAGCTTTCTGCTGCGGTAAAGACTTACAATCTCAAAAAACCTACACAAGATCACTATGAATTTGGAAAGACTCCATGTTATATAACCACCACCACCACCACCATAATCTCACTAATGTTGTTATAACAACATATTTTCAATAACAGTAAAACATTTTTTAAAACCACCCAGATGAAACTATTGATCATCGGATATATTTTCCCCAATTCACATTGTAGAGAGATTTCTATCAAAAATGCTTTTTAAGAGAATGACAAATAAATATTTTTAGGTATCTAGTTAATAAAAAGGAATCTTGGTGTGGCACTTTGTTAAGGCACTGAGCTGCAAGGTCATTTTGAACTGCAATGTCAGCATTTCAAGCTCACCAGCAGCTCCTCGGAAACCCTACACGGGACCGCTGTGAGTCAGAACTGACTCAAAGGCATTTAACAACAACAACAGTTAAAAATAATAGACAAAACATATAAATACACTCACAAGCACATATACGCATTTATACCTATCCCTTTCTTCCCTCCCAAAACTACTGATAAGACAAACAAATTATTTTGGAAGAGATAAATTTGTAAGGAAAAAGGAGAGATTATAGCAGCAAATTTGGAAACTGAAAAGAGATGACTGAGTTATAATAACTAAATTAGTAAACTTACAAAAATATGCAATTATTCCTAAATTGTTGTTGTTTAGTGCCATCGAGTCGGTTCTGACTCATGGTTGACCCTGTATAGGTTTACCAAGGAGTGGCTAGCGGGTTTGAACTGCCAAACTTGAGGTTCAAACTGACTTTGTGGTCCAGTGCATTATCCTGTAATACCACACCAGAGAAAGCCAAGGAGCTACTTGATTTATACCATTGTTTTTAGTTGCCATTGAGACAGCACCAAGTCATAGCAACCCTATGCACAATAGAACAAAACACTGCCTGATGCTCACCAACCTCTCAATTGTTACTAAAGCTGAACACATCTCTTTCCTTGCAGGGGGGAAGGTTTTCCTCCTTATACTACTGTACCCCAAAAGGCTCTGACTTTGGCAACACCATGTACCTTTGAGTATAAGAAAGACAGAGGGTGAAAAATAATAATAGAAGTTGAAATGCTAGAAAAGAAAGCAGTTGGATCCTCAGATCTTTTCTTAGTTCCTACGGTACTTCTTCCACCCTAATAGAAGACAGAAGGATTAAACACCAAAGAGCAAGAAGGAGAGTCTATGGATGGATGGACGTCAGGCACAATTGGGCATGGGCATTAGGATGCCACCAAGAAAACACTGGAAAATAAGTCAAGGTTTGCATAGTTAACGTTGAGATGTTGAGACTATCCAACCTTCTCTAATATTGAACTTTCGGAGTGCTGCCCACTGTGTTACTTCATGGAAATTGAGAGTTCTATAAAGAATTATAGTATCCCAAGGGAAAAATACAAACAGACTAAAAATGCTAGCTTCAAAGCTTCTCTAGTGAAAAACCAGCCAGATTGTCATGTAGTGATCATTCAATTGGCAAACCCATCACATACATAAAACAGAGAGAGAGAGATTTACTTCTCATGGAATTTTAAGGGCCTGGCAATGCCAAAAGCTATAAGTCAGAGAACAGACTAGAAATTCCAACAAGCTTTTAATGTAAGAGCCGTGGGTCACAAAACAGGAAGAATGCAGAGAAAAGTTCTGCCAAACAATGTCTATATATACTTTGGAGGCAGAAAACACTTGAGGGAAACTCTCTTTTGGACAGATTGATTATATTATTTTATATTATATTACTTTATAGAAAGAACTTATAATTTTTATTAGATTATATAGAACTGCAACTAGACTAGTGTTTGGCCAAGCAACTAGGAACCACAAAATTAATGTTACAGTGGAAATCCTTATAAGTTTCATGATCACCAGACTTTGGAGAAGAATATCTAGTACAAAAGTCAATGACTACATATGTCTTATAGTGTTGTCATCCAAACAAAACTGGTAAATACGTCTAAGAGGAATACTGGGTGATGTTAATAGGAGGTGTTGAGCTAAAAAAAAAAAATAAAATCCTACCTTCTACTTTAGGAAGTCAAGATAATGTCTAACATGGACAATTCTAACCATGTAAGTATACCATTTATAAACTAAGAGAAAAATATCAAAATAATTGGATAAAATAAGCCTACAATAATTTGACTCTAGGGAGACTGAAGTGTCTGGGTGTGGATAGGACTGTTCTTTTTCATAAGCTTTGCATAACTATTGGACCCGTTTCACTCATGTTTATGTTTATTTTTCATAAAAGAAAGAATAAGTTAAAATTACAGTGTTTTAAGTCTACTTTCAAGACTCTTGTCATACCTATTAATTTCAATATTAATTTTTAATTGCCTTATTTATTTCTACATAAACCATGAACAGCTAACAATACACACAAAATCAGTAATTTTGGTACACTAATGATACATTTCTTCAAATACACATTATATTTAAATAATCAATACTGAAATTAAAGAAATGTTTGTCAATGTACTACTGGAATCATATTGACATTATTGACCCACCTCTACTACCACACTGAAAAGCACTTTCCTAAATAGCAATTCTAATATATGGCAAGTCACTGCTTTTGACTCACCACTAGAGGGAAATGTTGGTCTTTGTACTAAGGAGACACATTCCAATGGGGTAACAGTTTCCTCAGGCAATGACTTGCAACATTTTCCTCTTCATAGAGTGTAGAATATTACTGTTTGAGAGAACTGTGGAGCCCAAATGTGTCAGGTCTCTCTGAACTCTCTACAATTGAAGAAACCAAGGAGAGATGAACAGTGCTTTGCTTACATCATAGGATGAGTAGGGGAGAAGAAATCCCAGGGCAACACTACATTTTCCTTATTACCTACAGCATGCATATCAAGAAAGAATCGAGATAGTAAACCAAGATTTTTAAATAGGGGGGACTGATAATCAGAATTAACACTCGATGAAATTTTATGACATAAATCACCACAGCTATGCATGCATGAATCCATTATCCTTTATACTATTGGAGTTCTATGATGTTCTTGTTGTTGTCGTTAAGTGCCATCGAGGTGATTCCGACCCATAGTGACCCTGTATAGGGTTTCCAAGGAGCAGCTGGTGAGCTTGAACCACCAACCTCGCAGTTCAAACTTCTTTGAAGTCTGACACATTAGCCCACAGCACCACACCATCATTATCCTATTTGTGCAGATAATGAAGAAGTCCCTGTTGGTAAAAATGGTGAAGGCAATAACCAGCTGATGAAAAGATTTGACGTTCAAGTCTCTCAAGAAGCACAACAGAAGAAAAGCCTGATGATCTCCTTCCCAAAAATCAGCCATTAAAACTATTACAGAGCATAGCTCGACCCTTGGCACACATGGGATCCTCATGAGTAGGAATCAACATGCTAATGACTGTTCGCTCCTTCTCAGATGAGGAAAAGGAGACACGCTGTTGTTGCTAGGTGACATCCAGTTAACTCCAACTTGTAGTGACCTTATGTACAATAGAACTAAATAATGCTCAGTCCTACATCATCCTTACAATTGTTATAATCTGAAGGTCATTGCTGTAGTCACAGTGCCAATCCAGTTATTAAGGACTCTTCCTCTTTTGCATTGACCCTCCAATTTACCAAGCATGATGGCCTATTTTTGGGACTGGTCTCTCATAATAACATATACAAAATATGAGAAAAAAACTTTCAACATCCTGGCTTCTAAGGAACCTTCTGACTGTACTTCTTCCAACACAGATTTGTATGGTCTTCTAGTAGTCTATCCATCACTTGTCTGTCAATCTATCCTCACTGAAAACCTTATGAATAGCAGAGAAAAACTGTCAGATATAGTGCTGGGAAATGAGACCCTCAGGTTGTAAGGCACTCAAAAGGTGACTGGGTAAGAGCTGCCTCCTCAAAGTAGAGTTAACTGTGATAATGTGAACGGAGTAAAGCTCATGGGGGAAAAGCCCAGGGTCCTTCATTTGCCAATGGGCACAACTCAAAATGAAGAGAAAGAGCTGTAAACATCAGAACAAGGAATGTACAAAGTATGAATCTATTGAAAATTAGAAATTGTCAAAAATGAAATGGAAAATATAAATATCTATATCTTAAGCATTAATGAGGTGAAATGGACTGGTATTGGACATTTTGAATCTGACAACCACGTGGTCTACTATGTCAGGAATGACAAATTGAAGTGGAATGGTGTTGCATTAATTGTCAAAGGGAACATATACAGATCAGTCATGAGGTACAATGCTGTGTGTGATAGGATAATATCCACAAAACTACAGGGAAGCCCAGTTAATACCACTAATATTCAAATTTGTGCACAAACCACTAAAGCTAGTGAGGTTGAAATAGAAGAATTGCATCAACTTCTACAATCTGAAATGGCTCAAACAAGCAAGTACCCTTACTAGTGATTGGAATGCAAAGGTTGGAAGCAAAGAGGAAGGATCAGTAGTTGGAATATATGCCCTTGGTGATATAAATGATGCTAGAGATCGCATGGTTGTTGTTGTTGTTGTTAAGTGCTGTCTAGTCAATTCTGACCCATAATGACCCTGTGTAGGGTTTCCAAGGAGCAGCTGGTGAGCTTTAACCACCGATGTTGCACTTCAAATGATGTTGCAGTCTGGAAAATTAATCCACAATGCCACACCAGGACTCATAGAGATCACATGACAGAATTCTGAAAAATCAATTATTTGTTCATTTCAAATACCTGCTTAGGACAGCATAAGAGATGAATATACACATGGACCTCACAAGATGGAATACAAGAAATCAAATTGACTATATATGTGGAAAGAGAAGGTAAAAAACCTCTATAACATCAGTCACAAGGATAGGGTCACATTATGGAAAAGCTCCATACCATCAGGCAAAACAAGGCCAAGGGCAGATTGTGGAACAGATCATCAATTTCTCATATCCCAATTCAGACTGAAGCTGAAAAAAATGAAAATAAGTCCATGAGAGCCAAAATATGACCTTGAATATATGCCACCTGAATTGAGATAATCTGAAGAACAGATTTGATACACTAAATACTAAAGACCGAAGACCAGAAGAGTTGCAGGATGACATCAAGAACATTATACAGGAAGAAAGCAAAAAGTCATTTAAAATAAAGAAAGAGGGAAAAGGTCAAAATGGATGTCAGAAGAAACACTGAAGCTTGCTCTCCAGAGTAGAGATGCTAAAGTAAATGGAAGAAATGAGGAAGTCCAAGAGCTGAACAGAAAATTTCAAAGCTCAGCTCAAGAAGATATTACAAATATCTTGTAATATACAAATATTACAACAAAATGTGCAAAGATCTGGAATGAGAAAACCAAAAAGGAAGAACATGCTCAGCATTTCTCCAACTGGGGGAACTGAAGAAAAAGTTCAAGCCTCGACTTCCATTATTGAAGGATTCTCTGGGAAAATTATTGAATGATGCAGAAAGCATAAAAAGAAGATGGAAGAAATGCAGAGTCACTGTGCCAAAAGGAAATGGTCGATATGCAACCATTAAAGAGGTAGCATATGATCAAGAGCCAATGATACTGAAGGAAGTAGTCCAAGATGTATTGAAGGAATTGGCAAAGAACAAGGCACCAGGAACTGATGGAATAAAAATAGAAATCTTTCAAGAAAATGAAGCGGCACAGGAGGCATTCACTCATTTATGGCAAGAAATTTGAAAGGCAACTATCTGGCCGACTGATTGGAAGAGATCCATTTTTGTGCCCACTCCAAAGAGAGGTGACCCAATGGAATGCGGAAATCATCGGACAATCTCTTTGATAACCCACGCGAGTAAAGTTTTACTAAAGATAATCCAGAAATGGCTGCAAGCATACATTGACAGAGAAATTCCAGAGATTAAAGTCGGATTCAGAAGAGGCTGTGGAATGAAGGATATCATTGCTGATGT
>NW_006408919.1:700550-701252 GCF_000296735.1 Chrysochloris asiatica
AACAGCTGGTAGTTTCGAACTGCTGACCTTGCGATTCTCAGCCTGATTTGTAACCACTACGCTACCAGAGCTCCTTTCATATCAAACTAGTTGTGAAAAAATACATTCATATTTTATCCAATAATTCATTTGGTTTTGAAAGCTCCACAAAATCTATCATTGTCTTTTGTGTCTCTAAAGACTGTCCAGTTGATCCCATTAAAAGAGTAATTCTTCCTGATTTCCACAGCAGTTATTTAACTGTTTTTTTCAGTCTATAAAACACAACCATGTAACCCTACACATGGGCCTTCTCCTAAGCTCACTGCATTGTATCAATTCAAGAGCTGATGTGTCACCACTTTATAAAAACCTGGAGCTTGTATCATTTATTGCTTTGAGCTCTGCCAAGCCCTCATCCTCTCTGTTCATGGAAGTTTACGCTGTTTTAGTTCACCAGCCTTCAGAATACTGGGGCCGAGAATGGATGTAAAGAGATGGAAACCATGTTTAAAGAGAATAGTTTCTTACTAGAGTTTAAAACTAGAGAATTGTACTCTCCATAAAGAAACCTGAAGGAATTCAAGCTCATTTCTTGGAGGTTTGAAGATATTTGTTGAATTAAAGAAAGTTTGCATTGTTGTTGCTGTTAAGAGCGATTGATAGTTATGACTCAGAGTGACCTTATAGAGTTATGTGAGGAGTTATGGTTGAGCTTGAACT
>NW_006408919.1:703432-711973 GCF_000296735.1 Chrysochloris asiatica
AAATATTCAAGGTCATACTTTGGCTCTCTTGGACTTATTTTCATTTTCTTCAGCTTCAGTTTGAATTTACTTATTAGCAATTGATGGTCTGTTTCACAATCTGCCCATGGCTGTGTTTTGACTGATGATATGGTGCTTTTCCATTGTCTCTTTTTGCAGATGTGATCAATTTGATTTCTATGTATTCCATCTTTCGAGGTCTATGTGTATAGTAGTCTGTTATGCTGTCTAAAGCAGATATTTGAAATGAACAAATCACTGGTTTTGCAGAATTCTATCATGGGTTCTCCAGCATCATTTCTATCACCAAGGCCATATTTTCCAACTAGTGGTCCTTACTCAACACTAGGGACCCTATACTGGGTCACTATGAGAGGGAAACTACTCGAGGGCACTTAAAAACCACAACAACAACCCTCATGGAGGGTTAGACTCCATCTTGTGTATTTTGGATATGTTATCAGAAGGGCAGTGTTTCGTTCTGACTTGCATAGAGTCACTGAGTTAGTACCGACTCGTTGGCACCTAACAACAATAACAGAATGGTTTAAAGTAGGAAATAGTTTAAAATGATCATCAAACTGCATTCTTTCACCATATTTATCCAATATGAAAATTTAATAAATAATCTGAAAAGCTGGATTATATAAAGAAAAGCATGACATCAGGATTGAAGGAAAATTTATTAACATCCTGCGATATGCAGATGATACCACCTTAATTCTTAAAAGAGAACAAGACTTAAAATGCTTAGTGATGAAAATAAATGGATAAAAGATTGAAGTTGTCAAGGTCTTCATTTACTTGTATCCACTATCAACACTCAAGGAATCAATAATAAAAAATTAAACAATATATTGTATCTGTTGCACAAGACCTATTTAAAATGTTCAAGAGCCAAGATGTCAGTTTGAGCACTAAGGTGTGCATGATCCAACCCATGGTATTTTCAATAACCTCATAGTCATGGGAAAGCTGGACAGTGAATAAGGAAGACCTTAGAAGAGTTGATGCCTTTGAGTTATGGTGTTGGAGGAGAATACTGAAAGTGCCATGGGCTGCCAAAAGAACCAATAGATCCGTTTTGGAAGAAGTACAGCCAGAGTGCTCCTTGGAGGCCAGGGTGGCCAAACTTCATCTCTCATACTTTGCATATATTGTCTGGAGGGAGCAGTCGCTGGAGAATGATGTTAATTTTGGTAAGGTTGAGGGTCAGAGAAAAAGAGGAAGACCCCCAACGAGACAGATTGGCCAAATGGCAGCATCAATGGACTCAAGAGTGGCAACAATAGTGAGGTTGGCCCAGGATTGGGCAGTGTTTCCTTCTGCTGTGCATAAGGTCACTATGGATCAGTATCGACTCAGTGGCACCTAACAACAACAACAAGTATATTTATTGCTCATCACTAGTCCTGTTACCAGTATTTCTCTAATTATTTGGTTCTCGGACCATAGATCTCAAGAGAATTCCTTAAAAGTTCCATAGGAGCAATATTTTCTGAGGTTTAATCTGATGCACAAGACATTTTTAAAGTGTTGAAGAGCAAAGATCTCAGCTTGAAGACTAAGATGTGCCTGACCCAAGCCATGGTATTTTCAATAACATCATATGCATGTGACAACTGGACAGTGAATAAGGAAAACTCTAGAAAAACTGATGCTTTTGAGTTATGGTGTTGGAAGAGAGTATTGAAAGTGCCATAGGCTGCCAAAAGAACCAATAGATCTGTATTGAAAGAAGCACAGCCAGAGTGCTCCTTGGAGGCCAGGGGGGCCAAACTTCGTCTCTCATACTTTGGACATATTGTCAGGCATGTCCAGTCACTGAAGAAAGATGTTTGGTAGGGTAGAGAGTCAGAGAAAAAGAGGAAGACCTCCAGTGAGATGAATTGATAAAGTGGCAGCATCAATGGGCTTAAATGTGGCAACGATACTGAGGTGTGCCCAGGATCAGATAGTGTTTTGTTCTACTGTGCATAAGGTCACTATGAGTCAGTACCGACTCCATGACACCTAACAACAGCAACAATAGAATGAGAGTAGTCTCTGCCCTTAATACTGAAAGGCAAATTCGCTGGAAATATACTCACTTTCTTTTCAAGGGTGCATTAAACTAGATCATTTTCTTCTGGTATAAAGCATTGATGTTCAGAACACTAATTGCAATGCAATTGTCTGTAATTGGTAGATTTTTTTTTTTTTTTCAGATGCCCCAAACATATTTCGTAGTTCATTTATTTTACCAGATTATGTTTGGTTTAGAGCATTTTCAATTTGTATGTTCAGGTAAAAGTTGAAGTAAGCATTTATTCCCAGGGAAAACATTGAGAATTACAATTTTTAACGTTTGAACTGTTTCCTGTTTTGGTTTTCTTTTCTATGAATTTCTATTATTTGTTTTCAATATCTGAAACTTTCCAATCTATTCTTTATCATTCTCCATTTCTTTTATTAAAAAAAAAAAAAAATACCCTTCCAGTTATTATAACCAAACCAAAACCAAACCAATCCTGCTTATGATATCCCAATCTGTCAAAATAGATTTGTGTCCCACAGGGTTTTCAATACTTGTGTTCTTTCAGATGTAGAGAACTAGCATTCCTTCCAATACTTCTGAGTTGACTCAAACCTCCAACCTCCGGCTTAGTAATGGAGAGCATAACCATTTATGCTACCCTTGAACATCTAACGTAACTACCTTTTGTGGTGTCTTTCTCTTGTATTCCTTCTTATTTAGTCTTCTTTTCTATAATATTTTCCTTAATTTTTTTCCCACGAGATCTTTTATCATTTTTCTGAATTGTTCTTATTTTGATTTATGTTGTTCTGCCATATCTTACATTATCTTTATAATCTATTTTTAGCTCATTTTCAAAGAGTAGGTTATAGGTTGGTTGTGGGTATGTCATTTTTAACATGATTTCCTTCTCAGTTGGAATGTTTTTCTGCTCCTTATGCACTCTGTCATTATAATAACTTCCCATGACATTTGACCTCAGTGTGTATCTGCCACTCAATTTTATATGAAATTAGTTTTTGTAAATTCTGGAATGGGAGAGGTGAAGTTGAAAATCTTTTCTAGCTTTAGAGTTTCTCTTGTTTTTTAATGTTATCCAAAAATTTCTTTCTTGGATTCCCTGCCTCTGCTCATTTCTTCCACTTGGGTTTAAACCTATTTCCTTGGTCTCTGTTCTCTGTCTTCTGATCAATTTAGAATTTACTCATTCACTCCCAGAATTCTTTCCTCCATGTGGGGCATTTTCTTGGGAAGGGGGTCTTGCAGGACAGCTTCTTAATGTTCTTAATGGATGGTAATTTGATTCTTCAGACCTTCCTAATGCAAGTTTTGACACTTCCCTGGTGATTTGGGCACCTTTTTTTTTTTTTTTTTTTTTTAAGTGTTTATTGTGGACTGAGTAATAGTTCACATGGGAGACCATCGGCTTTACACCATTGTTCCATTGCAATGATTACAATCTCCTCTGTGCATCATCATTCAACAGTATTTGCTTCTATTCCCTCTGTTTTTTGTTTGTTTGCTTGTTTGTTTGTTTGTTTGCTTATTTGTTTGTTTGTGGGGATGTATACAAAAACACTCAAGAATATATAATAAATTTAAACAATCAAAAGGCACATTCTGCAAGCCTGTCTCCTGGCTGCGAGCACCCAGTCCCTCTCTTTCCATGAGTCCAGAGACCTCAACTGCTCCCTCTCTCCATGTCCTCATCTCTGCCTCCATCTCTGGTGTTGCTGTTTCTCTGGATAGGGTCCCACATTCCGCTTGTGGGCACCATTCTTTCTGGTGAATACCTACAGCTCCCTGCAGCCCATTCTGTTCTTATCACACTCCTCTTTCCTTATTGTTTCCCCGTACACAAATTTCAGTGCCAACTAGATATTGTGTCAAAAGAGAAAAACACGCTAAGCATTTCTCAAGATGAAAAAATTCAAACCTCATGTTGTAATCATGAAGGATTCTGTGGACAAAATATTGAATGAAACAGGAAGCATCAAAAGAAAATGGAAGCAATGCAGAGTCATGTTACTCAAAATATTTGGTCAATTTTCAATCACTACAAGTGGTAGCATATGATCATGAAATGAGGTACTGAAAGCATTGGTTAAAACAAGGAAGAGATAGAATACAAATAGAAAGGTTTCAAAAGTGATGGAATGCAAATAGAAAGGTTTCAAAAAGTTTGATGTGATGCTGGAAGCACTCACCACACCACTAGTTTATGCCAAGAAATTTGAAAGACAGCTACTTGACCAATCAACTGGAAGAGATCCATATTTGTGTCCATTCCAAAGACAGTTAACCCAACCTAATGTAGAAATTATCAAACAATATCACTAATGTCACACACATAAATTTTTTCTGAATGTATTTAAAAATGATTACAGAAGTAAAACACAAGGAGCTTTCAGAAATTCAAGCTTTAATCAGAAAAAGGCATGGAATTAAGGATTATCATAGCTGATGTCAAATGGATCTTGGTTGAGAGCAAAGAGTACCATAAAAATGTCTACTTTTGCTTTATTGACTATGGCAAAGCATTTGACTGTGTGGATCATAACAAATATTGATAATATTACAAAAAATGGGAATTCCAGAACACTTAATTATACTCATCTGAAAACTATGCATAGACTAAGAGACAGTCATTTGGACTGAAAAAGGGAATACTGCATGGTTTAAAATTAGGAAAGGATTGCACCACAGTCGTATCCTTTTCCCCACACTTATTCAACCTTTGTTGAACAAATAGTCTAAGAAGCTGAATTATATAAATAAGAGCATGACATCGGAATTGAAAGAAGGCTCGTTAACAACATTTGATGGGTAGATGACACATCTTTGCTTGGAAAAAGCTAAGAGCACTTGAAGCACTTGTTGATGAATATCAAAGAGTCCAGCCTTCTGTATGGGTTACATCCACATACAGAAGGCTGTACTGTTTGATTAAAAAAAAACAAACAAACAAACAAAAAAAAAACACCTCATAAGTAGATCAATAAACAAATGGTGAAAAGATTGAAGTTGTCAAAGATTTTATTTTATTTGAATCTATAAACAATGTTCATGGAAGCTGCAGTGAAGAAATCAGAATATTGCATTTGACAAATCTGCTGCAAAACACCTTATGACTGAGGTGTCCCTGACCCAAACCATGGTATTTCAATTGTTTCATATGCATTTGAAAATTGATCAATGAATAAGGAAGATCACAGAAGATTTGATGCATTTAATGATGGGGTTGAAGAAGAATATTGAAAGTACCATGGACTGCCCAAAGAACCAACTAATCTGTCTTTGGAGAAGTAGAGCTAGAATTCTCCTTAGAAGCAAGCAGATAAGACTTCATCTTCTGTATTTTAACAAGTTATCAGAAAAGTAAAGTCCTTAGAGAAGGACATTATGGTTTGTAGAGTACCATTGAAAAGGAGACATTCTTTTCATGATGGATTGACACAGTGCTGCAACAATAAGTTCAAAAATAAAAACATCTGTGAGGATGGCACAGGACTGGGAAGTGTTTTCTTCAATTGGACTTGTTGTTATTTTTGTTAGGTGCCATCAAGTCGGTACTGACTCATAGCAACCTTGTGCACTGCAGAACAAAACACTGCCTGATCCTTGGCCAACCTCACTATTGTTGCCATGCTTGAGTCCATCGATGCTGCCACTTGGCCAATCCATCTCATTGGGGATTTTTCCTCGTTTTCTCAGACCCTCCACCTTACCAAACATGATATCCTTCTCTAGCAACTGGTCCCTCTTAACAATATGTCCAAAGTATGAGAGATGAAGTTTGGCCATCTTGGCCTCCAAGGAGCCCTCTGCCTGTACATCTTCAAATACAGATCTGTTGGTTCTATGGACAGCCTATGGCAGTTTCAATATTCTCCTCCAACACCATAACTCTAAAGCATCCATTCTTCCTTATTGGTCTTTCTTATTCACTGTCTAGCTTTCGTATGCATATGAGGTTACTGAAAACACCATGGCTTCGGTCAGGCGCACCTGAGTCCTTAAGCTGACATCTTTGCTCTTCAACACTTTAAAAAGGTTTTGTGCAGCAGATTTGCCTATTGCAATACATCATCTGATTTCTTGACTGCTGCTTCCATGACTGTTGATAGTTGATCCAAGAAGAATGAAGTCCTTGACAACTTCAATCTTTTCTCCATTGATAAGAATGTTATTTGATAGTCCAGTGGTGAGGATTTTTGTTTTCTTTACATTGAGATGCAATCCATACCGAAGGCTGTGCTCTTTAATCTTCATAAGTAAATGTTTAAAGTCCTCTTCAATTTCAGCAAGCAAGGTTGTGTCATCTGCATATCACAGGTTGTTAATGAGTCTTCCTCCAATCCTGATGCCACATTTTCCTTCATATAACTCAGCTTCTTGGATTATTTGGTCAACATACAGGGTGAATAAATATGGTGAAAGAATACAACCTTGTCACCCTTAGAGTTGCTAGAATTTGGATCACACTCAGTTTACCTAACAACAACACTTCATAGGGTTGAGGATTAGTTCATAGTAGGGCTTGTAAATAGTATGGATAATAGTAGTAGGAGTTGTTGTTACGTGCTGTTTTATTAGTTCTGACCATATATGCAAGAGAACAGAGCACTGCCTGGTCCTGTGCAATTCTCTCAATCATTGTTAAGTTTGAACCTGTTGCTACAGCCATGGTGTCAGTCCATCTTGTTGAAGACCATGCTCCTTTTCTACTGACCTTTTATTTTATCAACCTTGAGGTCCTTCTCCAGGGACTAGTTCCTCTAGATAGCATGTTCATAATCTACTCATCTTGCTTCTAAGGAGCATTCTGGTTTTACTTTTTCCAAAACAAATTTGTTTGTCGTTCTCACAGTTCATGGTATAGTCAATAGTCTCTGCCAACACCATAATTCAAAGGCATCAATTCTTCTTCAATTGACATTATTGATTGTTTAACTTTTTCATTTCTATGAGGTAATTGAAAATACCTTGACTTGAGTCAGTTATATGTTAGTTCTCAAAGTGACATCTTTGCTTTTGAACACATTTTTTTTTAAAAATTGCAGCTGATTTGCCCAATGTAATGCATCATTTGATTTATTGAGCAATTCAGCCATAGACATTTACTATAGATCCAAGTAAAGTGAAATTCTTGACAACTTCAATCTTTTCTCTCTTTATCATAATGCACCAGACTGCAAAGCCGTGTGAACTGCAAGGTCGGCAGTTCAAGCTCACCAGCTGCTCCTCAGAAACCCTAAACAGGATCACTATGGGTGGGAATCAACTTAACAACACTTAACAACAACAGCAATTGCTTATTGAGTTTAGAAGCCCGATTCATAACCACTATGCTATCAGAGCTCTCGTAGCATTGAGGTTACGAATTGGTCTGCTAATCTCACAGTCAGCACATTGAAACTACCAGCTGTTCTGCAGAAGAAAGTTCAGGCTTACTACTCCCATAAAGATTTACAGCCTCGGAAACCCTGTACAGGGTCACTACGAGTCGGAACCGACTCCATAGCACATAACAACAACAAATTGCTTATTAGTCCAATTGTAAAGATTTTTACTTTCTTTATGTTAAGCTTTAATTTATACTGAAGGTTATAGCTACCTTACTTAACAACAACAACAATCGTTATAAAGAAAAGTAAGGAAAGACACATGTAATGCCTTAGACAGCATGCCTATTCTGGATTCAATTGTGTGTTCCCAAAATATGTGTTGAAGTCCTAACCCACATGATTAGAAATAGGGTTTTTCTGAAGTCATATTCAAACTGATTGGCTTTTAAACCAAATGATCTTCTTAATGGTACCTTATAAAATGGAGAATAGACATAGCGATACAGACACACGTGGGTCTGTTCCATGAGACAGACAATGGAGAAAGATGCATCTAGAAACAGAAATGAATGTCAATGATTTCCAGCTGTCACCATAAACTAGGAGAGAGGCCCACAGAGGAAATTTATGTGATTTACCTGGTTTGTACTTTTAATCTCCAACTGTGTGAAAAAGTAAATTTAAGTTCTTTAAAGCCATCCACTTTATTTTATATATTTTGACAGTCTTAGGAAACTAAGCCAGTGCCTATTACATTTAAAGTGCCCGATAAGGAGCTCTGGTTGCATAGTGGTTACAAGTTGGGTTGCTAACCTCAAGGTCAACAGTTCAAAACTACCAGTTGCTCTGTGGGAGAAATACGAGGCTTTCCACTCCCATAAAGATTTACAGCCTCAGAAATCCTATACAGTGTTGCTATGAGTCAGAACTGACTCCACGACATACAACAACAGTAGAGGTTATTTTCTTTTGTTGTTATTGTTCAGTGTGGTGAGTTAGTTCTGAGTCATAGCTAACCTATATAGGGTATCCAAGGAGTGATTGATGGATTTGAACCACTGAACTTGAGGTTAGCATTCCAGTGCTTATCCTATAGTGCCACATCAGAACTCTCTAACATAGTCCACAAAGAAAATGTTCTACATCCTCCTGTGTCTGTCCTGTGGTGAACAATGA
>NW_006408919.1:712723-714758 GCF_000296735.1 Chrysochloris asiatica
AGCAGGGTCCAAAGAGCATTTCAAGAAGACCAAAAAAAAAAGAATAGGTGTTGTAGAGGGTAGAGAGTCCCCCCATAAGCAGATACTGAAGATTTCTAAATGAGGTGAGGTGGAGACAGGGTTAAGTAATCCTATTAATACTCTTCCAGTTTAAGATTCCATCATTAAATCTGAAATTTTTAGAACACTTGTCAAATGGACATTGTGGGTAATCAAAATGTTAGCTTCCAGCTCATTTTCCAGGATGAATGCAACCTCATCTCCTTACATAGCACACCAAATATTAGCCACACACACATAAATACCCACATGTGCACAGAGGCATCATTCATATATTTTAACATAAATCTTTTCACTACAATGACTGTGGTTGTCAGTGAAAGTAATACTCTTGTTCAGCCCAATGCACGTGAGTAGTCCAAATAAACAATAGTATAATATCAGACATTTATTCTGCATCCGTTGGGAAAAGGACTCACACTTTATACATATTTCTCATTTATCATAGTCACATTCCTGGGAGACAATCTCCTCTTCAGAGAAGCAATGGCAGTTGGCATTTGCTTTCAGAGCTGCCTTGTGGATAGTTGTTGCTCTTCATATTAGACCCTGCAGTACTTAATTATCTCTCAACGTTTCTGAGTCTGGCTAATTAGCTGTTCATGACAGGTTTCCAATGTACAGTAACAAAGGCAATGTCTCTGGTCTCAGCTGCCTCTCATCATTAGAGGGGTTTGTACCTTTATGAATTAAGGATAGTAAGGTTCTGAGTGACAATCATTGCACTGTGTTTCAACAATAGTGCCCCTTCAAGTATGCTACAGTGTTTGGTTGCACTTATGGAGACATCACAAAATAAAGAAAAAAACAATTATGTTGCTGTCAAGTCTGTTCTGATCCATGGCAACCCAACCCTGTGACTGTCAGAGTACAGCTGTATTCCATAGGGTTTTCAATGGCTGATACTCCAGAAATAGATTGTCATTGCTTTCTTCAGAGACACTCCTAGATGGACTTTCAGTTATCATCTGAGCATGTGAACCATTTGTACCACTCAGAGATTCTGGGGACACCACAGAATAATGTAAACAACCTGATGGGTTTGGGAGGACTATGTTAATCCATCAAATGCTCTTTGTAAACACTATTTGTTGTTGTTGTCAGGTGCCATCGAGTCGGAACCAACTCATAGCGACCCCATGCACAGCAGAACGAAACAATGTTCAATCCTGGGCCAACCTCACTACCGCTGCCACACTTGAGTCCATCAATGATGCCACCTGGCTGATCCATCTCATTGGGGGTCTTCCTCTTTTTCTCTGACCCTCCACCCTACCCAGCATGACATCCTTCTCCAGCGATTGTTTCCTCCGGACAATATGTCCAAAGTAGGAGAGACGAAGCTTAGCCATCCTGGCCTCCAAGGAGCACTCTGGCTGCACTTCTTCCAAAACAGATCTATTGGTTCTTTTGGCAGTCCATGGCACTTTCAGTATTCTCCTCCAACACCACAACTCAAAGGCATCAATTCTTCTATGATCCTCCTTATTCACTGTCCAGCTTTCGCATCCATATGAGGCTATTGAAAACACAATGGCCTGGGTCAAGCGCATCCTAGTCCTAAAGCTGTATTGTAAACACTATACAGGGTCATTATGAGTCAGAATTGACCCAATGGAACTTCACAACAACACGTGAATCCCAAGCCATGCAATTTACTTGTTGTATGACCTAGGAAATTGGCTTAAGCAGTCTTACAACACTGACCTAGAAAACAGGTCCAGCAAAACTAATTTGCTTGGCTTTTATGATAATAAGGTGGAATGTGTTATTTTTGTTAGATGCCATTGACTTATCTCTGAGTTTATAGTAACTTTATGTATAACAGAATGAAACACTATCCAGTCCTGTGTAATGCTCACAATCGTTGCTAAGGCTGAGTCCACTGTTAGCCACTGTATCAATCCATCTCATCGAGAGTGTTACTTTTTTTTCACTGGCTCTCTACTTTACCAAGCATAATGTCATATGATAG
>NW_006408919.1:715798-716921 GCF_000296735.1 Chrysochloris asiatica
CTCATCTTTCTCCCGCGGAGCGGCTGGTAGTTTCGAACCGCTGACCTTAAGGTTCTCAGTCCGATTCGTAACCACTACGCTACCAGAGCTCCTTGAATATAGGTGTGGTGAAATGACAAAACCCTGACACACACCTTTCCTGATATTAAACCATGCTGTAGTTCCTTGTTCTAGTCAAACAAATTCACGTTCTTTGTACAAATTTCTAAGAGGAACAATGAAGTGTTCTGGAATTTCCATTCTTTGAGAAGTTACCTATAGTTTGTTATGATCTGCACAGTCAGATGTCTTTGCATAGCCAATAAAACACAAGTAAATATCTTTCTGGTATTCTGTGCTTTCAAACAAGTTCCATCTGGTATCAGTAATGATATTCATCATTCCAAGTCCTTTTCTGATTCCAGCTTTAATTTAAGGCAGCTCTCTGTTGATAAACTGCTTAAATGTTTTTTCAGTATTTTAAACAAAGTTTTACTTGCATGTGATATTAGTGATCTTGTGTCACATTTTCTGTATTCTGTAGAATCACTTCTCTATGGAATTGGCTTAATCGTCATCCAAGTTTCTTGGCATGCAATATTGGGTGTTTCCAAGACTGTATATGTTTGTTGAAATATTTTAATTGATATTTCCTCAATGCCTGGAACCTTGTTGCTTGCTAATACCTTTAGTGCAATGAAGACTTCTTCCCTTGATATCATCAGTTCTTGATCATATAATACTTCATGAAATGTTTGGGTATTGAAAAAGTTTTGTACCGTGACTCTATGTAATCCTTCCACACTTTTTAATACTTTCTGCATCATTTGATATTTTGCCTATGTTGTTTTTAGGTGCCAGTGAGTAGTTCTGATTCATAGCAATTCTATGTACAACAGAAGAAAACACTGTCTGGTCATATGCCATTCTCACAATTGTTGTTATGTTTGAGCCCATTGCTGTTGACACAGTACCTATGCATTTTGTTGGTGGTCTTCTTCTGTTAGATAGACTCTCCACTTTATCAGACATGTCCTTCTCCAGGAACTGGTCCTTCCTAATTATATGTCCAAAGTATAAGAGATGAAGTCTCACCATCTTTGCTTCTAAGGAGCATTCTGGCTTTACTTCTTCCAACACAGCT
>NW_006408919.1:718351-720958 GCF_000296735.1 Chrysochloris asiatica
AATCTCTCCTAATTAGTTGGATAGGTAACAACCTTCCAAATTTCTTGGTGTCGATGAGGGAGTGCCTCCAATGCTGCATCAGTTTGCTGAAAGATTTCAATTTGTGTTCCGTCAATTCCTGAAGCTTTGTCTTTTACCAATATCTTCAGTGCAGCTTGGACTCCTTCATTCAGTGCGATTCATTCTAGATTACATGCTACTTTTCAAAAAATGTGCCTATAGATTCCTTAAATATTCAAAATAGAGGCTTGACTTTTTCTTTAGCCCTTTCAATCTGAAAACCACTGGTTATGTTCTTACCTTCTGGTTTTCTAATTCCAGGTCTTTGCACATTTCTTTATGGTATTTGTCTTTGTCTTCTTGAGCTACCCTATGAAATGCTCCACTTAGTTCTTTTACTTCATGCTTTCTTCCATTTGATTCAGCTTCTCCAATTTCAAGAGTATGGTTTCAAGACTCTTCTGACATCAATTTGATTTTACTTTCTTTCCTGTCTTTTTAATGACCTTTAGTTTTCTTCATATATGATATTCTTGATTTCATTCCACAACTCATCTCAGTGTGTGAAATCTGTTCTTGAGATGGTCCATAAAATCAGATGAGATATACTCAAGGTGGAATTTTAGATTTCGTGATGTTTTAAAACTTTTCTTCATTTTTTGTCTGCACATGCATATGTGCAACTGACAATCTGTTCTACAGTATGCCCCTTGCCTTTTGGGTTTTGTTGTTAAGTACTGTCAATCTTTATGGGAACAGAAAGCCTCATCTTTCTCCAGTGGAACAGCTGGTAGTTTCGAACTGCTGATCTTAAGGTTCACAGCCCAATTTGTAACCACTAATATTTTGCTTCTCTGCGTTTCTTTCCACAGTTGTAGTTAATTTAACTGCATAAAGTGAGGCAGCACATTCAAATCACATTATTCACATCAAACTCATTGCCATTGATATGATTCTGGCTCAAAGCAACCCTGTATAGTTTCTGAGACTATAAATCTTTATAGGTGCATACAGTCTTATGTTTCTTCAATGGAGCAGCTGGTGGGTTTTAACCACAGACCTTGCAGTTAGCACTCTAATGTCAATCCCACAGTGCCACAAAAGCAATGGATATCTTTGTTCTGTTAAGTACCACCGAGTTGGTTTTGTCTCATAAGGGCCCTGTCTAAGGGTTAGTGCCATTTTACCTCAACATTGTTCTGCAGTCATGGTCCAAACCTCAGGTAAGGAAATCTCTTTAAAAGACTTAGTAAACAAGGCCAAAAGGTTTTGGAAGACACTTGAGCAAACAAAAGTTGTGATTACACAGTTTAAGTTAGCTAGCTAAACCTCAGGATGTTAAAGCAAAGTAGGGACCATTTTCTCCATCAATAGATTAATTGAAAACAATATTGGTTTTAAATTAGATCAGCAAGTGAATCCCATCTATACCAAGGTTTAGTTGTGGAAACTTTAATAAACATTTATCTCTATATCTTTTGATTTTATTCTAATCAATTGTATATAATGAAGCCTACCCCCTGGTGTGGCGCTGAGAGCTAATGTGTCAGCCTGCAAAGTCATTTGAACTGCAAAACTGGCAGTTCAGGCTCCCCAACTGCTCCTTGAAAATCCTATAAAAAGTTGCTATTGGCCAGAATCAACTCAATGGCACAAAACTACATAAATAACACCTCTAAAATGAACTTCCAGAAACAAGAACAAATCAGTTTTACAAGTAAAGCAACCAGAATGCTCCTTAGAAACAAGGATGGTGAGCATAAGTCTTACTTTGGCTATAACATCCAAATCTCTAGAAATTCACATCATGTTTGGTAAGTTGGGGGAAAGAAAAACTGACTGAAAACTTTAATGAAAGGGATTGACACAATAGCTTCAGCTATGTACTCAAACATTCCAATGATCATGAAGATGGTGTAAGACTGGGAAGTGTTTTGTTCTGCTATACATGAGGTTGTCATGAATCAACAATGACTCTAAAACCAACTGCTCCATAAAAAAACACTAGAATTTTATGATGGTTGTTGTTGTTAGGTGCCAACAAGTTGGTACCAACTCATAGCAACCCTATGCACAACAGAATGAAACATTGTCTGATCCTGGCCCAACCTCACAATTGTTGCTATGCTTGCACCCATTGATGTTGCCACTTTGCCAATCCATCTAGCAAGGGGTCTTCATCTTTTTCTCTGACCCTACACCTTACCAAACATGACATCCTTCTCCAGCGACTGGTCCTTCCTGACAATTTGTCCAAAGTAAGAAAGAAAATGTTTGGCTATTTTGGCCTCCAAGGAGCACTCCGGCTGCATTTCTTCCAAAACGGATCTATTGGTTCTTTTGGCAGCCCACGGCACTTTTAGTATTCTCCTCCAACACCATAATTCAAAGGCATCAATTCTTGTACGGTCTTCCAGCTTTCACATGTATATGAGACTATTGAAAATACCATGTCTTGCGTCATGGGCACCTTAATCTTCAAGCTGACATCTTTGCTCTTCAACACTTTAAAAAGGTCTTGTGCAGTAGATTTGCCTAATGCAATACGTCATTTGATTTCTTGACTGCTGCTTCCATGAGTGTTGATAGTTGATCCAAGAAGCATGA
>NW_006408919.1:721469-722985 GCF_000296735.1 Chrysochloris asiatica
CACACCTCTCTTCTTGGATCCTGAAGGCTTCAAAGGAAAATTGTAATGAACAGCCTGTAGTTTCATACATGTGCCATCATTATTAACTAATGTCCCTCTGATTCGATGTTGGGGTTTCTTCACTCAAAATAATATTGCCTAGAGTCCTGACGTGGCTCTGTAGGATAAGCAGTGCACTGTTAACTGCAAGGTAGACAGTTCAAACCCACCAATCACTCTTTGGAAACGCTACAAAGATCACTATGAGTCATAACCAATTCAACAGCACTTAACAACTTTTTTGTTTACCATTTACAACAATCAAATGTTCTAGGATTAGGAAAAAGACCAAATAAATCATCTATCCCACAAATCAGAGGTGAACTAATATGCAGTCATTATGAAGAGGGTTTTGTAACATGGGAACTAAAAGAGAAACAAGCCAGAATAACAATAAGCAGGAGAATGCCACACACACAATTATATGTACACCGCTAGTTACCATGTCTGTGTGCACATCAGAGTCATCTAGAGCTTTAAAGAATAGGTTTACCAGCACCAGAAGAGACCTGCTGTCTTGTTTTGGGTTCTTTAGAAGACCAAACAAACGAAACGTATATCTAAATATGTAAATATTTACTTTAAGGAAATGGTGGCTCACACAATTGTGAGACAAAGCTCACAAAATTATGAGAGCTGAAGAATCCAAAATCTGTAGGCCATGTGGAAGACCAGAGACTTTTTCAGACCAACAACCAGAAGTAAAGATACAAGAAGAATATATGGTTGGAAGCAAGAGAAATATATAGAGCTTTGCCAAATATATAGAGCTCATGCATATACTGGTGACAGGTCACACCTGTAAAGAAACTCTCCTTTCAGATGATTCACTGATCATTCCAATTCACATGGAGAGAGATTACATTCTAGCATACATGGGAAAAAGAGCTTTAATAGCATAGTGGGCTATGAGTTGAGCTGTTCACTTCAAGGTCAGCAGTTCAAATCTACCAAGTGCTCTGCTGGTGAAAGATAGGAATTTCAGCTCCTGATATTCGAAGCAGCTAGATCTTCAATGAAGCGAGATCTTCGAAGCAGTGATATCTTTGAAGCAACGATCAAGATGTGGAGTCCTGATGTGGTGCTGTGGGTTAATGCACCAGACTCCAAGGCCATTTTAAATACAAGAAGCAGAAAGTCTCATCTCTCTCCCACAGAGGGCCTGGTGAATTCGAGCTGCTGACCGCGGGGTGTGCAGCCAAATTCTTAACCACTACAGTACCAGGCCTTGCACCTTCAAGATGGCAGATTGGGTAGGCTTGTAGTGAGGAGCTCAGTCAACAAGAACACGGAATACTGGGCCAAGAGGGCTCACAAGATAGTGTTGGAGCTCTGGAACAAATATAAAGGTATGTTTCGAGGATCAGAGGGTTTACAGCTGGGGAATTTGCAGGAGAATCCAGAAATCCATTGTTTTACAGAACAGGACACTCAGCTGTTCCTGGAGCCGCCATGTTGAGAGAGCTTATCTTGATTG
>NW_006408919.1:724755-740718 GCF_000296735.1 Chrysochloris asiatica
AAACCATTGAGAATCACAGCCTCGTCTTACTATCACATAATAACATTAGTCATCACACCTGCTAAATAAGAATTTCCAGGGATAATTTCCTGGATGAAATAGGTTGTCATGTGATTTATAACAATAATTGTAGCTATAATTAGCATTACATAAACAGTAATCATAAACAGTAATAATAACAATATTAACATTGAGACACTTATTTTTTCATGTAACTATAAATTGAAGGTTTGAGAATCCCTAAATAGAATAGAAATTATAAAGCTTCACTCATCTGAGGGTTCATATAATTTGTCTACTCATATGTCCCTAAGATAGTTTCTGAGAATTCAAAAATTATTAACTTGGTCTAGGTTGTTAAGAAAAGTCTGATTCAGAAGACAGAGAAATAAGATAAATACTAGAGTAGAGCAGAGACATTGTTGACTCACAGAGAATGCAATGTTTACCTTAGGATTTGCTACTCAGATATTTTATATTGTTGTTGTCCTTAAATACCATCAAGTCAGTTTTAACCCATATAGATGCTGTATAGTGTTTCTGAGGAGCAGTTGGTAAGAAAAAACTATTGACCCTGTGGTTCAAAGACAATAAGCATTGTTCTAATAAATAATAAATTCTTCTCCTCCTGCACATGTGGCCATTAGCAGTGGAGTCAATCCTACTCAAGGCAACTCTACATAGCAGAATACATGGCACCTTAGTGCTTTCTAGGCTGCAATCTTGATGGGAGCAAATTGACAGATGTTTCTCCTTTTGTGGGTCCAAATCTACCACCTTTGGGTTAGCAGTTGAGTACTTAACGATTGTACCACCAGTGCTCCTTATATATCACCCCAAGTGGACAATAAATAAATGCTGAACCGAATAATATCTTCTTGGTTGGTTGGTATGTGTCGTGGAGTCGGTTCTGACTCATAACAACCCTGTACAGGGTTCCCAAGACTGTAAATCTTTATGGGAGCAAAAAGCCTCATCTTTTTCCTGCAGAACAGATGGTAGTTTTGAACTGCTGACCTTGCGGTTTGCAGCCCAATTCGTAACCACTACACTAACAGAGCTCCTTGAATAATGTATAGAATTCTTGAATTATCCTTTCACATATGAACATGTTTCAGAAATAGCAACAGTTTCTGCAGAATTAACAATCTCACTAGCCATTACACAACACTTTGTTGCCCCAAAGTATTATCCTTGGAAAGAGATCTCAGAACGACTTGTATCTTGTTTGTGCTCAACTTTGCTCTAATAATGATCAATCTGTTTAAAACTAGGGTATGTAAAAAACTTCTAATGTAACTTTTTAACAATGAATGTGTTGTTATTTACATATGCATTGCAGTGTGTTGACAGTAAACTGCAAGATATGCAAACCATATACTGAAAAGGACATTGGATGACGATTATCAATGCTGATGTCAGATGGAGTTTACCTGCAAGCAGAGAATACTATAAAGATGTTTATTTATGCTTCATTGATTATGTAAGGGTATTTGACTTTGTGAATCAAAATAAAGTTATTAATAACACTGAGAAGGATGGGAATTTCAAAACAATTCATTGTGCTCATGTGGAACCTGTATATAGAGCAAGAGGCAGTTGTTTAGACAGAACAAGAGGATATTTGTTACTAAGCACTATCCAGTCAGTTCTGACCCAAAGTGACCCTGTAACATTGTTTCTGAAGAGCAGCTGGTGAATTTGAATTACTGACCTTGCAGTTCAAATTGAGCTTGGGGTCCAGAACATTATCCCACAGTGCCACACCAGGAAGGGATACCACATGACTTAAAATCAGAGTAGGTATGCATCAGGGTTATATCCTTTCATGATATTTATTCAATCTGTATGTTGAGCAAATAATCCAAGAAGCTGGTCTACTTGAGGAAGAACACTTCATCAGGAATTAAGGAAGATTCATTAACAACCTGCAATATGTAGATGATACAAGCTTGTTTGCTAAAAAGGAATAGGATTGAAGTACTTACTGAATGAAGGTCAACTACTACAGTCTTCAATATGGATCATACCTCAACATAAAACAAAAAAATCCTCACAACTGTAATGATAAATGGGTAAAATATTGAAATTGGCAAAGATTTCATCTTAACTGATTCCACATTGACTCAAAGGATCAAATTAATTTCATTGAGAAAATTTTATGCAAAAGACTTCTTTAAAGTGTCAAATAGCAATGATGCCACTTTCAAAACTAAAGTGTGTCTCACAATCTTCTCAATGGCTTCACGTGCATGTGAAAACTGGAGTATAAGTAAAGGAAGACTAAATAACTGATGCATATGAATGTTTCAAGTACTGCCAAAAGACTGAACATACTGGTCTTAGATAAAGCACAGTCAGAATGTTACTTAAAGCAAGAATGGTAAGACTTTATACTCAATTTGAGCATATTATTAGTAGGCACCAACCCTGGAGATGCTTGATAAAGCAGAGCGTCAATCAGCAAAGGTAACACCAGCCATCCCTCTCTTAGCACTCACTACTCAACTGGTCTGTTAATTCATTGCAATGAGCACACTAAACTCAGACGTCATACTCACAGTTATACGGATTATTAAGGATGTTGTTGTTAAATGCTGTTGAGTCAGTTCTGACTCACAATGAGCCTGTATAGGATTTCTGAGGAGTTTGAACTGCCGACCTTTCCAATCAACACACCTTTTGGTCCAGTGCTTATCTTATAGTGCCCCACCAGTGCTCCATGAAGGAAGCTAGCAGATTCCAATTCAGTATCATAATTGTTCAGGGCATTGCTGTTCCAGTCAGGGCAACCTCTCCTCCATGATGCTTACAGGCAAGCCTTTTTCTGCTTGGCCAAAGTTAAAAAGTGTTTTGGACTGCTGAAAATATGCCCACAGGTAACATTACCATAAGCCTCAGTCTAAAGGCACTGAGCTCTACCTATGTGCAACAGCATAACTAGCTCCCCCATTTAAGTGCCATGAACTGCCAGAAGATGCATTTGGGAAGAAGTGCAGCAAGATTGATCCTTGGAGGCCAAGATGGCCAAATTTCGTCTCTCATACTTCGGACATATTATCAGGAGAGACCAATCACTGGAGAAGGATATCATGTTTGGTAAGATGAAGGGTCAGAGAAAAAGAGGAAGACCCCCAATGAGATGGATTGGTCAAGTGGCAACATTGATGGACTGAAGTGTGGCAACAATAGTGAGGTTGGCCCAGGATCGGGCAGTGTTTCCTTCTTCTGTTCATAGGGTCGCTATGAGTCTGTACTGACTTGATGGCACCTAACAACAACAGAGATGGAAAAGATGCTGCTAACAAGCAGACAACCACATATGTGTCAGAGTAGAACTGTACTCCACAGGGTTTTGATGACTGACTTTCAGACTGACAAGTTTTCTTTCAATTTACCTATAGATAGACTGGAACATTTCACCTTTCATTTAGTAGTTGAGGGTATTAGTTAAACAGATGTTGTTGTCATGTGCCATCAAATTGATTATGACTCATAGCACTTCTGTATGACAATTATTTATTGGTTCATAGTAGAACTGCCCCATAAACTTTCCAGACTATAAACAATAAGGAAACATATTGCCAGATCTTTTCTCCCCAGAAAAACTTGGTGGGTTCAAACCACTGATATTTGGTTAACAGCAGAGCACTTAATATTGTACCACCAGCATTCTCTAAACACTAAAATACATAAGTCCATTCCCACTCATAGCTACCCTGTAAGACAGAGGAGAAAGAATACTATAGGATTTCCCAAACTATAAGTCTTTACAAAAGTAAGCAGATGGCCACATCTTTCTCCCTCTAAGTAACATGTTGGTTTTCAGGTAAGCATTAAGCCACTACAGTTACCAGGGCACCTTAAAACATGCATGCCTAGCATGCACTAACCTCTTTCTCATCTTTAATTTTGCTATCCCTGATCACTGTTTAAGTTGTTATTTAAATATTTATCCTGTTAAATGAGATACTGCACTGGATAAATAAGTAAAATTAAATCTTAAATAGTTGTTGTTGTTAGGTGCCATCATGTTGGTACCAACTCATAATGACCCTATGCACAACAGAACAAAATATTGCCCGATCTTAGCTCAACCTTACAATCATTGATATGTTTGAGACCATTGATGCTGCCACTGTGCTAATTTATCCTCCATTTTTTTCTCTGACCTTCCACCTTACCAAACATGATATCCTTCTCCAGTGACTGGTCCCTCCTGATAATATGTTTGAAGAATGAAAGATGAAGTCTGACTATCCTGGTCTCCAAGGAGCCCTCAGGCTGTACTTATTCCAACACAGGTCTATTTGTTCTTTTGGCAGTCCTTGGTACTTTCAATATTCTCCTCCAACACAACTCATAGGCATCCATTCTTCTACAGTTCCCCAAATTTCTGTCCAACTTTTGCAAGCATATAAGGTTATTGAAATTATCATGGCTTGGGTTAGGCTCACTTCTGTCCTCAAACCAACACCTTTGCTCTTCAATACTTCAAAAAGTTCTTGTGCAACAGAATTGCCTAATGCAATATGTCGCTTGATTTCTTGACTGCTACTTCCATGAGTGTTGATGATTGATCCAAGCATAATGAAGTCTTTGACAGCTTCAATCTTTTCTCCATTTATATGGATGTTATTTATTGGTCCAGTGGTGAGGATTTTTGTTTTCTTTACATTGAGATGTAATCCATACTGAAAGCTGTAGCCATCGATCTTCATCAGTAAATATTTTAAGTCCTCTTCATTTTCAACAAATAAATAGTAGGTACTGCTAATGACAAAGCTAAATCTCAAACTGATGTGAAAAGGATGCCAGTCAAATTCACAAGATGAGTTAGCGCTGACTCACCCAGAAGATTGCACTGAGCTAAATGCCTAAAACAAGTGAGGTCCTTACTTTATGTCACCTTCTCAGTGACAGGTCATGACAAGTGGCAAGTGCTAGAGAAAGTTGCCAACAATGTCAAAACAGAGAGTTTGGCATAGGACAGACACTCAAGTTATATGTGTTCCTTTCTCAGGGGACTGGTGAAGTTTCTCCATTTTAAGCTGGCAAGCAGCCCAGGTCCTTTCAGAATGTGTTCACCCTGCTCCTCTAGTGGCAAGTATTCTGAAAAGCTAGCAGTGCACACCTTTCCCAAAGATTGTGTTCGTTGTCTGCCCTAAGGAGCAGTCTCTAAAACATCTGAAAGTTCAAAATAAAAAAAAATAAAATAACAAAGACCAAGGTTACTAGTTGGATAGATACTGAAGGAAGTCTACAACTGTGGCCATTACTCACCCTTCATGCCTGGAACTGAAGTCACACTCATAGCTCAATTTTCAGCCAAATAGTCGGCTTATTATGAGAGCAATAACATTAGGGAGGTAATCACCCTTTAGTATAATCCACAATTTGAGATCGAAAGGGCAACATTTATCCAAGGATACTAGAAAAGAGGGGGAAATGGAAACAAGAAACAAAGGTAGAAAGAGGACTAAACAATGCTATACTGAGTGAATTACAATCAATGATAAGAAACAGAATGTGTATTATTTGTTGAACGTAAAACCGGTAATCTGCTCTATAAACTGTCACCCAATTCATAATAAAACATTTTTTAAAACCACCATTTGATTATAGTGATAATACTGGAACAAGAAAATCAATTTGCTATCAAGTTGAGTCTGATTCATGATGATTCTATGTGCTTCAGGGTAGAACTATGTTCTGCAGGGATTTCAGTGGTGTGATCCATCAGAAGTTCACTGCTAGGCCTTTTTCTTAGGTACCTCTGGATGGGTTTGAACCATCAGGATTTTAGTTGGTGATCAAGTGTTAATTTCAGCCACCCAGTAACTATGATAATGTTGAATATTTTCAGAATATTAGGTTTAAAAGACATATTTGTTGTTGATAAGTGTCTTCAAGTCATTTCTGACTCACAGTGACCCTGTCTATGGTTTCTGAGGAATGACTGGTAAGCTTGAACCACCAACCTTGCCGTTCTAGCCAACTTTGCAGCCCAGTACATTAACCCACAGCACCACACCAGGGAGCCTAGACAGTTTTTGACAAGTGGTCTTACAACGTTGATCTATTTTAAACAAAATAAGTCCAATATGCAATGCCCAAGAACTACAGTAAATAAACACCCAGAGGCAAAGCTCAAGCTCTCCTTTTTTTTTAAAAAGGAAAATGTGTGTGGCTCCCACATCCCACCCCATATTTGACTCAACCCTGAAGGATAAAACCCAAGACGTGATAGATTCCAGTTTCCCCATTCTTTCAACAGATTCCAGGTCCACAGTCTGGTTAGCTGTCTCACCTGGGCCTGGAGAAGTTGTAAGAAAGAACTGGTTATAAGAAATTTCCCCCTAGGATTGGATAGCCTGTGCAAGCTGGGGTTTCTGTACAGCACGACTGTGGTTTCTGCAAACTCTGAAGAATGCCAGAATGCTTGCAGGGATTAAAAACAGGAAATCCAATGATCCACATAAATGATATTTTCCTAATGGTAATATTCCACACATTTAAAGGACACAAGCCCTAGACTTGTGAAGGGAAATGAGACCCCTCCTGGTCTTCCTTTCAAGTCAATAACTCCACTATGTGAGTCCTGTGTCATTTTTTTTATACCTACTCAACCTGTGACATGTCAATTTATGCCACTTGGGTGCTGAGAGTGTTGCCTTTACTGCTTGTCCCAATAATGTTGGGTTACTCCCTGTACAACTAGTTACTTTCACAGGCTGACAACTGGATAATTTCAAAGGTTTAGAGATAAATTTCAAATTAATTACACTATTCTATGTCTGCTGCACAAGACTAAGGTGCACCTGACCCAAGCCATGGTATTTTCAATAATCTCATATGGATGCGAAAGCTGGACAGTGAATAAGGAAGACCGTAGAAGAATTGATGCTTTTGAGTTATGGTGTTGGAAGAGAATATTGAAATACCATGAGCTGCCAAAAGAACCAACAGATCCACTTGGAAGAAGTGCATTCAGAGTGCTCCTTGGAGGCCAGGATGACTAAACTTTTTCTATCATACTTCAGACATATTGTCAGGAGGGACCAGTCACTGGAGAAGGACATCATGTTTGGTAAGGTGGAGGGTCAGAGAAAAAGAAGAAGATCCCCAGCAAGATGGATTGGCCAAGTAGCAGCATCAATGGGCTCAAGTGTAGCAACAAATGTGAGGTTGGCCCAGGACCAGGCAGTATTTTGTTCTGTCATGCATAGAGTCGCTATGAGTCAGTACTGACTCGATGACATCTAACAACAACAACAACAAATCTATGTTCATGTCTCAGAATTCTATGTTCTACTCTACATACTACATACACTGGTAACCAAGTTGATTCCAATCCATAATGATCCCATGGATGCAAAGTAAAATTATGTTTGTTGGGGTGTTTATAGCAATATCTGTCAGAAGTGTATTGTTGTTGTTGTGAAGTGCTGACAAGTCGGTTCTGACCCATAGTGACCCTGTATAGGGTTTACGAGGAGTAGCTGGTGAGCTTGAACCGCCAACCTTGCTGTTCTTTTTTTTTGTGGATTGCTCCTCAATGTAAAGAAAACAAATATCCTCACAACCAGACCAATAAATAACATCATGATAAATGAAGAAGAGATTGAAGCTGTTAGCTATTTCATTGTACTTAGATCTATAATCAACGCTCACTGAGGCATCAATCAAAAAATCAAATGAGGCATTGCATTAGATTCATCTGCTGCACAAGACCTCTTAAAATTGTTACAGATCAAAGATGTCACTTTAAGGAGTAAGGTGGGCCACGATATTTTCAATATCATATGCATGTCCACCACTCATCTGTCAGCTAGTCATACTGTGGTGGCTCTGTGTTTATGTGATGCTGAAAGCTATTTAACCAGTATTTAAAATACAAGCAGAACACACCAGTGGTGGACATGTTTCATCTGAGCTTCCAGACAAAAACAGACCAGGTAGGAGAGGCAGGCTGTTTCTGAATATTTGGTGGTGGAAATTTGTAGCATGGAGTAAGTTTGGCCTCATAGCAACCCCATATAGGGTTTCCGAGGCTTTCAGTCTTAATGGGAGCAGAAAGCCTCAACTTTCTCCCATGGATCAGCTGGCTGATTGGAACTGCTGGCCTTGCCATTAGCAACCCAGCTCATAATCCACTATGCTATCAGAGCTTCTGAGTGGGCTGATTAGGAGCACTGGAATATTGTCAGAGAGCACCAGAATGAGTTCTGGTAGCGTAGTGGTTACGAATTGGGTTGTGAACCTCTGGGTCAGCAGTTTGAAACTACCAGCTGTTCCTTGGGAGAAAGAGGAGGCTTTTTGTTCCCGTAAAGATTTATAGCCTCGGAAACCCTGTACAGGGTCTCTATGAGTCAGAACCTACTCCATGGCACACAACAACAACAACAATAGAATATTGAGTATTGAAAAATTATAGATAACACAAGAAAACTGAAAAAATAGTGCTGAAATACAAGTCCTTGTATTTCACTCAAAATGTAACTGGGGAAGAGCCCACTCCTCATAATAGAGTTGACCATGATGACACAAATGGAGTAAAGCTTTCAGGACTTCTTTGCTTGTGACACACAACTTAAAATGAGGAAAAAGAGCTATAAACATCTATTAATAATCAGAAAAAGGAACGTATGAAATGCTAATTTAGGAAAGTTGAAAAATATGAAACAGAATTCACTGGCATTGACCATTTTGATTCTGACAATAATATGGCTTACTATTCCAGAAATGACAAATTGAAAAAGGACGGTGCCTACAAGTCAGTACCTATCATGGCGGCAACCCTATGTACAACAGAATAAAATGCTGTCTGGTCCTTTGCCAACCTCACAATTGCTGCTCTATATGAACCCATTGCTGTAGCTACAGTATCAGTCCATCCTATTGGAGCTCTTCCTCTTTTACACAGACCCTCTTCTTTATCAAACATGATATTCTTCTACAGGGACTGGTCCCTCCTGACAACATGTCCCAAGTAAGCGAGACGAAGTCCGGCTATCCTGTCTTCCAAGCAGCATTCTAGCTGTATTTTTTTCCAAAACAGATTAGTTTATCTATTGGTAGCCCATGGCACTTTAATATTCTCCTCCAACACCATAATTTATGGCATGGGCATTTTGAATCTGACAAAAATATGATTTACTATGCCAGGAATGATAAATTAAAAAATAATGGAGCCATATTTATCATCAAAAAGAACATTTGATGGTCTATCATGAAGTATAATACTGTCTTTGATAGGATAAGGTCATGCCTACAAGGAACGTCCATTAATATCACTATGATTCAAATTTATACACCGAACATTAAAGCAAGTGACAATAAAATTAAAGACTCCTTCAAACTTCTTCAATCTGAAACAAATCAAAAAAGCAATGAAAATGTATTTATAACAATTAACAATTGGAATGCAAAGGTTGGAAACAAAGAGAAAGGGTCAGTACTTGGAAAATATTGCCTTGGTGTTAGAAATTATGATGGAGATTGAATGATAGAATTTTGAAAGATCAATTATTTATCCATTGCAAAAACCTTCTTTAAATGACATAAAAGACAACTATACACATGGAACTCAACTGATGGAATACACGAAAATCAAATTGATTATATCTGCCATAAAACAGTGAAAAAGCTCCACAGTATCAACCAAAGAAAGAACAGGAGTATACTCTGTAACAGATCATTAGTTGCTTATATGTAAGTTCAGCTGAAGCTGAAAAAAATTAAAACAAGTCCTTGAGAGAAAAAAAATTTGACCCTGAATATATCCCATCTGAATTTAGAGATCATCTCAAGAACAGATTTGATGCATTAGAAATTATTGACTGAAGACCAAAGAGTTGTGGGATGATATAAAGCACAGCATTCAGGAAGAAACTCTGAATTTTGCTCTCCACCATAGATATGCTAAAGCAAAGGAAGAAATGAGGAAGGAAAAGAGCTGAACAGAAAATTTCAAAGAGCATCTCTAGAAGGCAAAGTCAAATATTATAATGAAATGTGAAAAGACGTGAAGTTAGAAAACCAGAAGTGAAGAACATGTTCAACCTTTCTCAAGCTGAAAGAATTGAAGCAAAAATTTAAGTTTGTGGTTGCAGTGAGCTATAGGATAAGCAATAGATAGCAAGGCTAGTTTCAACCTCATGTATAGTAGTTCAAACTCATCAATTGCTCCCCAGGAACCATATACAGGGTTGCTATCAATCAGAACCAACTCAACTACACTTAACAACAACAACACCGATGGGCAAAATGTTGAATGATGCAAGAAACATTAAAAGAAGATGGAAGGAATACGCAGAGTCACTGTATCAAAAACTGTTCCATTTCAAGAGATAACATATGATTTAGAATCAATGGTAGTGATGGAAGAAGTCCAAGGAGCACTTAAGGCACTGACAAAGTACAAGTCTCTGGTATTTATGGAATACAAATTGAAAATTTCAACACACAGATACAGCACTGGAGACACTTATCTAAGCCAAGAAATTTGGAAGACAGCTATCTTGCCAACTGATTGGAAGAGATCCATATTTTTGCTTATTCCAAAGAGAGGTGACCCAAAAGAATGTGGAAATCATAGGACAATATCATTAATATCACATGCAAGTAAATTTTTGCTAAAGATAATTCAAAAATGACTACAACAATACATTGACAGGATATTGCTAGAGGTTCAACCTAGATTCAGATAAGGATATGAAACAAGAGACATCATTGCGTATGTCAAATGGATCTTGGCTGAAAGCAAATACCAACAAGATGTGTACCTGTGCTTTATTGACTATATAAAGGATTTTGACTGTGTGGATCATGGCAAACTGGACAACATTGCAGAGAATTAGTATTCCAAAATACTTAATTGTATCATGAGGAACCTGTTCAAACAAACAGGCAGTCATTTAAACAGAATGAGGGACACTGAATGGTTTAAAATCAGGAAAGGTGTTTGTTAGAGTTGTATTCTTTCACCATATTTATTCAATCTGTATGCTAAGCAAATAATCCCAGAAGCTGGATTATATGAAGAAGGACATGGCATCAAGATTGGAAAAAGTCTCATTAACAACCTGTGATGTGCTGATGACACAGTCTTGCTTGCTGAAAGTGAAGAGAGCTTAAAATATCAACTGATGAATGCAAAAGAGCACAGTCTGAAATATAGGTTGCACTTCAATATAAAGAAAGCAAAAATCCTCACCATTGGACCAATAAATAACATCATGAGAAATGGAGAAAAGATTGAAGTTGTCAAAGACTTCATTTTGCTTGGATCCACTATCAACATTCCTGGACACAGCAGTCAAAAAGTCAAACAATGTATTGCACTAGATAAATCTGCGGATTTGTCATATGTCAGTTTGAGGACTAATGTGCACCTGACCCAAGCCATGATATTTCCAATATCCTCCTATACACAAGAAAGTTGGACAATGAGTAAGGAAGACAGTAGAATTGATACATTTGAGCTAAGAGTCAGGGTGAACACAGGACTAGACAATGTTATGTTCCATCATCTACATGAATTGGAGCTGACTCAGTTACCATCTCCAAGAACACGTTTTATTATTTTCTCACTTAATGCTTAAGATGATTCTGTAAAGTCAGCATTTATACAAGGAGGTTTCAAAAAGTTCATGGAAACATGGAATTAAAAGAATGTAATTTTTCCACAAACTTTTGGAAGCCTCCTCATACGTATTCAAATATGTATTTAAAATGTCAGCACCGAAAATTAAGAGTTTAATCAACTTGCAAGTGTTCACACAGCAGGTCAGGGAGGAAGTAGAGATTTAAAAAGCCACAGATTTAAAAAGTCCCTGATTCCAAGTCCAAGGAGTCAAGCACTATCATTCTATTGCAAAAGACAGGAAAGATAAGTGTTCTGATAGTTTCAGGGCAATTTCAGTGGACCTTTCAGGCTACATACCATGGCAGACTATTAAGGGAACATTGGGCACTATCAGTACTTCCTGAATTATGTGTTTAACAGCTCAGTCATTTCTCCACAAATGTCTTTTGTTTCCACTTTTCTGAGACAAAATGGCAGCCTAGGCCTATGATGATCCCGATATAGTGTGGCAGTTATTATGTTCTTAAAATCTGTGCTGAGCTGAAATTATTTCACCCTACGTGCCTTGCCCTCATTTCAAAGACTTCTAACACCCCATTTTCAGGTTATAAAAACAGTCCTAAAAACCAACTTCTTCCAAATCACAAGTAATTGAGCAAATTATGCTTCCTAATCACCCATCTCTCTCTGCCTGCTTCTTAGCCATCAACTCCCTTCTCTTGACATGCTCGGTCAGGAGCCTCCAGTTTTCTAGCCTCTTCTCCGGTATCACTCTAATTGGCACTAATCACTTCACTAAAATTCAGGCATCAAAAATGTATCCTTTGACCCTGATCCCTGGCTTCTCCATCAAGTTCAGGCATCACTAATCCACCTGGTAGATTGCTTGGGCATCTTACATTGTCTGCAACTTTTCTTCTTCCACTAAGAACTAAAATAACAAGCTGCATTGATGAAAAAAGCCTTTCTCCCACAGTGACCTACATACCAGCCACGGGAGGCAATGTCTTCAACTCCAGGGGCTTTGAAGTTCCTATTCTGTGTAGATTGTCCAGGAGAAGTTTGGACCCTCCCCCACACTGGCCCTTTCTTACTCACACCTGGAGATGTGAAATGCCTTGTTCCCTTGCTAAGCCTTCCACTTTGTCATCTTTGTTTCTGTGTTGGGTTGAAGTATCAGACAGGTGACAAAAGAGGTCACAGCTAGTCCTTCAGAAAATGTAAAATGGGGCCTCAGGCATTTCAAGTCTTTGTTAACTGCTTGCCTTAATCCTTTGATGAAGAAATGTATTGTTTACCAAGAAAATAGTGTTTTGGTTTCCTAGCATTCCTGTAAGAAAATACTACAAAGTGGGTGGCTTCAAAGAACAGGTACATACTATCTAACAGTTATGGAAACTAGAAGTCCAAATCAGGGTGCCATTTTTTCTGCGGTCTCTGAGAAAATTCCGTATCTCTCTTCTAGCATTTGGTAGCCTCTGACAATCCTGGGTTTACAGCTGCTTCTGTTTTTACATCACTGTTATTCTTCTGTCAATTTCTACCTCTGAAATAAAGACTTACCCTACCCTGGTGTGATCTTATGTTAACTGTTAATAACATTGAAGAACAAATTCTCAAGCAGGTTCACATTCACAAATACAGGTATTAAGATGTCACTGTAGATAGATAGATAGATAGATAGATAGATAGATAGATAGATAGATAGATAGAGATAAATAGATAGATGGATAACATTTTTATTGTGAATTAGGTGATAATTTACATGGAAGAACATCAGCTTTACATTCATCCTATTGTACTTCTTTTCACTGCAGTGATTACAATGCCCAATCCCGTCTATGCATCATCATCCAACAGCATTTACTTATATTCCCTCTGTTTTTTCTTTGTCCTTTTTTTTTAAAAGCACACCCAAGCACTAAGAAATATATAACCATTCAAACAACCAAATGGAACACACCACAAGCCTGCCCCCCGGTTGTCAGCACACAGCCCCTCCTGAGTCCTGAGTCCACAGCCACTCTACCTCTCCATGTTATTGTCTCTGCCTCCATCACTGATATCACTGCTTCTCTGGATAGGGTACCACACTGCTCTTCTCCCATGGTGGTCCCAGGGTCGGCCACTCCTGGACTGCAAGGTCAACCACTCCCCTTCTTTTGTTACAAAACATCTATTACATATGCAATACTCACAATCATTCCTGATAGCAATTATTCACTATTGAATCACAAGATTCTTATTCCCATCTCCTTTCACCAGCCCTGTCGAGACAGGTTGGAAACAAATCTGTGGACATTCTACCTTCCCCCACACCCTCTTGAAAGCTTGTAAGCCAGTCACTTTTTGCTTTTGTATTCCCCTCCCCCCCCCCCCCACCCATTTTGAGTAACCAGTGTCTAAGTTACCCATCCTTTTCATCCCTGTGTACCTAAGGGGTATGATCCTTGCTGTAAAGATTTGTACCTTCTGTTGAGCTACTATACCCATACTTATAGGTCAAGTTCACAAAACTGTAGAGGACTACTCTTTTTTTTCCTCTTCTTTATTTCCCTAGTCATGTTCGGATCATCCAGCCATTGAAGCCAGGGCAAGTGTGTACTATTTGCAAGTGTAGGTGTTCTTGTGCATCTCCCCTCACTTCATATCAGTTTGACACTTCACTCTCCACTCTAGTCCTATGTGGTCATGTCCCTGTCCCTGGGCCCAGGAGTTCCCAGGTCTCGCCATACTGCTGGCCAACCAGGTCACAACGCATATTGACAGGAGTCCATTGAACATGGTCTGACTTAGCTCACGACTACATTACTATTTTCCCCCACTTCCCCTTATCAATAAACCGATGTCATCACCAGCAAGGCCATATGTCTGCTTGTGTATTCCCCTTCAGTCTCAGTCTTGAAAGGGGGTTTGCCCTGATGGGATGTGATCACTTGCCTTGATGGCTCCCTGGTAAACAACTAGCCAGTTCTTCTAATAGTCAATCCACTGCCATTATTGTTTTGGTTTTTCCTGCTGGTCATTCTTTCAAGAAGTACATTCTGTTCCTCTTGTCACTCCAGGCTGGTCTGCTCATCCTTTCAAGTGGAAAGTTCCCATCTCAGAAGATTCTGGATGAGGAACTGGATTCCACCTATAGTCTTAGGCAATATGAAGACTCAGCAGGAAGCCTCCTACACTGGGCACGTTGTAGCCCCATTTTAGGTATTCCAATCGGTTATAGGCTGAAGACAGACTTACAAGCTTTCTATGGTGATGTTTCTGGCTATTCCTTTCTCTCTACCTCAAGTGTCTAAGTAGACAAGGAACACCAAGATTCAAAAGACAGCCAAGCATCTTAAAATTATTTCACATCTTTTACCCATTCAAACCATGCTTTGATCCCTTTATGCCAGAGTCCTGTTGTTCCAAGGTTGAGCATACATCACTATTTACCTCTGTCCCACTTAGCCCTAGCAAACCTGTCTAAATAATCTCCTATCCACCTTGTTCTTCCATTCCCCTCCCCTTATGGTATATTGTCCCACCATCCCCTGTACACCCAAGCTATTCTGTGTCTATTCCCTACCATGTGCTCCATCTTCCCCTCACTTCCCATCACCCAACCCCCAAATCACAGTAACCAGCAAAGAATTACTTTTTTCCCCTTTTAGAATGGATTCTTTTTCTTAATATTTTACAGGAATGCTCCGAGGCAGTATTTCTTCTTTTGTGACTGACTAATTTCACTCAACATAATGGCGTTAGGGTTCATTCATGTTATGCAGTGGCTTGCAGCTTCCTTGTTATTCTTCAAGATAGCATAATATTCCATTGTGTGTATTTACCAAAGTTTGTTTATCCATTTTTACATTGATGGGCACTTAGGCTGTCTCCATCTTTTTGCTATTGTGAATAGTACTGCTATGAACATTGGTGTGCATATATCCATTTCATTATGGTTCACATTTTTTGTGGATAAATACCTAATTGATGAATTTCTGGATAATAAGGAATTTCTATTTACAATCTTCTGAGGGAGGACCATATTGTTTTTCAGAGTATTTGAATCATTTTGAAATCCCACCAGCAATGTAGGTGGGTACCAGTATCGCCACGTCCTCACCAGCATTTATTGTCCTCTACTTTTTTGATATTCTTGATATCCCATGCGAGTAAAGTTTTGCTAAAAGTGATACAGAAATGGGTACAATCACACATTGACAGAGAACTTCCAGAGGTTCAAGCCGGATTCAGAAGAGGCCATAGAAGGAGAGATGTCATTGCTGATGTCCGATGAATCTTGGCTGAAAGGAGAGAATATCACAAAGATGTTTGCCTGAGTTTTATTAATTACACAAAGGTTTTCAATTGTGTGGATCATGACAAGC
>NW_006408919.1:770175-770637 GCF_000296735.1 Chrysochloris asiatica
GATATCAGAATAATATCTCTCATTCCATGTCTCTTCTTAATCTGATATAAATCTTGCTAAATTCTCCGTCAATGTATGCTGGCAACCATTTTTGTATTATCTTTAGCAAAATTTCACTCGAAACTTGCCTATGTGGCCAGTGCAAAAAAGAATCATGGAGAATGATGATGGATTACCATAAACTTGACTAGGTGTTGACCCCAATTGCAACTGCTATTACAGATGTGGTTTTATTGCTTGAGTCAATTAATGCATATCTTATGTGGCTATTAAGCTGGCCAGTGCCTTTTTGGCAGTTCTGGTTTCAGAGGACAAGAAGCAGACTTCTTTAGCAGATGAGGCCAACAATATACCTTTACTGTCCTACTTCAAAAGTGTATAAAGTCTCTAGCAGATGCTATAACTTTGTCAGCATGGACCTTGGTCACTTTTCCCTGTTACAATACATCACACTGCCTAGTT
>NW_006408919.1:772981-775083 GCF_000296735.1 Chrysochloris asiatica
AGCCATCCTGGCCTCCAAGGAGCACTCTGGCTACACTTCTTCCAAAACAGATCTATTGGTTCTTTTGGCAGTCCATGGCACTTTCAGTATTCTCCTCCAAAACCACAACTCAAAGGCATCAATTCTTCTACGATGTTCCTTATTCACTGTCCAGCTTTTGCATCCATATGAGAGCTGCTAATTTTGAGTAGGGCCAGGCAGTATTTTCTTCTGCTTTTTATGGGTGTCTGTTAGTGGGAACTGACTCTATAGCCCCTGCAACAGCACCAACAACATCTGGTATTTGAAACACCAGTGGCATAGCTTCCTGCACCACAGCAACATGCATAGCACCACAGTACAACAGAAGGAGACATAGAAAGAGGTTTTTATACTAAACCATGCAATAGATGATGTAACAGTAGTGATAATAGAAAAAGGAAAAATGATATGAGTAATAAGTAGAACTTGGATGTCTGGAAAAACAGAGAAACAGAAAAGAACTGAGGAAAAATGAATTCCACTTGAATGGCTTCACGGAGAAAAGGATACAGTTAGAGCCACAAATGTAGGTGGTGAGGGGAGGAGCAAATATACAGAGATGGTGGTTTTTATTTTTGACCTAATTGTAAGACCTATGATTAGACTCTCCAGAAACAATCGTACATCTTAGTGTAGGGATCAGAAAGGTCATTTCAGCTAAAGGTGGGAATTTATGACCCATCAATTTACAAAAGTTCTGGTGTAGTGCTGTGGGATAATGCACTGAAGGATGCATTATGAAAATACTAAAAGATGTTTTGAACTTCAAGGTTGATGATTCAAATTCACCAGCGGCTCCTTGGAAACCCTATACAGGATCGCTCTGAGCTGGAACTAACTCGATGGCACTTAACAACAACAAGAACAATTGAAGTTAATAAAGAGGAGATTATTGACTTGAGTCATATAAGCACCTCTCTTTGTAACATACTAGGAATTAGTTGCCCATATGTGTGTATAGTTTGGCTCCAAGGAATAGTTAGTAGGAAGGATTATCAATCAAGTGATTTTCTAAACTAAAGTGCTGCAAGAAAGCCAGGGGATCATCCCACTGATGACAGATGTGATTATACAATCCCTTTGTACAGGCAAACCACTGTGCCAACTCTGCTTTCTTCTACTTAAGTGTGATTCCACTGAGGCTGTCCCAGACAAATCACTTCACCCTGCCTTCCACTCTACCAAGGGCTTTTAACAAATATCAAAGCAAGTGCCAAGGTGAGCTACAACAGCCTCATTGATCTTAATAAATATTTTCCTGCTTTCTTTCTCTGCCAGCAATTCTTTTCATGAAATGTTCATCTCCATGAAACTATAAAGATGGAATATTAATAATAACAATGTCTAATTATCTGTACTTACCATGTGCTAAGGACTCCTGGTGTGGTGCAGCGGATTAATGTGCTATACTGCAGTCATCTAAACCACAACACTGGGGGTTCAAGCTCACCAGCTTACAGAGTCTCTATGGGTCGGAACCAACTTGACTGCACTTAACAACAATAAGTGTCACTAACTTCAACAAACCAAATATCAATGCCTGGAAATTGCATAAAGGAATGAACAAACTTTTTGGCTATTATCTGCTACCAGAACCCCAAATCATCAATGCTGCTCTGTGGGCATGCAGATGGCTAAATGGTTTTGCTAGTGCTGTTTGTGTCCTAGAGGTTGTTGAGGATGAAGCAGGACCTCATAAGGAAATCTACCCCTATGTCATCCAGGAACTTAAACCAACTTTAAGTGAATTGGGGATCTCCAGTCCCGAGGAAGTAGGCCTTGACAAAGTGTAAATGCTACCAGATAGGCTTCCCAATAATTTATTGGTATTGCTACATTTTGTAAACAGTCACCTAGAAACACTGATGATAACATATTACCTTATTTGAATAAGTGTTCCGTCATTGAGTACCAAATCATGTAATGGTAATTTGGGCCTTAATAAAAGGGAAATGAGTTTGAACTGAAAACAACAACAACAACAAACAACCATATCCTAAAAGGACCTATACAAAGAAAATTACAAAATACTACTACAAGAAACCGAAATATTATGTTCCTGGATAGGAAGACTCAACATC
>NW_006408919.1:776293-797951 GCF_000296735.1 Chrysochloris asiatica
CCTTGAAGAATAACAAGGAAGCTGTAAGCCACCGCATAACATAGATGAACCTTGAGAACATTATGCTGAGTGAAATTAGTCAGTCAGAAGAGGATAAATACAGCATAGAACCATTATTGTAAAAAACTAAGAAAAACAACCCACCTAAAAGAGGGGGGGAAAAAAAGCACAACTATACATATAATTGCTGATCACCAGGATGTGTGGGATGAGAGGTGTGGAAGGAGGGGAATAGAGGTAGGGAACAAGGTAGGGAATAGACACAGGAAAGATTGGGTGCTGGTGGTGGTGGTGGGGCAATACACTAGAAGAGGGAGGGGAATGGAAGAACAGGCAGATGGGAGAACAGTTTGGCACATTCACATGGGCAAAGTGGGACAGAGGAAAATGGTGATGTATAGACAACTTGGAACAACGGGGTTTGGGGATACAGGGATTGAGGCCTGGTTTGAAAGGGTAAAAGAGGGGAATAATGTTAAGATTCTTGGCTGTCTTTTGAATCTTGGTATCCCTTGCCTACCATTGTAAAATGGACACTTGGAGAGGGGGAAGAAATAACCAGAAACATCACAATAGAAAGTGTGTAAGTCCATCTTCTGCCTATAACTGATTGGAATACCTTAAAGGGGCTAGAAATTGCCCAGTGAAAGAGACCTCCTGTGGATCTTTTGCACTGCATAAGACCCTAGGTGGAAACCAGAATCCCATACAGAATTGTTTGAGGTGGGAAATTTCCACTGGAAAGGACAAGTAGACCAGTCTGGAGTGACTAAAAGAACAGACGATACTTAGTGAAGAAAGACCAGCAGGAAAAATCAGAAACAATAATGGCAGTCTGATTGATTACTACAAGAACAAGTAAGCTGTTCACCCGGGAGCCATCAAGGCAAGTGGTCAGAGCAAACTACCTTGCAAGACTAAGTCTCAAGCGGAATACACGAGCAGGCATGTGGTCTGGCTGTTGGCCGCATTCGTCACCGACAAGGGGAAGAGGGGGGGAAAACAGAAATGAAATTGGGATCTAAGTCCAACCACATTCAATAGACTTCTGTGAACCCGGGTGGAGACCTGGATGGCCCGCAGTTATGGCATGACCCAGGGACTCCTGACCTCAGAGGCAGTGACATGGCTCAGAGGACTAGAGTGGAGAGTGAAGTGTCCAGCTGATATGAAGTGAGGGGAGATGCACAAGAACACCCATACTTGCAGATAGTACCCATTTGACCTAGCTTCAATGGTTGGATGATCAGAACTCGACTAGAAGAAGAAAGAAGAGGGAAGGAAAAAAAAAGTAACCCAATACAATTGAATGAACTTTACCTATACATATGGATGTAGTAGCTCAAAAAAGGGAACAAATCTTTACAGCAAGAATCACTCCCACCCCCTCATGTACACAGGATTGACAGGGATGGGCAACTTGGACATTGGCTACCCAAAATGGGGCAGGAAGGGGGGGTTAAAAAGGCAAGAAGTGACTGGCTTACACGCTTTCAAGAGGGAGCCTAGCTCCAGATGGGACAGCGGTAAGTATAACCTCTACTGAATGATTAATAATCTGTTTGGGACTGAGCTGGTGAAAGGAAATGGGGATAAGACTCTTGTTGCTCAATAGTGAATAATTGCCATCAGGACTGACTGTGAGGGTCAGAAATGTAAAGGTAGATATTTTTGATAAAAGGAGGGGAGTGACTGAATTTGCAACCCAGGAATGGAAATCCCTGGGACCATCAAGTGAGAAGAGCGGAGAGTGTGACCCTACCCAGAGAGACAGTGACACCAGGGATGGAGACAGAGATGATGATGTGGACAGATGGAGCTGCTGGGGACACTGGACTCTGGGAGAGAGAGGGGCTGTGGCTTGAAACCATAGCTAAGTGTATTATCAGAGATCTGTGGGTTGGCTGGGCTAGTTCAGTTGCTCTGAGCTGAGTTTATCTGGAGGATGCTATTTTTGTCTGCAGGTTTTGGATCATCTGGCACAGGTCCAGTCAGTAAAAGTAGAAACCTAGAGGAATCTCTCCTCGTAGCTATGGAAGAGAAACAGATGAACCTCTGATACCTCTTAGGGCTTAGGCTTGGACCTGGCTGTCTCTCACTTATGCCATTGGACAGAGAGCCACAATAACATAGAGAAGAGGGCTGAAGAACTGAAGCCAAGCATTTAACCTACAGAGGCTGCTACCGTGGACTCAAACATGCCAATCACATGATGGCACAGGGCCTAACTGTGTTTTGTTCTACTGCTCAAGGGATTGGTATGAGTTGAAACAAAATTAATGGCATCTAATGATAATTTAACCTTCCATCAATGGGTACCTTTAGGATTCCCACTATAATAGTATAATTCTGTATATAGAGATTGATGAATTTTTCTTTCTGTTTTTCATTCCTTTGTTTTGTCCTTTGTTATCCCATGCCTGTTCTTTTCTGTGCTTTCTCCCTTCATTTCTTTTTCTTTTGTTAAAAAAATGCTATTATGTTCTAAACAATATTTTCGGGCATTATAGGAAAAGAAACTCATGATATTGTCCTTGTTGTAAAAGATCTCTGAGTGCATGTTGCAGGGAAGACAAGCTTATAGATACAACATGTCATGGACCTGCTGTTTTCATAACAGATCTCTACATGATATTAGTGGAGCACGAGGAAGAGGATGACTCTTTTCTGCCCAGAAAACTGGGAAGACTCCATGAATGGAGAAAATGCTGTCAAACTGAATTTCTGAGGGGGAAAAGAGATTTTTGTTTGTTTGTTTGCTTATGTGTGTATGCTTTTCATAAAGGAAAGGAGACATATAAGTCTTCAGAAGAAGATATAATATGTGTCATAAAAATGTATTTGGATAAATGAGACTCCATAGATTTTTTTAAAGCAAATGAATAATATTCTTGTTGCAGTGTAGAGACTGAATTGGAGGAAGAGCCACGGGAGACAGAGGAAGAGAGGTCTTAGGTCTGAAGCAAGGTACTGCCCTTAGCACATGGTCATAAACATGCATACACACACTCACTGGCCAATATTCTCAAGATGGATATTTTTAGAAGAATAAGGGAAGAGGAAAACACACACACACACACACACACACACACACAACATGGAAGCAATTTCAGCCACTTTCTCTAATTGCTCACCTGGTGACCCTTCAGGATAGGATTTCAGTTAAGGTGTCAGCGCCCAGTGAAATTTAGCCTGTGACCTTTGTCACTTCTTTCCCCTTCTCACAGCGTAAGGTTCACTCTCCCATGGAAGCATTCTTTACCATCATATCTAGTTCAGAGTTGGTCTGTGAGGAAGAAGACATTTTTTTATTATTTTTTAATTTGCTTATAAAGATAATTCAAAAATGAACGCAGCAGCACATCGATAGGGAGCTTCCAGAAATTCAAGCAGAATTCAGAAGAGGAAGTGGAATGAGGGGTACCATTACTATGCAAAGGCACTCAACTATACGGATCATAACTATCTATGGATAATATTACAAATCCAGAACACTTTATTGTGCTCATGACAAACCTGTACATAGACCAAGAAGCAGTTAATTGAACAGAACAAAGAAATATAGAATGGGTTAAAATCAGGAAAGGTGTATGTCAAGGTTGCATCATTTTATCATACTTATTCAATCTGTATGTTGAGTAAATAATCCAAGTAACTAAACCCTCTGAAGAATGTGGCATCAGTATTAGAGGAAGGCTCACTATCAATCTATGAAATGCAGAAGATACAACCTTGCTTGCTGGAAGCAATGGGGACTTAGAACATTTATATATGAAAATCCAAGTCTACAGCCTTAGGTATGGATTACACCTCAACATAAAGGAAACAAAAATTCTCACAACTGTACCAATAAATACCATTGAAATAAATGAAGAAAAGATTGATGATGTCAAGGTCTTTATTTTGCTTAGACCCATAATCAGTTTTCATGGAAGCAGTAGTCAAGAAATCAATGAACAACAACAAAAAAATAGGTCTTCCTCTTTTTCTCTGACCCTCTGACAGAAAATTAGATGCTGTTAAACTGTAGTGTCTGATTTGTGATTCTCCATTTCCCATTAGTTCATGTTTTTCAGTATTTCAGGCCACTTTTCTTTCTACATAAAGTGACAGATTCATTGCAACATCCGAAGCTCATCTAACTAGGGAGATACCTGCTCCCCATTCTGTTTCAGGGTCACTCCAAGAGAGACATCAGCAGTCAATTTTCACCTTGCAACAAATATATTAAGTTAACCCACCTATGAAACAAGTTTAGTTGTGTTATTTATTAATTTTTCTCTCATCCATTAGTTGATGTATCAGTTACTTTTTGTTTTCTGTATAAAAAATTATCCAGAAACATTGAAGCATGAAACAACCATTTACCTCCTGTGGATTTGCACTTCATGTTGGCCTAAGTTGGGATGACTTGTGACATGGGCTAAATTTAGCCATAAAATTACATTCAACTGCATGTTGGGACCTCATCCCATACAAGTAGTAATGGAAGCAACAAGAGCTTCCATCTACTTGAAAATATCATGGACAGGCCCGGAAACTGTTAATTGAGTTGCCATTGAGTTGGGTTCAATTTCTACTAGTTATCTGTTAGTTTGTTTTACTGTAGTTGCTTGTATGTTGCTGGGAACTATACCTCAGTACTTTAAATATCAGCAGGGTTATTCATGATGCACAGATTTTAGTGGAGCTTCCAGATTGAGACAGACTAGAAAGAAGGAGAAATGGACTACTTCTGAATGTTTGTTGTTATTTGTTGCCAACAAGTCAGTGAAAACTCATTGCAGCTCTATGCACAGCAGAGTTAAACAATGCTGGATCCTGCTCTAACCTCACAATCACTGTTACACTTGAGCACATTTCTGCTGCCACTGTGCCAATCCATCACATTGAGGGTCTTTCTCTTTTTTGATGACTCTCAACATTACCAAGTATAATGTCCTTCTCTAGGGACTGGTCTCCCCTGATAATATGTCAGATAATTTGTCTTATTATCTCCTGATAATAAGACAAAATCTGGCCATCCTTACTACTAAGGAACATTCTGGCTGTACTTCTACCAACACAGATTTATTTGTTCTTTTGATGGTTCATGGTCCCTTCAGTATTCCCCTCCATCACAAAACTCAATTGAAACAATTCTTCTATTGTCTTCTTTAATTATTGTCCAACTTTCACATGCATATGATGTTATTTAAAATATCATGGCTTGAGTCAGATGAACCTCAGTCCTCAAACTGACATCTTTGCTCTTTGAATCTTTAAAGAGATCTTGTGCAGGAGATTTGCCCAGTTCAACATGTCATCTGATTTCTTGACTGCTGCTTCCATGAGTGTTGATGATTCCGTTCTTCATTTGATCTGAGCAAAATGAAGTCTTTAACAACATTCATCTTTTCTCCATTAATTTTAATGTTATTTATGGGTCCAGTGGTGATAATTTTTTTTGTGTGTTACATTGAGATACAACTCACACCAAAGGCTGTGGTCTTTGATCTTCATCAGTAAATATTTTAAGTGTTCTTCACTTTCAGCAAGCAAAGTTGAATCATCTGCATATCGCTAGTTGTTAGTCTTCCTCCAACCCTGAAGACATGAATGCAGTAGAATTCTTCATATAATCCAGCCTCTTGAATTATTTGCTCATCATACAGATTGGATAAGTATGGTGAAATAATGCATATCTTTTGTACACTTTTTCTAATTTTAAACCATTCAGTGTTCTCTTGTTATTTTCTAACAATTGCCTCTTAGTCTATGTACATGTTCCTTACGAGCACAATTAAATCTTCAAGAATACTCATTCTCCACAATGTTTTCAATGGCTTATCATGATCCACACAATAGAAAGTCTTGGGGTGGTCAATAAAGCATAAGTAAACATCTTTCTACTGTTCTCTGCTGTCAGCCAACATCCATCTGATTTCAATAATTATATCCCTTGTCCCACCTTCTCATCTGAATCTGTCTTGAATCGCTGGCAGTTCCCTGTCAATGTACAGTTGCAGCTGTTTTTGTATTATCTTTAACAAAACATATGCATGTGATATTAATGATATTTTCTGATGATTTCTGCATTCCTTTGAGTCACCTATCTTTGGTAGGCACAAATATGGATCTCTTCCAATCAATTGACTAAGTAGCTGCCTTCCAAATTTTTTGTCACAGATGAGTGATTGTCTTTTGTGGCATGTTTTTTGAAATATTTCAATTTGTTTTGCATCTATTCCCAGAGCCTTATTCTTTCCCAATGCCTTCAGTGCACCTTGGATTTCTTTCTCCATTGGCTCCTGATCATATGCTACCTTTTCAAATGGTTGAACATCTACCATTTATTTTTGGTAGAGTGACTTTCATCTTCTTTTGATGCTTTCTACTTCATTCAATACTTTGCCCATGGAATCTTCAGTATTGCAAACTTAGGCTTGATTTTTTTTTTTTTTTTCTTTCTTCAGTTTCCTCAACTTGAGGAAATTCTGAGTGTTCCATCCTTTTAGTTTCTTAAATCCAGATCTTTGCACATTACATCATAATATTTGACTTTGTCTTCTTGAGCTACCCTTTGAAGTTTCTATTTACATCCTCCTTTTTTCTGTTTGTTTTAGCAATGGAATATTTAACCCCTGAAAACCTTACTGATAGCAGTGAAACATTGTCAGATATAGTATAGGAAAATGAAAACATGAAGTGTAGCAGAATATTTTCAAGTATAGTTCAGGAAGATGAGCAACTCATCTTGGAAGGCACTCAAAATATGCTTGGAGAAGAGCTGTCTCCTCAAAGTAGAGTTGACCATCATGTCACAAATGGAGAACAGATTATAGGACCTTTGTTTGCCGATGAGGCACAACTCAAAATGACGAGACACCTCTGAAAACATTCCTTAATTATCAGAACACGGATTGCACAACATATGAATGCAGGAAAATTAGAAGTTGTCAAAACTGAAATGAAATACATAAAGATCAATAGCTTAGGCATTAGTGACCTGACATAGATGGTCTTGGCCATTTTGAATCAGATAACAATGTGGGTTACTATGCCAGTAATGAGAAATTTAAGAGGAATGATACCACACTCAAAAAGAAAATGTAAAGACCTATTTTGAATTACCATGCTATCTGTGTTAGATTATTATCCTTATTTCTACATATGGAAGACCAATTAATATGACTATAGTTCAAATTTATGTAAACAACAAAAGCCAGTGATGATGAAATTGAAGAATTTTATCAAATTCTTTCTGGTGTGGTGCTGCAGTATAAACACTACATGGCTAACTACAAGGTTGGCAGTTCAAACCCACTAGTAGCTTTATAGAAACACTATATAGAGTCAGTTGAGTCATTTAAATGGAATTTGACATATGCGGCACTGCAGGATAATGCAATGGACTACAAGGTTAATTTGAACTGCAAGGTTGGCAGTTCAGATCCACCAGCTGCTCCTTGGAAATCCTATACAGGGTCACAGTATGTCAGAAACACCATGATGACACTTAATGATAACATAATCATACAAATGCAATTCTTTGAACTGGGATGCAATGGTCCCTGAAAGTCGGAGATGTCTATGTTCACAATGCAAAGCCAAACCTGTTGTTTCTTACTTGAGTCCAACTATTATCAGCCTTTTAGGATGGAGCATACCTATCTCTTTGGGTTGCCAAGACTATAAATTTTTATGGAAGCAGACTGCCATGTCTTGCTCTTATGAAGCAGTTGATAGATGTAGACTGCTGACAATCTGGTTAGCAGTCAAGTGCTTGAACACTGTGCCACCAGAGTTATAATAGTATTCCTTGCTCTTCCTCAGAATTAGAGTTCACATTTAGAGTCGAGGTCCTATGTCGGGGTCCTGCCTCGACAAGGAAGTGTGGGTGTCACGAAGAAGGGAGATCTGGCGGCAAAAGGGATAGAGAAAGAGAGAGATGAAATATATACGAAAAGGACAGACACACAGATATGATGCAAGCTGCAGGTAGACAGATCTGCAAACATTTTGCCTAGCATTGCACAGCATTGCCAGCAGAACTTACTCTACCTCAGCCTTTTATTCTCTTTTTTAGGGAGGGATTTGTTACAAAGGAAGGATGTAATTCACTCAGGGAGGATGTCACAAAGGGAGTATGTGATTAAGGCAGGATACGGAACTGAAATGTGATTAATCATTCAAAACAGGACATAATGATTCACAGGAACAACTTTTAAGATATTTTCACAGTTTTGCTTAACAATCTAACATTTTTATTTTTACAGAAAAAAAGGTTCAATCAAACTGTTATATATTAATTTTTAGGCTTAAATGATCTAGAGCAGTGACGTGCAGTTTCTTAAGGATACTTAACATAAAGCAAGGTTCCTGAAAGGAGCCAAGCTGTGTCTGTACACTTTGCAAACTTTTGTTTGTGAGCAAGATCTCAGGCACTGGGCTTCATTTATCTATACCTAAAATGCTACATTGGTCTTAATTATCACATTCCTATATACTTTCAGGAGGAAGGAGAGCATCTGGGTTAAATTGATTATATTCAGAGGTGGTTTAATGGGACTGACACTGATCAACCCAGGGTCTGCATATGCTGTCCCCAGCAATTTAGTGCATATGCAAATCATATGCAAAGCCAAGATATACTTTGACAAAGTCAGCAATTCCGTGGTTCCATATTTTATCCATTTCCTGATGGATGTAGCTAAAGACCGAGGTCCAAAGTAGTATAGATTTTTCAGCAAGTTCAAGGAAACAGGTTTCCCTAGGACATTGAATTTGCTCACTTTTGTCAGCCAAACATCAGTGGCTTTGTCTTCTTTCCAAAGTGCTCAAGATTATTTAGGTAAACTTAGCTATTGGCGATAATGAAGGTTTCAATTCAAAATCCTCTTTTAGGTAAAGTGATTCAGAGTGACCAACATTATGTTTAATTTCTTTTCACTGTGAAATTCAGATTTTGCACAGCTATACAGTGTCCTTTTTCGGAAGTTTGGCCGGGCCAACATTCAAATCTAGTTCAACCATGCCTATTACTATATCCTGTCCTTTTAATAATACCTCCTCCATGTCTTCCTTTCTTTATATCTTTTCTTTTATGCTTAGTCATGTAAGATGAATTAAAAGATCATCCTTACCCTAGCATTTAAAGTCTCTTAATTCTGCTTTGAGAAGTGCCCGCAGAGGCACTAGAGCAGTTTTGTTTTATTTTAATTTGTGTTTACCAAATCCATATCATGCACTCCACTGGGCAGTGTGCTCTTCTGGGCCCTTTCCAGAAAATTAAAAACATAAATTAAGTATAAATGGCCAAAGCCACAGAACAAGCAAAGCCTTCTTAGTGTCCACAGAGAGGCGTTCTATTACCACCACTTGCTTTGGAGGAGAGTGAAGTTACCTGTAATTCTTGTTCTCTTGAAGGTGTGTAGTTTATAATAGGTCCCCATTCACTACCCTGTTCTCCCTGAGGACTTCTTAGCTGCTTGATTTTTTTGGCTGCAGAAGGACCGGCAGTTAGGGGTTAGCACATTTTTGTGACCCCTGGGGTAGATACATTGCAGTCTAGCAAGCATTTAAACTTACTTTTACTGTGTTTCTGGGGTTTAATTTTGCCTGGAGCTGTATGTTAAAAGAAGCCCTCTCTGATGAGAATAACTCTGCATTTAGGTAGAAAGGTTTCTCTAAAGACACCATGAGTAGAAATGCCTCTCTTTAAATGATTGTAATAATACATTTGGAAGAAATCTAAGCATTTTTAAGGCTCCAGGCTATGTCAAACTCCCTTTCTATTACCTTGACCCTCAACCATGCAGACTAATACACACAAGGACACTTTTAAGTTTGCTTTTCTCATCCCAAGGCTAAAAACTTTCTCAAGCAAAAATGTCAATTGATTTCAACTCTCTAGGCACCTCCTGTTGATGGATAGAGGCTGTCTGTTGAACAGAAATTGGAGGCCAGATATAGACTCAGCAGGAAGAAGCATGGTGATTAATTAACGATGTCTGCCGTGGTGAAGAAGGAGGAAGTGGCAGCATATGATCATGTAAGGGTCACTCCTGGTAAGAACTGTGTCTTATTCATCTTTGTATTCCTGTGCCTAGCATGGTGCCTGGCACATAGAAGGTATTCCATAAATATTTACTGAACTGAACTGAACTTTCCACCCAACTCCTTTCTTGCAGATACTGTACTGGCTTTTTCTGAGTCAGTAGTGGTAGGGCCATCACTTATAGTTACAATGAAAGAGTAGTTAGAAATCTCCCTAAAGATAGAGTTGTTATGAGAACCGTAGGTCAGTTGCTCCGTATTTTGCACTCAGTCACTTTTTTTATGGTGTCTCTCTTCTACACGAGGCTTTCATGACCAGCAGTTCTTTGCCCCAACTCATTTACCTCCTCTGAGAGTTAAATCCTGCTTATTACGTGCCCAGCTGATGGCTAGTATTATGGTATTCTAATATTCTAAGTCTGCCGAACTATATTAACTATTGACAGCCAGAAATGTTTTGCTTACAATATCTATCCATTGGACTGTTGTTGTTGTTAGGTGCCATTGAGTCGGTACTGACTCCTAGCCACCCTATGCACAACAGAACAAAACACTGCAAGATCCTGGTCCAACCTCACAATTGTTGCCACACTTTAGCCCATCGATGCTGCCACTTTGCCAATCTATCTCATTGGGGGTCTTCCTCTTTTTCTCTGACCTTCCATCTTACCAAACACGATATCCTTCTCCAATGACTGGTCCCTCCTAACAATATGTCTGAAGTATGAGACACGAAGTTTGGCCATCCTGCCCTCCAAGGAGCAATCTGGCTGCATCTTCCAACACAGATCTGTTGGTTCTTTTGGCAGCCCATGGCACTTTCAATATTCTCCTCCAACACCTTAACTCAAAAGCATCAATTCTTCTATGGTCTTCCTTATTCATTGTCCAGCTTTCATATGCATGTGAGGTTACAGAAAATATCATGGCTTGCATCAAGTGTACCTTAGTCCTCAAGCTGACATCTTTGCTCTTTTACACTTTAAAATGGTCTTGTGCAGCAGATTTGCCTAATGCAATATGTCGTCTGATTTCTTGATTGCTGCTTCCAGAGTGTTGATAGTTGATCCAGGAAGGATGAAGTGCTTGACAACTTCAATCTTTTCCCAGTTGATAAACTAGTCCACTCCATTTGCCATCCCATCATTGTACTGATAACTAACTGTATGCCTTCTTTGAGGCAGCATAAGATCTCTGAACCCACCAAACACTAATTTGTTTTCCTACCTTCTTGCAGCCTCATTCTCTTTCACCACCACATTTTCATGAATTGTTATTTCATGTTTCCAGTGACACCATAATGACACAATTTTTGTGACATATAATGCTGTAGTGGTGTGAACTGAAAAATGCACACTACTAGAAATTGAATGTTGTTGCTGTTAAGTGTTGTCGGGTTGGTTCTGACTTATAGCGACCCTGTATAGGGTTTCCAAGAAGCAGCTGGTGAGTTTGAACCACTGACCTTGTAGAGCTGAATAGTCCTGGTTCGATTAATTTCTCTGTTATATTAAATTACCTGTACTGTGGCTTTTGTTCTCTTTAATTTTAACTTGTAAAAAAAATCAGACAGCAATAGTACCAGCCTAAAAACCCTTCTAGAAGTATTATAAATAATGAATATATTATGTCTAGTATGTAATTAAAGTTTCATATATAATCACACTGATTGTGATACATCACAATTTACATTGTTTTAGAATTAAGGGAATAGGTAAAGTCTTCAAAAGTTATAAGAAAAAGAACTTAGGATATGATCTCAGTTTATTATAGCAAAAATGTTAGAAACACTTCAAGATTATATTTAGAAACCAATAATGATAGCAGAAGACAACTAAATTCTCCAGTAGAAAATCAATCTTGGTGTATTTACTGAGGAAAATTGAACAATTAATAGGGATGTAGTTTTATAGGCCTTTAATTTATATAATCCTTTATTGTTTCCATTATCTTTTTTGGTGAGAGCATTAAACCTCACCAAAATTTTCCCATTTTACAGATGAAGATACTGAAACTGGAAATTGTTAGTTTACCAATACTCAGATTTCCTATTAGTTACAAAATGCAACCCTATTCCCAGAGTTCTGGCAAGGCTGCATTCAACCATACCATGTTGTCCAAAGGGAAAGTCTTAAACAGGGGCTTCACTGAGTAGTATGGAAAGAGTGTAAGAAAGATGAAGCTTCTTGCTTTAGGTTGAGAAACTCTCTCTAGAGCTATTCCTCATCTGGAAGAATGGGACACTTCTAAGACTCCTGGGATTTCCAGGCCACAAGATTGTTGCACACACAGCCCCTGGCCTGAGGGCCTTTCAGAGTGCCCTGACAATTGAATGAGCTTTGGTGTCATCACTTCATCACTCCTAAGCCTGGTTCAGAGTGTCTGCTTTGCAAAAACACACCTGAACAAGCAATAGGAGAAGAACACCTCTCCTCAGTGTGTTCTGATTTAGTGTTTTCTGGAATTAAAATAACAAATGTATCCACCAAGACGAGGCAAACTTCAGCTTTACTTGTTAGAGTAACACTGGCCTTTTTCAAAGGCACCAATATTCTAACACTTGGATTTTCCAGCAGCTCCTCAGAAAGGTGTTTGAAGAGATAGAGTTTCTGAGAGGGGAATGTCTGCATGCAAGTTGCTGGCCTAACCATGAAGGAAAGAGTAGTCACCAGCTCTTTTCCACGACTGATTACCTTGCCTTTCCTCTGGGAGTTTCCACATTACAAGTGTAACCATTACCTTGCCTCTATGGTTTCAAATCATGAGACAGGCCAGTTGATTTCCAAGCAACAAAAATCCATGCAAAGTAATTTCAGCCTAAAGAGGTAGGAAGTGCATTAGGATTATTGAAGAAATAACAGAATAAGTCATAGAAAATAAGGGAAGGGAATGAAGCTTGGTCTCATGAGTCATTCAGGTCATTAAAAGAACAATTTTCAATGTGTAGGATCCTATTCTTTCTATCTCCCTCACTTTGCTGCCATGTAGTTTTTTTTATCTTTTCTTCTTGTTTTTTTTTTTTTTTTTTCTCTATTTGTCTTTGGCTTCCATGTAACATTAAATCAAATGCCAAAGCTTACACACCTCATAAACTAAACAGAGATTGACTAAGGCTATTGTGGCCATTAATGGGAGAAAGAGTCTTGTTGGCCCAGTGTAATTTCCACTGGACCAGATGCCCCCACCTGTAGGTATAAGGAATCAAAGAGTAGAAACACTAGAGGAATAATCCTGAATATCTTTTAGTTGGGTCAAGGGCTGGCAGGTACACCAAAGATGTCCAAATAGATGTTCAAATAGAAAACCATAACATTTCGTATAAAAAAAAGGCGCTAAGAGAGCATAGAAGTCACCAAGAAAGTCTCTAAAGATCACAATGACCTCAGAAAGTTTCTCTTCCCTATACGATGAGAAAACTAAGCCTCAGAGAGGTTAACTTGTTCAATATTATGCATTCTGTAGTAGAAGTCATGAAACTCAAGCCCCATATACTGTCTCCCAGAATCCCTAATTGAAAATCAGATATCTAGATGAATTCAGCATTGCCCAGGTTCTATCCCTTAACTTTCTAGTCCCAGGAATTTTATTTATTAGCACACAGCAAAAATATCCCTATCTTTGGGTAGAGACATAGTAAAGAGCTCACATACAAACATGCAAACACACACAAACAGCTGTTGTCATGTCAATTTAAACTAATAAAACCTTATGTGTTGCAGAACAGAATAGTTTTTAAGGCTAGAACCTTTCAGAAACAAATCACCAGGGCTTTATTATGAGGCACCACTGGGTGGATTTGAACTGCTAACCTTTCAGTTAGTAGTCCAGCACTGAAGCCACCCAGAGACTTCATTGAACTCACAGGGATCTGCAAAACACAAGATGCCTACGTGGCACTGTGGGTTAATGAGTCAGACTGCAAAGTCATTTGAACTGCAAGGTCGGTGCTTCAAGCCCACTAGCTGAAAACCCTATACAGGGTTGCTATGGGTCGAAATCAACTCAATGGCATTAACAACAACAGTAGTGTTGCTATGAGCTGAGATCGACTTGACAGCAGTGGGTTTCCTCGGATCAGTTAATCATTGCTTGTTTGATCACTGCTTGTTCTAATCTAACTTTTCAAATTATATATAAATAAATAAATATCCAGATTTAACTCTCAGAAAGTAGTCCAGACCTTAGGCTGTGCTTCATTCTGGCCCTTCGTACCTACTACCAGTACTCAGGTCTGCATATTTAAAATGCAACTGAAAATTAAAGCCATTACAGAAGCTTTCCAAATGGGCAAATATTTGCCTCAATTATTCTATTTACAATTCCAAAAATATTTCTTCTGTTGGAGTCTGTGTACAAGAAGTGGCTCCAAAACCATTTTTAAGGGAGTTTTGACATCAATGAAACGTTATGCTGGCAGGGCAAGCGAAGTGCTTGATTAATAAAGAGTCTCAGTGTTTTCAAACACATATTCCAAGCAGCCTCATTTGAAGAAAACCACAAACGGAGAATGCTTTGCTGCTCACAGTCACAAGGGGGTTGTGTATTTCATTCCCGCTTACACAGTCCGCTTACTTTGGAGCTGGGCTAGGAAAGAAACATGGCCAGCAGAAATAAGGCTACATTCAGTGACCCTAGCCTTCCACCCACCGGCCTGATGGGAGGACTTTTTTTTTACCCTTCTTTGCTACTGTTTTCTTAGTTTTTAACCTTTTAATACTTAACAATTCTCTAAAACACTGTCTTTAGAAAAGAGGAAGGGACTCCTTAGAAACTCATTGTGTTAGGACTAGGGATTCCAAGATACCTAATTGCAGAATTTCCAGGCAGCGGTGTTGGCTCACTAGACAGAAACGTAACTGAGTATGTTCATGTTAATTACTTTGAAGTGCTTTCCTCTTTTCCAGTGCTTTATAAAAACATGGCAACTTAAATTGAGTCATTATTTCATATGCCTACAGGTCTACTCAGGTACTTAAAGAGCCATGGAAATGTAGTCAGAAATATTAATTAAACATGGATCCCTCTACTTCTCCATAAAGGAAAACAGATCAAGTAAAAAGCTCAAAGAAAGACATGCCAACAATGTAATATTTAAATCAAGGACTTATAATAATGATGATAATAATAAACACAAAAATCATGAAATAGCTTTTTTAAATCCCCATTCTATTCAACTAGCTTATTTGAATGCCCTCAGTGTGCCAGGTTCTCCACTTTTATTTACCGAAGTTTTTCATTTTCTCCTCTCAACAATCCCACAAAATATAAAATCATCACTCCTAGGTGGCAAAGAGGTTAAGTGATTTATTTTAAGTCACACAGCTCATTAGTGACACAGTGGACTTTAGGCCACAAATCTTCTAAATCTTATGCCAGTTAATCTTATAGCACACTATGCTTCTCATGAACAAGATGGAATTTGACATATCTTTACTTTTTCTTTTTGAAGAAAAGAAGATGACAGTTACACACATCTGGCTGCTATACTCATTTTTTACCATAATTCAATGTACTTCTGCTATGATTTATAAGAATAATATTTCCTCCAAAACTATAAATGGAGTCCTGGTGTGGCCCTGTGGGTTAATGCACAGGACTGAACATCCATAAGATCGGCAATTGAAGCTCACCAGCCGCTCCTCGGAAACCCTATACAGGGTCGTTATGGATCAGAACCGACTTGATGGCACTTGAATAAAAAAGCTATAAATGGGATACTTTATGTGCATGTGCATTAACATGTGTACATGAGTGTGTATTTTACTTTTGTTTCTATATTTTGAATTCTGAAAATTGTAAAATAGAAAAAAATTAAAGCAACATTGTGTGGGTTCAGAAATTCAGAGATGTCTAAGACTGATTAATGGAAAACTTGCCAGCATAGAGAAAGAAAACTGAGACTGTTTAGTTCTTTGTCCCATGACCTTACCCAAGTTAGGCCTTCATTACCTTATACCGAACTATAAACAAACAAACAAAAACCCCTCACTGTCGTGAAGATGATTCTGAATCAAAGTGATCCTATGGGAAAAACAGCTCTACCCCACAAGTTTTCCCAGGCGAGATATTTTTATGGAGGCAGATGACCTCATCTTTCTCACACAGAGCAGCTGTTGGGTTTGAACCATCAGTATTTTTGTAAGTGGTTCAATGCTTAACCCACAGCATCATGAGGGGCTATCAATAACAATTAAATCTAATTTCCTTGCCTCCTTTCTCACCATTTCTAGTTAATCAACTGTTTCCGAAAGAAAGAAAGAAAGAAAAAAAGAAACTGTCCTTAAATTAATCCTTATCCATAAATTAATACTTACTTATGAAGATCAAAAACCGCATTGTTTGGTATGGATTGCACCTCAATGTAAAGAAAAGAAAAATCCTTACCAATGGACCTATAAAAAACAGCATGATAAATGTAGAAAAGATTGAAGTTACCAAAGACTTCTTTTTGCTTGGTTCTACCATCAACACCCTTGGAAGCAGCAATCAATAAATCAAATGACATATTGCATAAGCAAAATCTGCTGAATAAGGCCCCTTTAAAGTGTTCATAAGTAAAGATATCAGTGTGAGGACTAAGCTTGACCTGCACTAAGCCGTGGTATTTTCAATCACCTCATATGCATGTTAAACTTGAACAATAAATAATTGATGCATTTGAGTTACGGAGTTGGAGAAGAATATTGAAAGTACCATGGACTGCCATAAGGACAAATCTATGTTGTAACAATTGCAGAGATTGTGCTCCTAAGAAGCCACAGTGGTGAGAATTTGTCTCTCATACTTTGGGCATATTATCAGGAGGGACCTACCTGTTCTCAAGGAAATGTATGTATGTACAATATGATTGTAGAGGGTTCAGGTTGGAGGCTTCTAATAATTTCCATATTTTGTAATTCTCATATTGTTGTAGTTAAGTGTCATCAAGTGGATTCTGACCCATAGAGAACTTGTATAGGGTTTCTGAAAGCAGCTGGTGGGTTTGAACTGCTGACCTTTTGGTTAGCAGTCCAGTGCTCATCCTACAGTGCCACATCAAGAGTCCAATTTTTACATATAGCTAAGTCATATTTATTTTTGTAGGACAACCATACCATTACTTCCTCTGGGAACCTATATGAGAGGTGACAATCTCTTCCATTACTTTTATATACCTAAAGAGAGGTGATCCAAGGAATTATGAAAATAATAGGACAATATTATTAATATCAAGTGCAAGTAAAATTTTGCTAAAGATCATTAAAAATGGCTGCAGCAGTACAATGAAAGGGAATTGCCAGAGGTTTGAGTTAGACTAGGATGTGAAACAAGGGATATCCTTGCTGATGTCAAATGGATATTGGTTGAAAGAGGATACCAGAAAGATGTTTACCTGTGATTTACAGATTATGAAAAGGATTTCAACTCTGTGGATCATGACAAGCTATGGACAATGTTGTGGACAATGGGTATTCCAGAGCACTTATTCTTAATTGTGCCTATGAAGAACCTATACATAGGCCAAGAAGCAGCTGTAAAAACAGAATATATGGGGGCAATGAATGATTTAGAATCAGGAAAGGTGTGCACCAGGGTTGTATTCTTTCACTATACTTATTCCATATGTATGCTGAGCAAATAATTCTAGAAGCTAGATTATATGGAAAGTATGGCATCAGGAGTTTTGGAAGACTTATTAACAACCTGTGATATGCAGATTATATAATCTTGTTTGCTGAAAGCAAAGAGATTAAAAAAATACTTGCTGATGATGTCAGTTTAAGGATTAAGGCATGCCTGACCCAAGCCATGAGATTATCAGTAGATTCATGTGCATATGAAAGTTGCATCATGATTAAGGAAGAACACAGAAGAATTGATTCATTTGGGTTATGGTGTTAGACTGCCAGAAGAAGAAAGAAATCTGTGTTGGAAGCATTACAGTCAAATTTCTCCTTATAAACCAGGATTGGTAAAACTTTGTCTCTCATTCTTCATATATATTCTCAGGAGTAACCAATCCCTGGGGAAGGACATCATGTTGAATAAAATGGAAGGTACACAAAAAGAGTGAGGCCTCCAATGAGATGGGTTTGCACAGTGGCCGCAGCAATGGGCTCAAACACAACAACAATTGTGAGGAAAAGGCAGCTTTGAGTTCTGTGGTGCATTAAGTTGCTAGAAGTCAGAACCAACTCACCAACACCTAACAACAAGCACTTTATACCTACATTGGCACACTTACGACTTTCTACCTCTATTTTGGAGTCCTGGTGTGGCACTATGGGCTAATGCATCAGACTGCAAAAGTCATTTGAACTGCAAAATCTGTGGTTCAAGCTCACCAGCCGCTCCTTGGAAACCCTATACAGGGTTGCTATGGGTCAAAATCGACTCAACAGTACTTAACAACAACAACACATCTATTTTATTCAAGTATAAGTAATAAGGATGGTGCAAAGGGTTAGCACTCATCTGCTGACCAAAAGATTAGAGACTCAAGTTTACCCTGATATACCTTAGAAAAAAGGCCTGATGAGGTACTTCTAAAATATCAGCCGTTGAAAATCTATCGAGTACAGTCATACTCTGACACTCATCAGGTCACCATGAGTCAAAATCAACAACAGCAAATGGCAACTGGTTAATTTTATTTAAATTAGAAATCCTATATAGGGTCGCTATGGGTTGGAATCGACTTGGTGGCACGTAACAACAATAATAACCTTTTGTTTTAGACATAATCTAAGCCATAAATCCTGTTTTCCAGGACTGCTAGGAAAGAAAATGTAGATAATTAGGAATGAATTGAAGGCATGAGCTAGACTGTGATATTTCCTATATTCAGCCCATTAAACCTGGAAAGATATATAGGGAAGATATATAGGTGACAGAGACTATTTTTGTGAAGCACTCTATGTATCAATCCTTTTTCAGCTTGTAATCCCCTTTGTAAATTCCATGATCACAGCCTGATGATCTCTGTTGTTGTCATTGTTAAATATCATTGAATCAGCTCCAACTCATAGCAACCCTGTATGTGATTTCCGAGAAGCAAATGGTGGATTTGAACAACTGACCTTGCAGTTCAGTACTACTTATCCTACAGCATCACATTAGTATCTCCCAGGGTCACACATTAATATGATTGACTGCTAAGGATTAGCTACAACATTGCCATTGTCAAAATAAGTTAATTAGAAATATTAGTCATTCTTAAGACTTAAGTTCAAGCATTCTTTTTCTTCCATCAAGTTTGTGGCATCACTCTAACCTTTAAAATCTCAATGAACATTATAGACTAGGCACATGAAGAGGTCCAGCTTTAGAATCAGACAACCTCTACTTCAACTTCTTGCCCACCAAATATTAGTTTCATAATTTACCAGATCTTTTCTTTATAACTCCATGAAGGGCTTCCACAAACTACTTCTGGGTTTAGCTCTGAAGATTGGTATCTATGAATCCTGAAAATAGATAGCAACAAAGCTGATAGGAATTCCATCTAGAGCCAGAAACTCCACTGTTACATCCCTTCCACAGCCAACTTGTGATATCCTTGGCTTGCGGGAGTCCCCCAAAGATTTATGCTCTCTGGGACAAACAACTGCATTGTTTTGTTGCTTTTGGTTTAAGGTTTGGATTTTTTTCCTTTAGTTGTTTTTTTGTTTTGTTTTGTTTTGTTCTTTTCCAATTGCGTTTGTTTGTTAAGTCATTCTCCTTCTTCTTATCTTGCCATTCCCTTGAATGTTACCATTTCTATGTCCACTTTTGTTTTCCCTTCTTTTCTTCTGATTCTCATTTCCTTCTTCTTCTTCTTTTTTTTATTTCTATTTGATCTTTCTTTACTATTGTCTACTCTCTTTCTCTTTTAATCTTCCCTCTCTGGTTTTTCTAAGGATTATTTGTATTTCTTCCTTTTATTTTCTCTTAAATAGCTCAATTTTCCTGTCTTCTTTTTTTAGTTATTATAATATTTTTTAATGGTCCTTGCTTGCTTTCAATTGTTTTCTCTGCTTTATTAATTTCTCTTTTCATTGTTGGTTGCTTGTTTGTTTATTCAGTTGTGCTTTCTGATGTGTGTGACAAGGGAAGGCTGGAGAGGGAAGTGATTTTCCTCTTTCTCAACCAACAGGAGACAGTAACTGTGTCTACATAGCCCAGCCACAACTGTACCATCTGCAGCTCCAATCACCAAGTATAGCCTATACTAGCTCTTTACTACCTGGTCAACAACAAACAGCAACCAATACCACCCTAAACTTAAGTACATGAATGGAGAATACTGCACATGCTTCCGTTCTCTAACTATACCCACAGAAGACAGTTGGTGAGAGTCTAAGAAAACATCAGTGAAACACAAATGTTAAAAAAACACAATGCTCCAGAGACAACAGATAATTTTAGCTTACAAAGAAACAAGAGTAAATTGAACAACTGACCAAAATGCAGATCCAAATAATGTTTTTTAGGAAGAAATTGTGATGGAACTAGCTTAAAAATAATTCAAAAGAACGATATGTAGGTACCTAGAAAGAATTAGCAAAAAGATAGAGGAAAGCAAAGAGAACACAGAAAAAACTTTAGACAAATTTAGGAAAGCACTATAATAACAAACACACAAAATAAATTAAAATTTTGAAGAAATACAAAGTCTACAATTAGTAATCAAGAAAATTAATACTAAGATTTAATAAATGGAAAATACATTGAAAGGGCAAAGAGTAGATTTGAAGCAATGGAAGCCTGCATTAATGAGCATGAAGATAAATCTCTCAATACTAGTATGCTAGAAGAACAATAAAAATATGTAAATAAATAAGGAAAAATTCAAGGAAAACTTAAGAGTTATATCAGACACCATGAGCTAAAATAACTTATGAGTGATAGAAATGCCAGAAATGAGAGACAATAAAAAGGAGTGAGAAGATTGTCAAAAAAAGATGAGAAGATTCACATACAAGAAGCTGAATGAACCACTAAAGGAGAGATCCCCAAAGAAAATCACCTTTATGTGTTATAATCAGACTTTCCAAAACCAAAGACAAGGAAACAATCCTGAAACAGCTTGGGAAAAATGAAAAGTTATCTACAAAGGAGAGCAAATAAGACTAAACTCGGAATTCTCAGCAGAAACCATGCAAGCAATCATGCAACGTGATGTCATATACAAAAATCGGAAATAAATAAAAAAAAATTTACGAATCAAGAATCATATCCAGAAATCTGTCCCTAAATTGTTGTTAAGTTGTTAAGTGTCATCAAATTGATTCCAACTCTAAGTTACACTATATAGGGTTTCCAAGGAGCTACTGATGTTGCTGATCCAAAAGTACCACACCAAAAGTCCATCAAATATGATGGAGAAACTAGGAAATTTCCAGACAAAGAGAAATTGAAGGAATTTGTAAATACAAGATCAACTTTACAAAAATTACTTAAGAATGCTCTTTGGACTGAGAACAAACAACAGTAAAAAAATCTTGAGATTAACATACATGACAACAACACCCAGAACTCAATCCAAATATGTCATTGTTGTGGTTGTTAGGTTCCATTAAATTGGGACAGACTCATAACAAACCTATGCTTAACAGAAAAAAACCACTGCAGAATCCTGGGCCAACCTCATTACAATCAC
>NW_006408919.1:801491-803368 GCF_000296735.1 Chrysochloris asiatica
GTCTTTGTGTGCATTCTTTCTCTATCTCTGTCACCACCAGATCTCCCAACTTCATGAACTGAACCCCACTTCTGGTGTTTTAATATGCATGGCATTGTTTCAAGAATCACAGCAACACACAAGCCACCACAGTATGACAGACTGGCAGACGAATGGTGGACATACATATATTGTTGTTGCATTTAAGTGATGTTGAGTTGGTTCTGAATCATAGCAACCCTGTGTAGGGTTTTTGAGAAGTGGCATATCAGTTTGAACCACTAACCTTGTGGTTTAAACCACTCTTATGGTTGAGTGCTTATTCTACAATGCCACAATAGATATCCATTTATTATTTAATACATAATAACTCTATAACATATTGTATATAATATACTGTAAACAAGGTATTTATTTCTATCTTTCTATTATTTTAGAGAGGAAAAAAACAGGCTTAGAGAAGTTAAGCAAACTGACCAAGGACACATTGCTAATAGATTACAAAGCAAGACTCATAGTGTCAGAATCCTGCCTATGTTGTCATTGCTACTCCTTAGCTTCTCAAGTCAATACCATTTTTGTGTGTGTCCATATCTCTCCACTAAAAGTGCTCTTCATTCCATCATGTCATTGTCATATGTCATTCCATCATGTCATCATGTTATTCATTGTCATATCCTTGAGTTACTGATTGGTCTTCACCTTACTTGACATTTGATACTGTGTCCTACTTTCTTCTTAGGAGCTCTGGTAGCATAATGATAATATGTCAGACTGCTAACCTCATGGTCAGCAGTTTGAAACTACCAGCCATTCTGTAGGAGAAAGATGATACTTTCTGCTCCTGTAAAGATTTACAGCCTCAGGAACCCTATGCAGGGTTGCTATGAGTCAGAACCAACTCCACAGCACACCACCACCACCACTCTTCTCTGCAGCCCTCTTTACTTCATTGCCTTCCATGACACCACAACATTGGGTTCTATTCCTTTCCTTAGAGTCAGACATTTCACTGAGAATAACAGTGAACTGGAAGACTGGTCCTCGTTCCAACTCTATCATTGGACCACTGTGTAACCTTGGCATTTTCCTCATTCTCTCTGTGCCTCTGTTTACTCACTTTCAAACAAGAAAGATGATAAAGTCTAAATCAGTTCTCACAGTATGTGACTCCAAGTTCATAAAATGAACTTTTGAGAGGAGAAATCTTGGTTGTCTACCTCAGGAAAAAAAGAAAATAATTAAAATATCAATTTGCAAAGAGAGTAAGTGAGTTTCAACCACATCATGCATGTTTCTGCATGGAGTTGGCTCCTTCTCCAGGCCTGTGCTCCCATTTGAACACTATAAATTATCTGAGGACATAGGTTAATTGACATAGTTGAGAGGGGAGGGACATAAATAGTCCCAGACTAGGAGAAAGACCTCTGTGGGGAAATTAGTAGAACTGGGACTGCTCAGAGTTGAGGAAGGGCTGCTGAAGGGAGCCGTCATTCTGCAGACACAGTCATAAAAGATATTATGGAAAGGGCAAGGGTCAATCTTCTTGTTAGTCAACAAGAGCAGAATGAGAATCAGCATGCTGTAAGCTGCAATGAGGAATATCGAAGCTAAATATAAAAGAAAAATTAGACAGCTGGGAGCAGTTAGGCAATGGAACAGACTGCTCTAAAAGAAGTCATGAAGTCACTCTAATTGGGGACATTCAAGGCAGAGAACAGATAAACATCTGCCACAGCTGAGGGAACTCCTAGGGGGAAGTGAAACGTTGGATTCTAAGGGACCTTAATGATTTATGAGTAACAAGTCTTTAACAATAGAAAACAATCTAAGTGATTGCGGTGAGACTGGGAAATAAGCGGGTGAAGGTAGGCAGAGGCCAGACTGATATAGATGTT
>NW_006408919.1:804413-807397 GCF_000296735.1 Chrysochloris asiatica
TAGCCTCCAAGAACCAACAGAATTATCACAGGGCCCATCTCCAGGGTAAAATGTGGGGTCAGAAGAGATTTCAGGGTACCACCCAACTCCATTCCTTACTCTCTCTTGAAGGTGAGCATGTTTGCTTTCATCTGTGCAAAGTTTTATGTCTCTGCCTTAAGAATGTCTCATTATAAAAGGTGTCTATCCTGGATCCTGATTCATGTGTGCCTTGCTCCAAAGCTGCAGAGCCAGCCTAGATCAGCTCTAAACTAGTCTTCAATAGGATAAGTAGCTGAACAGAGAAGTGAGCAGGTGGGCAGACAGGGTGGACAGGGAGTTGGGAGAGGGAGGGTGTATGTGTAGAGACAGGTATGTGACCTCTGTTGGCTGTCAGGGCAGTGTGACCATACTGAAATTCCGTGGGTGATTTTTTGAAGGCAGAAGATAGTTTTATGGTGCAGAAGCATACCACTTACTGGTGGAGAAAGATGGGCATTTGTTCTTGTACGTCAAATTACCCTGGTGATTAAAGCCATGGCCTGCTCCCACCCACGTCACTCCCAGCAAAGCTTTTGCTCTGAAAGTTGGACCCGTGCAGTGCAAGGATTCAGGTGATGCCTGCTCTAGACTTGCAGAGTGATTTCTGGCCAGCTCTGGACTAGTAGAAACTCACTCCTGGCTGCTGTCTGGGCCAGAAAGACCTTGATTCCAACTTCTTTGGAGTCGGCATGAAGTATTTATGGATTGGGTGCCCCGAGCAGAAAACCCCTAGGCCTACAGGAATTCTGTCCAGGACTGAGTGCCACCATAGCACCCCTTCTGACCCAACTTTTGAGTTCCTTGACTGGTAGGAGACACCAGAGTTTTCTCCTCTCTGCGTCGGTCCTGGGTTTTCCTGTACTTGTTTTTGTTTGTTTATTCTTGCATTACCTTCTTTATCTCTTAAATGTCCTTGCTATTTATCCTTTCTCTATATACTTTTATTTGTTTTCCCTCCCATTTCTCTCTGCTCTTCCCCCACTTCTTTCATTTTTTTTGGCTCTTGATTTTTCCTTACTACTATCTCATCTCTTTCTCCTTTACTCATCCCTCTCCCCGTTTATGCTTAGTGCTTTTTCTTCCATTTTATTTTCTCTCTTCTGTGTTTTTTCTTTATTTTAATTTGACTTTCTCTCCTTATTTTGTCTTCTTGGTTATTATATTCTTTTTCTTGCTGTTTCCAGCTTTTTTCTTTCTCTCATTTGTCCTTTGCCATTTTCTTTTTTCACTGTTGTTCACTTGTTTAGCTAGTTTTCTTGCTGTCTTGTGTGTGTTTTCTCTTCTTGCCTCACCTGACAAGAGTCAGTGACCATACCCATACAGCTCAGGAACAAGTGTACCCTCTGTAGCATCACCCACTTGGCAAAAGGCAATACCAGCTGCTATACACTTGATCAATGACAACAACAAAAATTAGTCAAACCCATCCTAACTGAGCTGCACAGTGAACAGAGAACTGTGTACATGCTTTTATTCCTCATCACACTGACCAGGAGGCAATTGATAAGTAGGTAAGAAATTCAAACATACAATTTTGAATTAAATACAAATACAATAACACCATAATTTCTCACAAGTAATAGGCAAATTCCATTAATGTGAAGAAACAAGTCCAAGTAACTCAAAGAAGTAACCAAAGAGGAAAAGATCAAAAACATTTTTGAGGGACAAAAGGCATTAGAAATCCCTGAAAAAGAATTCAAGAGAATGATATTTATTGTCGTTGTTGTGGCTGATAGATTTGAACAGCCAACCTTGGACCCAGCAGTTTAGTGCTTAGCCTACAGTGCCATATCAGGATTCCTAAATGATGTTTAGGTATTTTCAAATAATTAATAGAAAACAAGGAAGAATTCAGGAAAATGTTATAGGAGCAACAACAATAACAACAAAAACAATAAAGGATTAGAGATGATAAAAAACCTGCAAATAGAATTCCAGATTAATACTAAGATTTATGAAATAGATGATACATTAAAAGGGCACAGAAGTAGCTTTGAATCAATAGGAGCCCAAATTAGTGAGCTTAAATATAAATCAATCATTTCTTGTAAACTAGAAGAGCAATCAGAAAAAAGAAGGAAAAATTCCAGAGTAAGCCATGTGGAACACCACAAAGAGGAATAACTTATACATTATAGGAATTCCAGACCAGGAAGAGACAAAGCATCATGAAAGATGAGAAGATAGTCATTCAAGATGCTGAACAAAAAACAAAGAGGATAGACCCCAAAAGAAAATCAGCAATACATATTATAACAAAATTCTCAAAAATTAAAGACAAGGATAGAATCCAGACAGCAGCTCAGGAAAATGAAGTTGCATTCAAAGGAAAACCAGAAGACCACCTGCTGAAATTTTGGCAGAAGCCAGGCAGGCAATCAGGTAAAGGAGATTCATATACAAAACGGAAAGAAAACAATTGCTACCCCAAAATCATACTAAGCAAAAGTGTCCCACAAATACAATGGAAAAATTAGAATATTTCTAGAGAAGCAGAAATAAAAGGAATTTATAATAACCACATCAACTTTACAAAAATTACTAAGCAGAGATCTTTGGACAGAGAATCAACAACAGTAAACAACCTGAGGTTGACATACATGGCCACAAAAGATTGATCATTGGGAAGCATAGATATCAATTTATAATGAAGAAAACTACAAAGCAAAGAAAGAAAAGTACAGTTCCAAATGGCATGGAGGTCAAGTAAATTTCAAGAGAAAGCAGACTGTTTTAAACTGGGGAAGAAATCAATAAATTTCTGGGTTGTTGCTGTTGTTAGGTGCCATTGAGTCAGTACTGTCTCACAACGACCTTATGCATAGCAGAATGAAACACTGCGTGATCATGGACCAAGCTCACAACTGTTGCCATACTTGAGCACCTTGATGCTGCCATTTTGCCAACCCATCACGCTGGGCTCTTCCTCTTTTTCTCTGACCCTCCACCTTACTAAGCAT
>NW_006408919.1:807497-809436 GCF_000296735.1 Chrysochloris asiatica
GGATCTCTTCCAGTCACTTGGCCATGTCCTCCACATTTCTTGGCACAGATGACTGAGTGCCTCCAGTGTGATATCAATTAGTTGAAATAATCCAATTTGTATTCCATCAATTCTCAGAGCCTTGTCCTTTGCCAATGCATTCAATGAACTTTGGACTTCTTCCACCAGTATAATTGGCTCTTGATCATATACTACCTCTTGAAATGGTTGAATACCAACCATTTCCTTTAGGTACAGTGACACTGTGTATTCCTTCCATTTTTATTTTTATGCTTTCTGAATCATTTAACATTTTGCCCATAGAATCTTTCAATATTTCATGTCTACCGTAGATTTTTTCTTCTGTTCCCTCAGCTTGAGAAATGCTAATGATGTTCTTCCCTTTTAGTTTCCTAACTCAAATCTTTGCATACTTCACTATTGAATTTGACTTTGTAGTATCAAGCTACCTTTTGAAAATTTCTGTTCAACTCTGTTACTTTCTTATTTCATCCATTTGTTTTAACGTCTCTACACAGGAGAGCAATTTTCAGAGTCTCTTCAGACATCCATTTTATTATTTTTTCTTCTTTCTTCTCTTCTTAATGACCTTTAGCTTTCTTTCTGTATGATGTTCTTAATGTCATTCCACAACTCTCTGGTCTTAGGCCTTTAGTGTCTAATGTATCAAATCTGTTCTCAGATGGTATATGTTCAAGGTCATATTTTGTCTCTCCTTGTTTTTGTGTTAGGTGCCATCGAGTCGGTGCCAACTCACAGAGAGGCTATGCACAACAGAACAAAACACTGCTTGGTCCTGGGCCAACCTCAAAATTGTTGCCATGTTTGAGCCCATTGATGCTGCCACTTTGTCAATCCATCTTGATGGGAGTCCTCCTCTTTTTCTCTGACCCTCCACCTTACCAAATAGGATATACTTCTCCAGTGACTGGTCCCTTCTGACAATATCTCTGAAGTATGAGAGATGAAGTTTGGCAATTCTGGCCTCCAGGGAGCACTCTGGCTGCACTTCTTCAAACACAGATCTAGTTGGTTCTTTTGGCAGCCCATGGCACTTTCAATATTCTCCTCCAACTCTATAACTCAAATACATAAATTCTTCTATGGTCTTCCTTATTCACTGTCCAGCTTTGACATGCATGTGAGGTTATTGAAAATGCCATGATTGGGGTCAAGAGCACCTTAGTCCTCAAGCTGAAATTTTTGCTCTTCAACACTATAAAAAAGGTCTTGTGCAGCAGATTTGCCTAATGCAATATGTCATTTGATTTCTTGACTGCTGCTTCCATGAGTGTTGATGGTTAAGCCAACAAGAATGGAATCCTTGACAACTTCAATTTTTTCTCCATTGGTAAAAATGTTGTTTATTGGTCCAGTGGTGAGGATTTTTGTTTTCTTTATATTAAGATACAATCCATATTGAAAGCTGTGATCTTTGATCTTCATCAGTATTTTAAGTCCTCTTCACTTTCAGCAAGTAAGGTTGTATCATCTGCATGTCGCAGGTGGTTAATGAGTCTTCCTCCAATCCTGATGCCATGTTTTCTTTCATATAATGCAGCTTCTCGAATGATTTGCTCAGCATACAGGTGTAATAAGCATAGTGAAAGAATACAACCATGTTGCACACCTTTCTGGGCTTGTTTTAATTTTTCTTCAGCTTCAGTCAGAACTTGCATATGAACAATTGATGGTCTTTCTCACAATCTACCCTTGGCCTTGACTTGGTTGATGATATGGAGCTTTTCTACTTTCTCTTTCAACAAATTTAGCCAATTTTATTTCTGAGTATTCCATCTGCTGATATCCACTTGAATGATCATCTTTTATAATGTTCTTTCTCTTCTGACATCCATCTTGATCTTTTCCTTCTTTCTTGTCTTCTTAATGACTTTTTGCTCTCTTCATGTATGATATTCTTGATGTCATCCCACAACTC
>NW_006408919.1:828604-830193 GCF_000296735.1 Chrysochloris asiatica
CAAGCAAAGTAGTATCTTCGCTCAATCCCAGTGCCACATTCATGGTCATATAATCTAAATTCCTGGATCATTTGCTCATCATAAAGATTGATAAGTATCATGAAAGAATACAACACTGGTGCATACCTTTCCTGATTTTAAACCATTCAGTGTTCCCTTGCTTCATTCTAACAACTGACTCATGGTCTGTGTACAGGTTTCTTATAGACACAATAAAGTATTCTACAATGCTCATTTTCTGCATTGTGGTCCATAGTTTGTCATGTTCCACTCAGCAGAAAGCCTTTGTGAAGTCACTTAAGTACAGGTAAACATCTTCCTTGTATTACATGCTTTCAGCAATAATATCCCTTATTTCAGATCCTCTTCTGAATCCTGCTTGAATCTCTGGTAGTTCCCATTCAATGTACTTTTACAGCCATTTTTATGTATATTAATAAAATTTTACCAGCATGTGATACTTATGTTATTATCTGATGATTTCCACATTTCATTGGGCCATCTTTCTTTGAAATGTACACAAATATGGATCTCTTCCAATCAGCTGTACATTTGTTGTTGTTGTTCTTAGGTGCCATCAAGTCGGTACCAACTCACAGCAACCTAATGCACAGCAAAACAAAACAATTCCAGATCCTGGGCCAACCTCACTACTGTTGCCATGCTTGAGTCCATCAATGTTGCCACTTGGTGAATTCATCTCATTGGGGGTCTTCCTCTTTTTCTCTGACCCTCCACCTTACCAAACATGATATCCTTCTACAGCGATTGGTGCCTCCTGACAATATGTCTGATGAAGTTTGGCCATCCTGGCCTCCAAGGAGCACTCTGGCAACACTTCTTTCCAAAAAAGAATCTATTGGTTCTTTGGCAGCCCATGGCACTTTCAATATTCTCCTCCAACATCATAACTCAAAAGCATCAATTCTTCTATGGTCTTCTTTATTCACTGTCCGGTTTTCGCATGCATATGAGGTTATTGAAAGTACCATGGCTTGGGTCAGGTGCACCTTAGTCCTCAAGTGGATTATTTGACCTTCAACACTTTAAAAGGTCTTGTGCAGAAGATTTACCTAATGCAATATGATTTGATATTTTGACTGCTGCTTTCTTGAGTGTTGATAGTTGATCCAAGAAGATTAAAGTCCTTAACAACTTCCATCTTTTCTCCTTTGATAAGAAAGTTGTTTATTGGAGAAGCTTTTTGTTTTCTTTATTGAGTTCTAATCCATAACAAAGGCTGTGCTCTTTGATTTTCATCAGTAAATGTTTTATGACCTCTTCACTTTCAGCAAGCAAAGTTGTATCATCTGCATGTTGCACGTTGTTAATGAGTCTTCCTCCAATCCTGATGCCACATTTATCTTCATATAACACAGCTTCTTGGATTATTTGCTCAGCATACAGGTTGAATAAGTATTGTGAATTAATAAAACATTGTTGCACACCTTTCTTAATTTTAAACCATTCAGTGTTCCCACGTTCTTTTCTAACAACTACCTGTTGGTCCAGGTACAGATTCCTCATGAGCACAATTAAGTTTTTTGGAATACTCATACTTTGCAATGTTGTCCATAGCTTGTCATGAT
>NW_006408919.1:830993-836365 GCF_000296735.1 Chrysochloris asiatica
CATCCATTTTGACCTTTTCTTTCTTTCTTGTCTTTTTAATGACTTTTGCCCTTCTTCATGTATGATATTCTTGATGTCATAACACAACTCTTCTGGTCTTCATCTTTAGTGTTTAATGCATCAAATCTGTTCTTCAGATAATCTCAAAATTAAAGTGGGATTTATTCAATGTCATGTTTTGGCTCTCATAGACTTGTTTTCATTTTCTTCAGGTTCAGTTTGAATTTGTATATGGGTAATTGATGGTCTGTTCCACAGTCTACCCCTGGCTTTGTTTTGAATGATGATATGTAGCCTTTCCGTTTTCTCTTTCCTCAGATGTAGTCAATTTGATTTTTTATGTATTCCATCTGGCAAGGTCCATGTGTATAGTCATCTCTTATGCTGTCTAAAGAAGGTATGTGAAATGAACAAATAATTGATTTTAGAGAATTCTATCAAGCATTCGCTAGCATCATTTCTATCACCAAGGCCATATTTTTTAACTACTGGTCCTTCCTCTTTGCTCCCAACCTTTGCATTCTAACCACTAGTAATGATCAATACATCTTGAATGCATATTTGATCAATTTCAGATAGAAGAAGTTGGTAGAATTGTTCTATTTCTTCCTCACTGGCTTTAGTGGTTGTTGCATACATTTGAATAATAGTGGTATTAACTGGGCTTCCCTGTAATTGCATGGATAGTATCCTATCACTGACAGCATTGTCCCTCATGACTGAACTATATATATATATATATTTTTTTTTGACAATAAATGCAACACCATTCCTCTTCAATTCATCATTCCCGCCACAGTAAACCATGTGTTCATCAGATTCAAAATGGCCAATACCAGTCCATTTCAGCTCATTAATGCCTAAGATATCGATGTTGATGTGTTCTATTTCATTTTTTACAGCTTCCAATTTTTCTAGATTCATACTCGTTATATTACAAGTTTTGATTATTATTGGATGTTTACATGTGAAAATAGCTGACACATTGAAAAATCAAAAGAAATCTTGGTTTAATTTTACCTCAGATATGCTGGACTTGCCAGCCTTTGAATTGAATCAAATAGTATCTCAAAACATAGTTCTTACTAATATCTAAAATTAGTTCAAGGGCAAGTAAATTGCTAAAAGAATGTTTTTGCTCTTCTTCTTAATTATATACATATATTAGTAGAAAAATAATTTGTCATGCTGCATTTTTATTTCTCACCAAGATATTTTAAAAGGCAAGAATGATGGCATCTAGATATCACCATGATGTGCCAGTACATGATGTCACTTGGTGCTAAAATTACACATTATTTATTTTAATACAACTCCTGGTGGTTGGAATATCTTGGATATGTCAAAAATTATTTTACTGAATCCAACTTTTAGTAATAAACCCAAACCCACTGCTGTCCAGTTAATTCCCACTCATAGTGTGCTATAGGACAGAGTAGAGATGCCCCATAAGATTTCTAAGGCTGTAATCTTTACAGAAACAGACTGACAAATCTCACTCACATGAGTGGCTGGTGGTTTCAAACCACCAATTTTATGGTAAGTAGTCAAATGTTTAACCACAGGCTCTTTTGTTAATAAGTTGTTGTTGTTGTTAAGTGCCGTCGAGTCGGTTCTGACCCAAAGTGACCCTGTACAGGGTTTCCGAGGGTGTAAATCTTTAGCGCCTCCTAATTCTTGAAGCCCTCGTGTGGCAATGTAGTATATTCACTGGACTGCTAACTATAAGAGTGGTGGTTCAAACTTACTAGCTGTTCCTGGGAAATCCTACACAGGGTCTCTATGAGTTAAAACCAACTCAATGACACTTAACAACAATTGTTGGTCAACAAAAACCCATGCCTAAAGAGGAATTTTTAAATGCTGCTTTGATTGATTATAAACTCAAACACTGCCTCCACATAATCTTTTTGTAGATGCCATGGCAGATTCCTTCCATTGGAGATAAGCCTGATTGAAGGTGCTACAGATTCTCAACAAAAAATATATATATGATCCAAGTTTAAAAAATCAAGGGTTTGGGAAATATTTGGTAGACTATAAAGAAACTATCTGCAGAGGTCACAACAGACTGATCATCTGGAGTTGAGATGGAGTGAGACTGAATTGACACTTCAAAGAGAGTGAGAAGCCATTGAAGAATCCATCCATAAGACACAAATTAAGATCAATTACATGCCCATCACTGTGCTCCAGAGAGGGAGAGACTAACCGAGCTCTTCTCCCTCTGGTAAATTCATCAACAAGTTCATTATCTACTTTGTAATCTACTGGAAATAAAGATAAATATAATAGGGTTATTCCCTTCTGACCGAAGGTGACCAAGTGATTTGTGTTCAGTTACTAACCCAAATACTGGTTATTCAAACCCAACCAATGGCAACACAAAAGAAAAGAAAGGTGTATTGATGCACTTTTGTAAAGATTATAGTCAAGGAAACCTGATGGAATAGTTCTACTCTGAAACAGATGGGTTGCCATTAGATGCAATCAACTCAAAAGCAACAATTTTATTTGTTCATTTCCCTACTGTAATGCATAGAGGAACTATACAAAACTCGTTTATTGTGCACACAACATGAATAATACAATACATCTCAAACTACTACATTAATAATGGAAAAGTCAGCCATTCATAACCCATTACATAGTCTTACTGATGGAACACTAGGATCCTGCAGTTGAAATTCAAGGCTACACTAAGCTTCCAATTGCCCAAGCATTGTTGGCTCTAAATCTTGGGATCTTGCCAACATTGGCCTGCAGCAAGGAAAGAAGAATTTTTGAACTTCAGTTCATCAGATATTTCAAAGAATCAGAGAAGTAGAGCAAGACAGACATCCACAGAGACAAAGTAAACAAGAAGGAGACTGATAGAAAACATCAAAAGACGTCAGAGAAAGCATAAGAAAGTAATTGCTAATTTAATCAAGAAAATGTGTGTTTTTTTTCTCCTCTTTTACTGAGATAAAGATGCTTTTATAAACTGACAAATACAACTGAGAAAATAAAATAGGTTAAAGGAATGGTTCCAGATAATCTATTTTATTTGGGATGGATGGTCAGAGAAGGTGTCTTTGGATGATGACAGTTGAACTGGATAAGACATGGAAGAAAGGCAATGGTAGAAGTCAGTAAGAGCAAACATTTGAAGATCAGAACCAACTTGGAAGACCTAGAGAATATGACCAATAGCTGGAGCTGTGAGCAGGAGTAAACACAGGAGACAGACAGACAGAAAGAAAGAAACCAGATCATGTAAGACCTGCAAATGTTTGTTACTACTACTTCAGTAACTCAATCTAGAGTGCAGTAACTGGAATTGTAGTAAGCAGGGCAGATTATAAAGTGCAGAACATGTCCTAGAATGTAATTAAAACTTTCTTCTGGACATTGGCAAAGTCATTCCATTTAGAGTCATTGAAAGCTTGTGAAAAGGAGAAGACTTGTATAAAAGCTCTAGCTAAAATTTTGCTAACCAGTTGACTGAGCAATGAGTTTTGCCCAGATACTATCCCACCTCTCAATATTTCACAATTGTCTGTTAGAGTTACCCATAGTAAGTAGTTAATCTTACAATCCAGAAACAGAGGACCCTAGGACCATCAAGGGAGAAGAGCACAAATGGAATGTGGGACCTTATCCAGAAAAGCAGCGACTCCAGAGACAGAGGAAGAGATGGGGACATGGAGAGCAGCTGAGGACTCTAGACTCATGGAAAAAGAGGGACTGAGAGCTGGCAGCCTGGAGACAGACTTGCAGAATATGCCCTTTGGTGGTGTAAATTATTATGTATGCCTGAGTGGTGTTTTTGTTTGTTTGTTTGTTTTGTTGTTGTTGTTTTAAAGAGCTCAAATGAATAGAGAGAAATACTATTAATGGATGGTACATGGAGGGGATTATAATCATTGTAATTAAACAAAGTATATGATTTATTGAAGGTAAAACTGATGATCTGCACTGTAAACTCTCTAAATTCACAATAAAAACATTTTTTTTTTAAAAAAGAGTTATCCATAGTAGAAAATATTTGGGATTAAGTACAACTAAATGATATATGGACATCTGGTGTGGCACTGTAGGATCAGCACTGGACTTTGAACAACAAGATTAGCAGTTCAAGCCCACCAAATGCTTCTCTGAAACCCTATAGGGTCACTGAGTTAGAACTAACTCATTGGCACTTAACAACAACAAATGATGTATAGGTGAACCTAGATCCGCATCCCACAGTCATTGAGAAAGAAGAAACTACACAGTTATTTTTTTGGTTTTTTTCTCTGTCTCTCTTTCACAACCACCCTGGATACAGAACGTTCTCTGTGAACTAGCCAGGAGAAAGAAATCCGGCTTTACAGCCTATGTAATCTGGAGAGCAAGGAAAGAAACATTTAAGCTGTTATTCAAACAAGTTTCATTCCAATTACTACTTTCCTTTCTGTCAAAATCAATTATTGTCACTTGTGACATGCCATTGCTTACAGAGGTGAAGGTGGGGTAGGCGTTGTGGAGTGGGGTGGGGGGCAGTGAGAGAATCTGCTTCAGTGTTTTTCTCCTGATGTTTACTCTTTGGGTTACTTTTGGTGGTGGGCTGTACTATAGTGTTGTTGTTGATTTTCCCACTGGAGCCAGCACCATGGAGTAGTTTTTACATGGCCATAAAATGAAATGAGTATACACAGGAAAAAGAAACTAGCTTAGAATCAAGTAATGGATAGCTCAGCTCCACATTCACTCAGTTTCACAAGCAGACAAATGTTGGAAAAACCTGTTTACTTTCATTGCTTAAAGACACAGCGACCATTCCTTTTGTGACATACCCCATTACTACACTGGGCCCCAGACAGGCAAGAACTGACAAGTCAGGTCACTTTTGCCTTGTGACCCTGGGAGAACCTCTAGTCCTCAGATGACATTGATGGGCTAATTGCAGCCTCATACTAAGTTAATCACTCCAGGGTTGGGTTCCTGTCAGCACCTCCATGGTCCTATCAGCTGGGGCTGCTGAGTCTCCATGACATAGAAGAGAGGAAAGTGAAAACAGAGGGCTTAAATATGTGGCTATTAGATGGAGTTTGACCTGTGTTCATGGACTCAGGCCCAATCTCCCTTTATCCTGACATCTTGAGTTGTCTTTATGTTATTCTTTTCCTGGTCTTCTAAAAATCAGGCATGAGTTTCAAAATGATGGTTAGCATGAATGTTTGCAATGGTAAAATGTTTTCAAATGTTTTCAGTGGCAGCCTAATTTCATTATTTTCAAAATCACATATTATTTCTTATTCATACCCTGATGGATTCCAAGAAATCTAGTTTCAAATAGGAAAAAGGAGTAGTGATGAAGACATGGGAGGAGTTGTTGTTGTTGTTAG
>NW_006408919.1:837350-839414 GCF_000296735.1 Chrysochloris asiatica
CACCACACTTATTCAACCTGTATGCTGAGCAAATAATCTGAGAATCTGGGTTCTATGAAGAAAAACATGGCATCAGAATTGGAAGGAGTTAAGGATACTCATATTTTATTCGTATGTTACAACTGAATGGAAGTTTTTTCTATTCCATTTTATGGTCTTACTTTTATCTTGGGCAAGCATTTGCTAATGGTGCTCTTACACACTGAAATCCCTTCTTTTCAGCATGTTAGAAAATGCAAATCACACCTCTAATAAAATATGACCTTGTCAAATTCCAGTCACCTTAGTATTAGCATTTCTCTTTGTTGCATTCCAATAATAAGCATTCATCTATATTTTTGAAGCACTCAGAGTCAGGAGTCATTCTATGCTTGGTCCGTAGTACCTTGTGAGTGCTGAATTAAATTAATGTTTAATGTTAAATGATTGAGATACAGTTGAACACATTTCCTAACAATAGTTTTGAAAGACTATATACACATATACCTATTACTAGGTATATACACAAGTTTCATGCCAATCCAATCCAAAGTATCAAACATTTATGAGTCAAGTATTTGAGGAACAGAGCATCCACAATTATTGCAGATGCCTGGATGGTTATTACAATGATGTTGTGGAATTGTTGTTGTTAGGTGCCATTTAGTCAGATCCAAATTATTTTGTTGCTGTTAGGTGCCATCTAGTCAGAACAAAACATTTCCTGTCCTACACCATACTCATAATTGTTGTTACACTTGAGTCCATCACTGCTGCCAATGTGCCAATCCATCTCATTGGTACTCTTCCTCTTTTATGCTGACCTTCCACTTTACCAAGCATGATGTCCTTTTCCAGGGATTATTACTTCCTGATAATGTACAAAGTATGAGAGATGACATCTCACCATCCTGGTTTTTAAGGATGATTCTGACTGTACTTCTCCCAACAAAGATTTGTTTGTTCTTCTGAGAGTCCATGGTACATTCAATATTCTTCTCCAATGTAATAACTCAAATGCATCAATTCTTATACAGGGTATGGATTTTCTATGGAGTTGTTAAGTGTTGTCAAGTCAGTTCCAACTTATAGCAACCCTATAGAGTTTCCTAGGAACTTCAGCCGCCAATTTTGTGGCTCAAACCAACCTTGCAGTCCAGAGCATCAATCCACAGAGCCATGCCGTACTTATTAATTCAGCAGTATATGGGTGTCTTTTTTATGCAGGTTGAACTTTCGTCACAGAAAAAAAAAATAGCAAAATTATGTGATGGGGCTATGTATTAAACAAAATAATAAAACACTTCCCTAACTTGTTGCTAAGAGCAAGTATGACCCTCCATCCAAAATGGAAGGAGGGTAAAGTTCATTCTAACTGGGAAGTTGGTGTAAACTCCACTTGGACATGTGAACTAGGTCTTCAAAAGGAGTTTTCTAATTAATGTAGACAGGAAATGAAGTTCCAGATAAAGGAGTTTAAAAAGTCTAATGTCTTTTACTTTCCTCTACAAATTTCACTTCTCATGGACACTTTATTGTATTCACTTTAGGTTCTAAGAGCCTTTGGAAGTTAGAAATAACTTTTAAATTTTCCCAACTTCTAGCAGCATTGTTACATCCTTTATAATAGTAGCAAATATCTTGCATGTTGTGATGTGACACCTTGGCTAAGTTTTTTTTCAAGTTGTTTGTTCAATCATTAGTCTATCTGGGGTCATGTGATTATATCAACTGACCATGATCAGAGCAGAGGGACTCCCATAATGCAACTGAATGTACTAAAAGCAATCAACATAGGTCTTGCTACCATAAGATACATCCTAAACCTAACCATTTCTGCATTATAAAAAGGTCAGAATAGACAGCAATAAAAGGGAAGACAGACATATGGGGATTATACACAAGCCAAGGAACCAAAGGCTACTTGCAAAGAAGGAATAAACATAAACATAGTAGAGAATATGATTAGATTATTTTTCTCCAAAAATCAAGAGAAAATAAAATTCTGTCCTTTAATGTCATCCACTGTGGTAATGGTGTTCTGACAGCACTTGGTAACTAAGACGCATCTGCTATTGCTGTTAA
>NW_006408919.1:841449-846217 GCF_000296735.1 Chrysochloris asiatica
GGACCTCTTCAATTCTTCCATTTGCTTCCAATGCCACATTGTTGTTGTTATGTGCCTTGGAGTCAGTTCCGACTCATAGCGACCCTGTACGGAGTTCTCTGTCAATGTATAATTGTAGCCATTTCTGTATTACCTTTAGCAAAACTTTACTTGTATGGGATATGAAAAAGATCGTCCTATGATTTCCTCATTCCGTTGGGTCACCTCTCATTGGAAAGGCACAAATACAGATCTCTTCCAATCAGTTGGCCAGATAGTTGTCTTCCAAATTTCTTGGCAGAGATGAGTGAGTGCCTCCTGTACCACTTCACTTTTTGAAAGATTTCAATTTTTATGCCATCAATTCCTGGTGCCTTATTCTTTGCCAATTCCTTCAATGCACCTTGAACTTCCTCCCTGAGCATCATTGGCTCTTGATCATATGCTACTTCTTGTAATGGTTGAACATTAACCATTTCCTTTTGGTACAGTGACTTGTGTATTCCTTCCATCTTTTCTTGATGCTTCCTTCATCATTCAATAATTTGCCCAGAGAATCTTTCAATAACAAAAGTTGAGGCTTGAATTTTTTTCTTCAGTTCCTCCAGCTTGAGAAATGATGAGTGTGTTTTCCTTTTTGATTTTCTGATTCCAGATCTTTGCACATTTTATTGTAATATTTGGATTTAACTTCTCAAGCTGGTCTTTGAAATTTTATATTCACTTCTTGGACCTCCTCATTTCTTCCATTGTCTTTAACATCTCTACGCTGGAGAGCAAGTTTCAGTGTCTCTTTTGACATCCATTTTGACCTTTTCCTTCTTTCTTGTCTTCTCAATGGCTTTTTACTTTCTTCATGTATGATGTTCTTGATGTCATCCCACAACTGTTCTGGTCTTCAGTCTTTCGTGTTTAATGTATCAAATCTCTTCTTCAGATGATCTCTAAATTCAGGTGGGATACTTCTAGAGCTCCTTAATACACAAATAGTTTTATTATTTTTTTGGGTGTTAGATTTCAGAAAAATATTTATTCTGGTTCCTGACCTAATTTGTAGGCTTCTTAATTTCAGATACTCTGCCATAAATGAAAATTTATTCAATTACTTCTTATACTATTGAAAGTAGTTAATTAATTGTCATATTAGATAACACACATTTATTGAGTAGCAATTATGTATCAGCTCTGTTTACAGGATACAGATATGAAGAGAGTGGTCACAGTCCCTTCTATAGTTCCAGAGTTTATAAACCAATGGTTTCCCACACATTTTAAAGTGAGAATCTCCTAAATTTCTCATGTTTTAATTATGATACAAGCTAACTTGCCTTGCTGGACAATAGGAATTAAGAATGGCTTTGAATGTCTAAAAGGTCCTGATAGTGCAGTGGGTTAAGCATTGGGCTGCTTACTGAAAGGTTGATGGTTTGAATCCACCAGCCACTCTGTAGGAAGAAGATGAGACAATCTGCTTCCAGAAAAATATATAGCTGTGGAAACCCTATAGAGCAGTTCCAGTCTGTCCTATAGGTAACTGTAAGTCAGAATCAACTTGACAGCAGGGTTGGTTGTTTTTGTTTTTGTTTTTCAATACATAGCCAACTCCCTCAAAAATAACAAAAATTAAAGAAACACATTGCCTTCAAGTCACTTCTGACTCATGGCAACCCTGTAGGACAGAGTAGAACTGCTCCCTCTGCTTTCTGAGATTGTAAATCCTTACAGGAGCTGGCAGTCTCATCTGTCTTCATTGGAGCAGGTGATGAGTCACAACCACCAATCTTGCAGTTAGACACCCAACACTTAACTCACTATGTCATCAGGGTCTCTGCCACCAAGAATTATTGCTGTTGCTAGTGTCATCTAGTTGATTCTGACTCTTAGCAACCTTAGAGAGAGTTTCCGAGGAGTGGCCAGTGAGTTTGAACAACCTTGTGATTCAAATGAACTTGCAATCCAGTGTTTATCTTACATAACCAGAAAACCAGAACTAGAAGGACTATGAAGAAGATGGAGTATATCTGTGAATTATTTCCATATCAGTAGTGTCTATACAATACACTATTTTATGAGTATCTTGTATATTTTGCATTCTATCAATTTCTGGAGCCTTGCACTTCTTCCCTCAATATCATTGGTTCTTGAGCATAAGGTAACTTTTGAAATGGTTGAATATAACCATTTCTTTTTGGTATAGTGACTTTGAATAGTTTAAAATTAGGAAAGATATGCTCTAGGGTAGTATTCTTTCATAATACTTACTCAGTCTGTAGTATTCTTTCATAATACTTACTCAGTTTCTCAGCACAGAATCTGAGAAACTGGATTATATGAAGAAAAACATGGCATCAGAATTGGAGGAAGACCCATGAACAACTTGTTATATCTAAATGATTCAACCTTGCTTTGCTGAAAGCAAAGAGGTTTTTAAATACTTACTGATTAGAGATCAAAGACAACAGTGTTCTTCTGTATGGGTTGCACTTCAATGTAAAGAAAAACAAAATCCTCACCTCTGGACTAATAAGTAACATTAAGATAAATGGAGAAAAGATCGAAGTTTTCAAAGACTTCATTTTGCTCAGATCAACCATCAACACTCAGGGAAGCAACAGTCAAGAAATCAAATGACAATTTGTATTAGGCAAATCTGCTGCACAGGAAGTCTTCAAAGTGTCCTAGAGTTAAGATGTCAATTTTGAGGATAAAGGTGTGCCTGACTCAAATCATGGCATTACCAATAACCTCATATGCATGTGAATGCTGGACAGTGAATAAGAAAGACTATGGAAAAAATGATACATTTGAGTTATGGTGTTGGAGAAGAATATTAAAAGCACCATGAACTACCATGAGGACAAACAGATATGTGTAGGAAGAAGTACAGGCAGAATGTTACTTGGAAATGAGGATGTCAAGATTTCATCTCTCGTACTTTGGACATATTATCAGGAGGGAGGGACCAGTTCCTGGAGAAGGACATCAGGCATCATAAAGTAGAGTGTCAGAGAGACAGAGGATGACCTGCAATGAGATGGATTTCCACAGTGGCAGCAGCAGTGGACTGAAGAACACTAATTATGAACTTGGCACAAGACTGGGTAGTCTATCATTGTCCATAATGTCACAATGGCACCTAACAATAGCAACATGTTGTGTATTCCAAAACCAAAACAAACAACACATGTGGTAGGCCCTTGAAATTCAAAGTTAACACCTGTAGTTGTTCCAGTATTCATTTGAGGTCCTACTAGTCATTGACTAGCAGCAATTCATCGTATTGCTAAAAACCTATTCTGAATCACCCAGGTCAAAAATATGGATATGGAAGAGAATATTTTACCAGAGAATAATGGATGAGGAAGAGGCTGTGACAGTGTAGCTGAAAGAGAAAGTGAACTGGCAGTGTGAGGGTCTCCCAAGTCATGAGATTCACATTACTTATAACTCAAGGAGTGACACACAATGTGTGTGTTTGTTTGTGGAAATGCCATAGTTGACATTTTAAGATATTTTAAGCTGGCAAACTTGGAGATTCATGAAGCATTAAATATTTATTCCATATGAGCATCAAGATTTTACTACACTGAATATACTATTTTGGGGAAATCTTTACTCTTCAGTATTTGTTCTTTCATGAACAGAGTGTAATTGAAACAATCACCAGAAACATCTGTATTATACCATAAATCTACTTGATAATTTGAAATTATTACAATTTCATATTTAAGATGCACAATAGCTCAAAGAGGTAATAATATATATATTTTTTAATCTCTGTTTTCCCAAAAGAAATGTTATCTATGATAAAGTGATCTGGACTACTTTAAGGAAGTGATGTTTTTGTTGTGTGCTGTTGAGTCAGTTTTGACCCATAGAGACCATATTTAGGGTTTTCCAAGGAGTGGCTCGAGGATTTGAACCTCTAACCTTGCAATTCAAATGGACGTTGAGGTCCAATGCTTTAACCTACAGTGCCACATATAAGAAATATGCAAACATTACATAATAAATGATTAAATTGCAAATCAATACATTAATTGTGGAAAAGATACAATCCCTTGTTATCAGAGTTGTAGCCACATTGTCAGTGGCCAAACTTACAACCCTGTGATAATACACACAGGCACACGTGGTGGTTATGTGCTGTGGAGTCAGTTCTGACTCATAGCAACCCTGCATAGGGTTTCTGAGGCTGTAAATCTTTACAGGAGCAGAAAGTCTTATCTTTCTCCTGTAGAATGGCTGATAGTTTTGAACTACTGAACTTGAGGTTAGCAGCCTGGACACAGAAAACTCTGTATGAAATAACAAATTTAAAATTTGGTTAATTAAAAATACGAGAATCATTATTAATAAAAATAAAACCTCTCTTTTTGACAATCTTCAAATCATCCTATGGCTTTCATTTGTTTTGTTTTTGTTTTTTTACATCACATATGTAAGAAGAGATGATGAGTTATAGTGAAAAGAGTTCCTTTATGTGGTGCTTTGCATAAATTATTAAGAAAAATAATGTGAGAGATTTTTTTTTTTTCTCGCTTAATCCCTTAGTAGTTAACTTTGTCTTAGAGTTTGTACTCTACGGGGTTGTTAGTTTTGTTCAAGTGATAGGCATTTCTTGGGCAGGATATAAACAATTTATTTTTATTTTATTTTATTTTGAGGTTTTTATTGTGGATTGAGTGGAAGTTTACAGGGCAGATTATCAGTTTTACATTCAACAAATCATACACCTTGTTTCATTACAATGATTATAATCACCTCTATACAAATCAGGCTGTGAACC
>NW_006408919.1:851137-852565 GCF_000296735.1 Chrysochloris asiatica
CTTTTAAAGGTATGGGGTCTCTTCCTCTAAGAGTGGGCTAATATATATTGATTAGGAGGAGTGGTATGTTGAATATTTATCAAGTTTTAGTAACGGGGCACAGGCTTATAGGAAGTGGAGTGCCTTCTTCATGGATTGTGTGCCTGTGGCCAAATGCTTCTATTAGGGTTTCAGGTCTTGATATCTTTATCTTTGTCTCCAGGTTGTTCTTTTCAGTGTTATTATTCTTATTGTATTAGAGATGTCCATCCTCTTCCTTAATCCCTGTTTAGTAGAAGGGGACTCTCGGTAAAGGAATGGATATGAAACTCCTAGCACCCGGGAGTTCTAACCAGTCCTTGACAAGATGGGGTGGGTTTGGAAGCTAATATGGCTAAAATGTATCATTACCATGGGGGAGGTGCAAAGGTCTTTTGCCTATGACAAGCCAGTAAGGTTGATAGTACATATAACTAGGGCATCTTTCCCTCAAACCATCAAATTAGGTGTTTGCCAACTTTTATCCTGTGGGAAATTGGAGGACCCAGTGCTTATTTCAATTATAGGGACCCAAGAGTAACAATCTGGGTCTATGGAATGGGTGCCCATATCTCTAGAAGGAGCCCTGTGAGTCAATTTGTACTCCAATTTGTTACTTCCCTGACTTCAGTAGCAAACTCAGGTTCTTCTCTTGTTAATCCCCCTAAAGAAATCTTTAAGAAAGACCTGAAGTGTCAAAGTGATTGTGGTAAAAAACCTAAGACAAATATTAGAAGTAGAATGAACACTTGGGTAGAATAAGTTAAATAAAGCTCTCAATAAAAATCATTGCCATGTTTGCTTAGCTGATACATCACAGGTACAGGTAATTCCCTTTTCCTTTGGTTAGGCTTCAGACATGTATTGCATGTTGGCTCTGTACTGAGACAAGGATACTTGGGGAAATGAAACTTGTAGAGGCTTGGCAAAGACAATTCCTTCATTCTCCATAAGGATGATGAATCACTCATCTGGTCTTTAAAGGAAGGCAGTAGAGTTCACAGTGCCCACAGGAGAATTGACAACTTGAACCCATGTACAAAATGTCACTGGTGAACCTTGTTGTTGTTGTTAACGCCATCGAGTCAGTACCAATAGTGACCTTGAACAAAACACTGCCCGATCCTGGGCTAACCTCACTATCATTTCCATGCTTGAGCCCATTGATGCTGCCAATTTGCCAGTCCATCTCACTGAAGGTCTTCCTCTTTTTCTCTGACCCTCTACCTTGCCAAACATGTCATCCTTCTCCAGTGACTGGTCCCTCCTGACAATACGTCCAAACTATGAGAGATGAAGTTTGGCCATCCTGGCCTCAAAGGAGCACTCTGGCTGCACTTCTTTCAACACAGATCTGTTGGTTCTTTTGGCAGCCCATGGCACTTTCAATATTCTCCTCCAACACCATAA
>NW_006408919.1:852994-854567 GCF_000296735.1 Chrysochloris asiatica
ACTCTTTCTTTCTCCACACACTATTAAACTAAACTCCCTTTTGAAAGTTTATAAGCTGGTCACTTCATGCCTTTATTACCCCTTCATTTTTGGTAGCTAGTGTCTGAGTTGTCCATCCCTGTCTACCCTGTGTAGAGAGGGGACAACATTGATACTTGATGTGAAGACTCCTTCCCTCTCTCTTGGTATTAGAATATAGAATATGGGTCAAATTCATCAAATTGTAGCAATTTACCTTCATTTCCTTTATCAAAAATTGTTTTGTTCTTTTTTTTTTTTTCTTAAATCTTCCTCTAGTCTAGTTCTGATTATAAAACCATCAAGGGTAGGTCAAATGGGTACTATCTGCAACTTCAGGTGTTCTTGTGTGCCTCCTCTCACTTCATATAAGCTGGATGCTTCACTCTCAGCTATAGTCCTCTGTGGCTCAGGTTTCCCCAGGTCTCACCACACTTTGAATCAACCAGGCTTTCCTCTTCTCTCTGTCATCTCCAAGTCAATGGGAGTCTGTGGAACATGGTTGAATTCAGCCCATTTCTTCATTTCAGTCATTCCCCCTCTTGCACTCAGCAGTAGACCAATGTGGTTGTCAGCAAACTTCCATGCCTGCTCATGCATTCCCTTTGAGTTTCAGTCTTAGAAGGGGTAAACAATTTGGTGCTAGACTGCAGCCTGGCCAGTCTAGCACCACACACAAAAAAATCACATTTCACATGACCAATAGGAAAAGCAAATGGAATGTCTGTAGACTCTTATGCAAATAAAGTACCTGTGCCTATAGAGATGACGTTGGTTAGACTGTTGCCCTGGTGGGAGGTCTATGCTTTGAAATTAAAAAAGAGTTGTTGAAAAAAAGCTGCCAAGCACACAGAGGTTTTTTTAGAGACAGAAAGAAGTGTAAAGAGAAGCAGCAGGAAAAAACACAAGTTATAAAGATGAAAAAATAATCAGAGACAGAGGAGGCAAGGAACTTCCTAAAAGAGTTGTACATAGGTTCTAATACTGAAGTCAGTAAGAGAACCTGAAAGGCCTATTGGGGGAGCCATTAATAACCAATGGCAGGGCCAAATGAAGTCTTTTTTGAGGTAGCTGAGAGACGTATGCCCACTGGATGAAGAGAGAACTAATGATGGCTGACCGAAGTTGAGACAACTATACTGCACTGAAGAGAGTCCTTGCCTGTGTTCCTGATCCTGATCTTAAGTTACAGTATGTTGATACTTGTGAGAAATAATTCTTATGGGTGTGGTCCATCTTCAGGAACTCATGAGATTTCTAGACCTGGCAGACAGATTCTTGATTTACATCCAGGGTTATGTAAGCAGGCTGTTCTAGGACTAGGAAATTTTAATAAGAATACAGTCATTAAGAACACGGGCAAGTCATTTTGACTTCTCTGGTGAGAGGAAAAATGGGATATGCTATAGAATTGTACATAGGGAACTGGAACTGGAGGAGGGGCTTTTTGGAGACAAGAATTAAAACTGTATGTGGTGGGCCATGTGGCATGTCTGCCAGTGTCTATTGGGTTGGGTGTCCGACTTTGCAAAACTGAATAAAGAAAACCTCACTC
>NW_006408919.1:854667-855691 GCF_000296735.1 Chrysochloris asiatica
TGTTCAGCTCTTGGACCTCCTCATTTCTTCCATTTGCTTTAGTATCTCTATACTGGAGAACAAGTTTCAGCGTCTCTTCTGACATTCATTTTGACAGATTTGATACATTAAACCCTAAAAACTGAAGACCAGAAGAATTGTGGGATGACATCGAGAACATCATACAGGTAGGAAACAAAAAGTCATTAAAAAGACATGAAAAAAAGAAAAGATGAAAATAGATTTCAGAAGAGACTAGTGAACCTAGCAGTGTCCTATTTGGCCCTCAGAGTATTGTGGAAAAGGGAATGTCCGAGATATTGCTGCCGTCCAATTGGACTGGTATGTTCACTTTGGTCCAGCTGGCAATTCCCTTCAACCTCGTGTTCAACAAGAAACCTAAGCAACCTGAGAAATCTTCAGCCCGGAAATCTCTACCTGGCTCTCTTGATCCATAGGTTCATAAAGGACATCAGAGATGCCCTATAAGGAGTAGCTAGTCAGTTATGCCACTAGCCAGATGTCTTGGGAAAACAACAGCACCAGACATAATGCTAGCCAAAAAGGGAGGTGTACGTGTAATATTGGAGTCCTGGTGTGGCACTGTGGGTTAATGCGCCAGACTGCAAAGCCACTTGAACTGCAAGGTCGGCAGTTCAAGCTCACCAGCTGCTCCTTGGAAACCCTATACAGAGTCACTATGGGTCGTAACCGACTCGATGGCACTTCACAACAACAACAATGTGGAATATTGGGAGCTAAGTGTGGTATCCTTAACAACACAGCTCCTGATGGAACTATCACAAAAGACCTCACAGAATTAAGCATCACAGCTAATGAATGGGCTGAAAACACTGGAATTAACTGACTGCTTAGAGAAAGTGGAAAAATATAGCTGCCCCAATCCTCAATTTTCTTGTATTACTTGTTATTGTTTAATATCGTGGAGTCAGTTCTGACTCATAGTGAACTGACTCATAGTGACCCTGAATAGGGTTTCCGAGGCTGTAAATCTTTACGGGAGCAGATCGCCTCATCTTTCTCC
>NW_006408919.1:856150-857173 GCF_000296735.1 Chrysochloris asiatica
CCTCTTCAGATGAAAGGGAGGAGAGGACTGGGCCAGGTTCCGAAGCCCACCAGCTGCTGAACGTTGTAGGCAGACTGTCCTTTTCAGAAGGGAATGTCCAGAGACAAAGAAGTGAAGGTAAAATGATCCCCTTCATGAAACTACAGATTAATTTTGGGATCTTTTGTAATGGGACCTAATCGTAAAATTGGGGTTAGGATTAGAAAGGAAGAGGGATGGATGAAGGTAAATATGAGACTTCTGACTGAAGAGGAGAAAGGAAAGGTTGACTCGAGGACATGGTTTAAAGAAGGTAACAGGAGAGAGTTGGAAATTCTACTTTGGGGGTGGAACTAAGAAAAGAAAACTGGGGGAGGTGGTCCATAGAAGTCAATACCCTATCCCTTACTGCAGCCAGTAATAAAGTGCCTAGTGCTTTTTTTTTTTTGTATGATAGTGTCAAAAGCAATTCTTACATAGACTATATGAGCTTACAATTGCAAAATTTTGAGTGCATATTCAAGGTGAAACGTAAATGTGAACTGGGCATTGAAAAGTTGTTTCATTCTGTTTTAACATCTTTGATATTTTTTCTGCAATAAAATGGTATTAATTCATTTAAAATGTGGTTAAGGATATTTTTGGCTGGTGTGATAGTAATTTTCAAAATTGTACATTACTCAAGACTTTATTTGAGTGTTCATTTTCATTTATATTAATGTTTTAGATCTGAGAACATAATACTGTTTTAAAAGATATTTGGTATACCAATACTCTTTCTGAATTGAAAACATTTTTCTTTTAAACTTTGGACCACCTTGTATGTATGAATTTCATCTTAAGAGGCGAAGAAGGATATTGTGCTGTAGACATGAGTATTAATAGTTTCAGTTCATTTGACAAGGTTATAATGTTAAAATATGTTTAATTTGAGAAACTTTTGAGTTAAACACTGTATTCATGCATGATGATTGTTGTTGTTTGGTGCCATCAAGTCGGTACCGACTCATACTGACCTTAGGCACAGCAGAACGAAACACTGCC
>NW_006408919.1:857273-858650 GCF_000296735.1 Chrysochloris asiatica
GCCACGGCACATAACAATAAAAACATATGTATATTTCTCCCACAATTCCCCACCCTTTTTTTTAAGTAAGTAAAAGAGAAAAAAATTAAGTCACCTGAATACAAAAACAGGATTATAACTTTTGTTTTTCTTTTTAGACTTCATTCTTTTCTTCAAATTTTGTAAGATGTTGACTTTGGTGTTCATATGTTTCTAGGTGGAAAAGGTTATTTTGGTTTGGGGGTGAGAGTTGCTTGGATAGGGCTTTTTCTATGAGTTTTAGATCTAATTATCTTATACAGGGTATAATATAGCATCCCATTAGTGTTAATATGCCAAATACGATAATTAGAGAGGTGAGGACTGAAGTCCGTAAGACCTTTTCACTTCCCGAATCATTGTTCCATGATATTAGAAAAGGAGTCTTCTATGCCTGAATTTTCAGTGAGTTCCTTAGCTTCGGTAATGGTACCATCAGGAGCTGCATTATTGGGAATGAAAGTAAAACATTGGACTTGGATCATAACACATACTTCTTTTTCTTTTAATATCATATCTAGGGCTAACTTGTTTTCCCAGGCTATTTTACTAGTAGGTGCTGTTCCTTTTATAGCACCCCTGGTACAATTTACAAATCTTGTTGATTATAATAGATGTAGTTAATCCAGTCCACATTTTTGTTAATGGTTGACCACCAGAATAATACAGATTTAAACCCTGTAGCTATTTGGTTTCTTGTTTTGAATTTGTTTGGCACCCCTCAGGGAACTCCTATACTGTCTATGTAAACATGGGAATCGAAAAAGCCATGGGAAATAAGTATACTTCTCTTGGCTTTATGCCTGTTTCCTGTAGTTGTTGATTGATGGAATGCCAGGGTGAAAGGGATGGCCAATTGCACCAAAGTACAGGTGCTGCTCCAATTTGCTGGTAAAGACCAGAATAATTGTTTCCCATAATACCACCAGACATCTGCTTGAGGAATAGCTAGGGCTGACTGATTTTGGAGCTCTTTAAAGAGTTTGTGCTCGCTGTATCCCGTCAGATTTCTGATGAACATCAAATTCCCCCCAGGTCTGGAGAGGTAGGAAGTGAAATTGATATTTGAGGCTGGAGACCTAATGGTCCTTGGGGGCTGACCTGTAAGACACCTGACATTAAGGAAAAGTCGTGACAACGAGTTACAGGATTCGTTGCCCCAGGATATATATAGGGTCTTGGAAGAGAGCAACCATTCAGTGCATACCTGAGAGTCCGCGGACCATCCAAGTGAAAAGGGGACCACTTGGGCTTCCAGTCTTCCTGTTGCACAGGTGTAACAATCGCTCTTATTTAGAGTGCGAACAGAATATTTAATCCATTCCAACCAAGCATTCTCATCCCCATATCCTGTTTCTG
>NW_006408919.1:864255-865386 GCF_000296735.1 Chrysochloris asiatica
TTATCCCTTGTCTTAAGTGCAAATTGGACTACAGGACCCCGTGTCCAGCATAGGGCATAATCTATTTCCTAGGGATAGGACTTTTGTGGTTGACATATTCCATTAAAAGTTGACAGACCCAGTCCTCCTCTGAGTCAAATTTAGGCCAAAGGACAGTTTAAAAATCGGTTCCTGTGTCCAAAAGATACAGCAATATCTTATCAATTGTAATTTCGATTTCCCTTTAGTTCATGCACTATTATTCTAATACTTTAGCATTAATCCTAATAGACCATTACGGGGAATTTTGTCCTTGCGTTGTTGTTTTTTTATCTAGAGATGCTTTTACCGGTATTATTTCCCATCCCAGCCTCCTGGCTGTGTCTTCTTACAAAGAGGCTCAACCCCCTTTCTATACTTGGAGGGTTCTTGCTCTCTTATTTTCCCTTTTTCTGTCTCTGACCGCTTCCCTCATGGGAACGTTGGACCCCTCTTAGCAATTGGCGTGTCGGTATAAACCCCTGATCGAGTCGATACCTCCCTAAGCTATATGACGTGGTCATGGAACCGCAGATCAGGACTCCACACTCGCTTCATGCCCAGGGCATGTCTCATTCATACACATACAACCTCACGGATGTCCCAACCACCAAGAAAGCATTGGTCGCCCCCGCGGTTTTGCTTACCTTGACCTATGCACAGAGTTACCTGGTTGCCATGTGGTGATGCTCGAGTAGGCCTTTTTCCCACTGTCAAGAGTCCGGATTTATTCGCTTCCTTGGGTGACTTCAGCAGATCTCATCTGAGGGCTGCCATAACTAGACAGCAGGGCATGTCTCCCTCAGAGGAGAAGGCTAAAGCTGCTTCCCAAAGGGAATGGGAAATCTTGTCTGTACAAGCCCCCAAATTGTTAGAAATGAATCCTGATGTTGCATAAAAGACACTTGGTGAGACTAAATTACCTTGGCAAAGCAAAATTTCCCCCTGTGAGAGGGTGCATGTGCATAGCCGTACATTCAGGAACAGGCCAGCGAGCACACCGAGTGGGCAGTCCACTCGGGTTTTTAATCCCTGATGTGATTCGCAAGGCTGTGTCTCACCCCATTGGCTAGGGTTTTGACTGCACAATCTTTTCCCTTACCTGGTTGGCTA
>NW_006408919.1:865829-884658 GCF_000296735.1 Chrysochloris asiatica
CTAGCTTGATTGGCTAGGATTGTTGAGCAGATTAGAATCTGACTAGATGAATATGAAGATGTTTAATACTTTAAGCAAGCATCAGTTGCTACAATTTGATGGACTAGACTTTTGCTTATGGATGCAGTTCCTAAAAATTCTAATCAGAATGAAAGTCTCTTCAGATAGCAGAACATAATGGAATCCTGGTGTGGTACTGTGGTTTAATATGTCAGACCATGGGCAAGCCATTTTGGCTTCTATGGTGGAAGGGAAAATGGGACGTGCCAGAGAATTGTATATGGGGAACTGGAACTGGAGGAGGGGACAAAAACGAAAAGCCATTTGAACTGAAACATCAGTAGTTCAAGCTCACCAACTGCTCCTGGGAAACTCTATACAGGGTGACTATGGGTCAGAACCAACTCAATGGCACTTAACAACAACAACAACAATTGCTATAAATGCATTAAGTGACTGATTTGACGAATTTTCATGAGTATGCTTGGTTTTAGAATGAGGGATCAAGGGAAAATCCCCACTGGCTAATTGTGCTGTTTTCCAAATAGGTCTTGTGAAAGGGAGTACATAATGATGCTGATAAGAGTTTATTATTTCAATTATAATTGTTAGTAGCATAGGTTATGATTGGCAGAACTGTAATTGTAGAAGATATGTAGCTAAAAGGAGGAGTAAGTTATTTTTTATTTCAGAATGGACAATCCCAGGACATCAAGAAGGAAGGGCATGGGTGGAACTTGTGATCCCTGCCTAAAGAAGCAGCAACAGTAGAGATGGTGGCAGAGGTGGTGACATGGAGCAGCCATGGACTCTAGGCCCACTGCCTGAGTGAGACTGTGTGTCTATGGGCCAGAGATTGGCTTTTGGACATTTATGGGTGCATCAAATATTTATGATTTGATCATTCATAATATACAAAGAGAAAAGGGGAGCAGTGCTTATTTGGTTGTATGTGTTTTATTTATGCCAGGCATAATTATGATGCAACCTAATATAGACATAGTTAGTCGTGCTCCTAGGGACATCAAGAAATTATATACTTTGTGAGGATTTAAGATGAATAAATGAAGATGAGACCAATAAGTGTGAATAGGAAAGAGGAGTGTTTGTGAGAACTAACTCTTGTGGGCATGGTCCATTTTCAGGAATTTATGAGATTGTTAGACTTGGCAGAAAGATTGTTGATTTATATCCAGGGATATGTAAGCAGACTGTTCTAGGACAAGGAAATTTTAATAAGAGTACAGTCATTAAGACCATGGGCAAGCCATTTTGGCATCTCTGGTGGGAGGGAAAAAGGGACGTGCCAGATAATTGTATATGAGGAACTGGAACTGGAGGAGGGGACAAGAATGAAAACTATTTGTGGTGGACCATGTGGTGTGTCTACCCATGTCTACCAGGTTGGGCACCCAATCTTGCAAAATTGAATAAAGAAAACCTCACTCTCACTACAATGAGTACAGAGTGGATTACTTGAATGTTTGTCAGTATGGACAACGTTTCTCACAATCCTGATCCCCAGTTGTGCCCTGTTTCTTACTAAACTATTTCAATGTAAATATAGTCTGTGAATTCTGTGTGACCATTGCACTGTATTACAGAACACATCAGAGAAATATAAAGTTCTGTGGGAGAGATAGCTGGTATCAGAATTTGGAAAAAAATTTGGAGTGGAGGGATGTCTGACCTGAACCTCATAGAAAAAAGTTTCAAGATGATCCTGGTGTTATGTTCCCTGAAGTTAGGTTCTGACACAACAATTACTATTGCACTACTTTTTGTCATGGTGTGATTCTGTGGGTTAATGCGCTAAACTTCAAAGTTGGTTTGACCCACAAGGTCAGTGGTTCAAGCACACCAGCTACTCCTCAGAAACCCTATACAGGGTTGCTATGGGTTGGAATTGACTCTATGGCACACAACAACAACAACTCTTTATACAATGGCTCCATAATCTTTTAATGTATGTGGTTCTTGACATTCTTATTCTGGCTCTCTCTCTATGCTATTACTGCATTCACTCCTGCTTCCTTCAACTTCTGAATTTAAAAGTTTGGACTCTTTCGCTGTGAAGTTGCCTATTCCTGGGCTTTTGCAATGCCTACAAAGAGCAGTTCATATTGCCTGGAATGAGTCTATGCAAGCATCATGATTGACCATCATTGAGTTGCTTACTTAGAAACAGAGGTTAGATGAAGTTTTGTCTCAAGTAAGAGGGAGACCTCCACCACAGAGGTGTTTATTTTTCATTTAATCAATTAGTGAAGAAACACCAAAAGCCCTCTCCCAATGCACCAGCAGAGTGGGGTTAAAAGATCTGGGAGGATCCCCTGGTGAGAACCAGCAAAGGTGAAGACAGCTGTGGCTTTTCTCAACTTGAAGCCCAACACTAAGCAAGGTCTTCCCAGTGAACTCTGTCCCATTGATATTGGACATGACAGGAAAAGATCATAATAATAAGTGTTGGTGGCTTTTGTGGCCTGGGAAGAATGGCAAAAGGAGTGAATTGCTGACTACCAAGTTGGAATGGTGAAAGTGAGGTTCACCTGTTTTGTCCATTGTTGTCAAGTGCCGTCGAGTCGATTCTGACCCATAGCGACCTTGTATAGGGTTTCCAAGGAGCAGCTGGTGAGCTTGAACTGCTGACCTTGCAGTTCAAACAGCTTTGCAGTCTGACGCATTAGCCCACAGTGCTACACCAGGACTCCAGTTTGTCCATTAGGTGGTCTCAAAATAGACTCACAGAACCTATAACATAGAACACAGTGATCTAGCTCTAGGTTCCCTTTCATTGGTAGTTTTCTTTTTATTGCTTGAATGACTTCTGTGCTAGGAGCTTCCCACTTTCTAAAGTTGATATTTCATTACTGTAATTATTTGAATGACTAAAACATCTATTGAAATATGACCCAAAGTGACCTTTCCATTGCTTTGGTCTGTGAAGGGAAAATCGATGGGAACTTTGTCTGGTTTTCATAAGAGTCCTTAAATATTTGAAGACAGGAATCCTAGGGTCGTAATCTTTTTTCTGTCTGGACTAAATAATTCCATTCTGTCCCTTGCTTCAGTCTATTTTCTACCCTTATGGAACCTGCTCAACATGGCCACCAAAGAGCTTCAAAATGATGAATTTTGATTTTAGTTCTTACCTTACTGAACTCTTATGATGCATCTGACAGGGATAATTGTTCCCTCCTTGGAGTGTCTCTCTTGATACAAGTCCTTGCCAGTTTCCTCCCTCCTAAAGTATTTATTATTAGTCATTAGCCTTTAAAGCTTATATTAGTGTTGACGTTCCTTTGGGTTCCAGTCTTAACCTTTTTTTGTTAATCATTTTTTTAGATTTAAACATTTTAAATAATGTGGTAAATAAATATATATATTTGTACATAGATATGTGTGTATAAATATGCATGCAAATATATGTGTGTCTGTATGTGTAAATACATCTGTGTACATATTCATCACAATTTTAAAAATGCTGAAATCTAAAAAATAATAAGAAAAGAATTCTGACTAGAACTCGAAGGAACACCAACACTTTAAAGCTTTAAAGTCTAATGAAAGAGGTTGACTATGAAGAAATCTCTTGGCAAGAGGAAAACTGGCAAGGATTATTTTCCCTTCACAGACCAATGCAATGAAAAATCACTTTGAGTCATATTTAAAAGTTTGGTAGCCAGCATGCTTACATATATGTGTACATACATACATACGTACATACATATGGAGCTCTGGTGATACTATAACTTAGGTGATGGGCCTAGTAATCTCAAGGTCAGTAGTTCAAGTTCCCTGGGAGAGAGATTAGGCTGTCTGATCCTGTAAAGATTTATATTTCCAGAAATCTTATTGGATCACTATGGGTCTGAATCTAAAAAATGGCAGTGTGAATATATATAGACTGGAATAGACAGGGTAATTATAAAAGAAAGAATTGGTACACATTCAACCAATTCAGAAGGTAACATGTGATCACAGGTGGTTAATAAGCCTTCCTCCAATCCTGATGCAATGTTGTTCTTCATAATACAGTGACACTGATTAAATTGTTTACATTATAAAAAAAGTGAGTCAAAATGTTTCCAGACTCCAGTTATATTAAAATGCTTGTCCACATCTATGACTGATGACAACACTGAGCATGCACATGAAATGATTCTGTCAAATAGATGAGGGACAGTGGCTTACATAGCAAATAAATTTCAAACTATCCATCGATCTGTCTGTGAAATAATGTATGAGAGACTTCAGTTTCTAAAAGTTTGTGCAAGATATATATCAAAGAACTCAGGGAATAGCATAAACAGAAGCATTTGGACATCTATAAACACAATTTGGACAGACACTTGAAGGAATGTAAAAGTTTCTTTAAAAAAATAACAAAACATTACTGGTGACGAGCCATGGATTCATCACTACAAGCCTGAGAGTAAACAGTAGAATATGGAATGAAAACAACCTGAGTCATCAACAAGGAAAAGTTCAAAAGTCAACCATCAGCTGTAAAATTGATGCTCACAGTTTTCTGGGATTCTCAAGGTTCGGTATTAGAACACTGTCAGGAAAAAGGTTCAACAATCAACAATGCTCACTACAATGAGATTCTCATTGAAGTCTAAACTTCAGATTAAATGCTGAGGACTGCTATCCAAGGTCATTGTGATCTTGATGACAATGCAAGTTCATACACTTCTACCCACATTTTTAACTCTGCAAAGACTTCAGTTTAAAATGTGAAAGCATCCTCCATACAGTCCTAATCTTGCTCCATCAGACTTTTATCTGTTTGGTCCGCCAAAATCAGCCCTTCAAGTATGAAGATTCAGTTCAAATGAAGAAGAAAAACCAACAGTGCATTAATGGTTCACTGCTCAGCCTAAAATATTTTTTAATAAGGGAATATTAAAGCCTGTTGAGAGATGGACATAAGGTATTGAAAAATAATAATGAGATGATGTTGAAAAATGATGTATTTGTCTTTTGTAAAAGTTGATTAAAATAAATTTACAGCCAGAAGTAAGATAGTTTTGACTTACCCTGGTACAATCGTTATCACTTCTTTTCCCAATTTTTCTATCACCATTAATAGAAATTGAAGGTACCCTAAGTAACTTCCTTTTATCACTTCCCACTGCAAGTAACCACTAAAAAAATTTTGTGCTTATACATTTTTTGTTGTTGTTGTTAAGTGCCGTTGAGTCGGTTCCGACCCATAGCAACCTTATACAGGGTTTCTGAGGCTGTAAATCTTTATGGGAGTAGAACGCCTCATTTTTCTCCCATGGAGTGGCTGGTAGTTTAGAACTGCTGACCTTGCGGTTTGCAGCCCGGTTCGTAACCACTATGCTACCAGAGCTTATACATTTACTACTGTAGAATAAGAACTGGACTGCTAACCATAAGGTCGGCAGTTCAAACCCAGCAGCCACTCCTTGGAAACCCTATAGAGTATCACAATGAGGTGCAACTGATTTGATGGCAGACAACAACAGCAACATATATTTATCTATTCCATATAAGTAACACCACACAGCATTTATCCTTCGTTGATTGTCTTATTTCATCCAGCAGATTATTCTCAAGGTCCATCCATGATGTTGCCTGTATCTGGATTCCATTGCTCTATGGCTGAGTAATATTTCATATTATGAATGTACCACATTCTGCTTAGTCATCCATCTGTTGATGGACATTTAGGTTGTACCTTTTGGTTATTGCAAACAGTCTTTCAATGAACATTGGACTACAGATTTCTGTTTGCATTTCTGCTTTTATTTATTTTGTGTATGCATCAGGATTAGGAATTCTGGGTCATATGGTAGCTCTATATGCAACTCTTTTAATAACTGCCAAACTGCTTTCTGTAGTCACTTTGACATTTTTCACTCCCACCAACAGTGAATAATGGTTCTTTTCTTCTTGTTTTATGTATCTGCCTTAACTGAACTCATCCATAGTCATGCCTCAAGTCTCAATTAAGCACTGATAGTACCAAACCCATTTGCTACCTGAGAATCACATGCCTATATTGAACTGCCTGAAAACACTTCTACTTAATCCTCCCACCAGGGCCACAAACCCTCCAAGGGTAAACCTAAAACCATTACTTTTCTCAGAAAACTTAGCAACTCTTTTATGGTGTCCTTGTCCCCCTTCTCCTCTTAAATGTCTAAACTTAGTAAAGGGCTCTACCAACTATTTCATCGTTGACAGAGAAAAAATAGCCTGAAACTTATCCTTTATCTAAGTAAGTTAGCCACAATCTTGTAGCAAATAAAGAAGCAAAGATTGCATTTAAATCCAATACTTCTAATTCCAAATCAAATGGGTTCTCTTTTACATCTTTGTATATATACTCAGGAGTCCTGGTGTGGTGCTGCAGAATAATGCACTGGACTGCAAGGTCAATTTGAGCTGCAAGGTTGGAGGTTCTAACCCAATAGCTGCTCCTCAGAAACCCTATACAAGGTCACTATGAGTAGGAGCAGATTCAAGGACACTGAACAACAATAGCAACATATATACTAAGGTAAATATATGCAAATATAATATTTCAAGGGTATTTAGAAGTGTTTACTCTATGTGGTCAGACTGGTGTTGGTAACAGAAACAATAAACAATAATTTTCATCCCTTTCCGTTTCACATCATCTTCATATAAGTGGAGAGCTTGGATACAGACTGCAATTGATTATGAAGTCTATTTCTGTCAACTAGAGATGATGCAGCAAGGCAAAGTTCACAGCTGAGGCCAGCCATACTTTGCCAACAGTTAGCTTAAACAAGGAGAACTCTGACACTTGCAATAAGGGAAAATCTTCCCATGAATTGCTGCTTTATTGAAACCTTGCCCGGCAACGAAGTTTAAGTGGAAAGGGAATTTCTGCTGCTGTTTATAGGACTGTGGGGGTCAGATGTCAACCAGGACCTTCTTAAAAGGACTGGAAGAGTATGCCTCTTCTGTGTCAGCCTCCATATTTTCACTATGACAAATATTTAGGAATTAAATAATTCAGTTCGGAAAGGCATGCTGCCTTTTACAGCCTTCAGCCCCAAGTGTTGCCATGGATGTGAGCTTCAGTTTCCACAGCATTTCTAAATATTTGCAGAGAACCATTTCCTGCTTCAAAAAAATGACAAAAGTCAAACTTGGAGATTGAACATTTTAGAGTTGGTCAATTATATCAGAAGTGTTTGACTTTGTAAAACTTCACACCCAAATAGGCTACAACAACATTGTGGGCTTGGCAAGATTGTCTGATCTAGGGAGTTCAGAATCAGGGATGAATGCTCTCCCCTTAGTGCTTCTAATGAAGGCAGATAGTGCTGTGGGACTGCCACATAGGAGGCCATTCTCTGGAAGCCAGTGGTGAAAACTGGGCATGAAATCCACTATTCAGGAAAATACAACCTGGTATTATCCAAAAATGTGCATGATTAGGTGAATGTGTTCAGATAGAATCACATTTCCTCCCCAGTCCAGCCTCTTAACCTTCAGCCGCCTCTCAAATGATTTCATTATTCAGATTTTTAAAATTTAACATATTGGTCTTTTCCTACTGCCAAAAATTTACAAACCGTTGCTAGGATCTGCTAGACACTTGCCTAGGCAAGAAATATCAAACATATTTACTCGGCGGAAAGAAAATAGTCACTATGTATTAGATGTTTTCCATGTGTCATATGCTATAGGAGGCTCTTTGCAGGCATTATCTCTTAATGTATATAAGAATTCTGTGAGACCAGTTATTGTTAATGTATGTTCTTTTCTTTATAGTGCTAAAGTGATTCAAGACAAAGGAAGCGTTGTTAAGCTTATTTCCTTAAAAGAGTAATTGAAAACTCAGTGTGGTTAAATAACATTTTCTAGAGAGTACAGCTGAGAAGTACCAGAACTGAAAATTATAGCCCAGGACACCCAACTCTAAATGTCATGTTATGTCAACTCCATCTTCAGATAGGGACTGTGCTGCTGCTACTGCTGCTGCTGCTGTTACGTGCATGGGGTCAACTGTGACTCATTGTAGTACTATGTGATGGAGTAGAGCTTTCCCAAAGGATTTTCTTGACAGTAATCTTTACAAAAGCTAATCATCATGACTTTTCTCTCATGGAGTTTCTGGGTAAGTTTGAATCACCAACCTTTCTTTTCACAGATAAGCACTTAACTTTGTGCCACCAGGGGTCCCATATTAGTTGTTGCTGTTGTTAGGTGCCATCGAGTCAATACCGACTCATAGCGATCTTATGCACAGCAGAATGAAACACTGTCCAATCCTGGGCCAACCTCACTATAGTTGCCACAATTGAGCCTATTGATGCTGCCACTTTATCAATCCAGCTCGCTGGGGGTCTTCCTCTTTTTTTCTGACAGTCCACCTTACCAAACACGATATCCTTCTCCAGCGACTGGTCCCTCCTGACAATATGTCCAAAGTATGAGAGATGAAGTTTGGCCATCTTGGCCTCCAAGGAGCACTCTGGCTGCACTTCTTCCAAAACGGATCTGTTGGTTCTTTTGACAGCCTATGGCACTTTCAGCATTCTCCTCCAACACCATAACTCAAAGGCATCAATTCTGCTATGGTCTTCCTTATTCACTGTCCAGTTTTCACATGCATATGAGGTTATTGAAAATACCATGGCTTGGGTCACACGCACCTTGGTCCTCAAGCTGACATCTTTGCTCTTCAACACTTTAAAAAGTTCCTGTGCAGCAGATTTGCTCAATGTGGTATGTCGTTTGATTTCTTGACTGCTGATTCCATGAGTGTTGATAGTTGATCCAAGAAGAGTAAAGTCCTTAACAACTTACATCTTTTCTTTGTTGATAAGAATGTTGTTTATTGGTCCAGTGGTGAGGATTTTTGTTTTATTTACATTGAGATGTAATTCATACTGCAGGCTATGCGCTTTGATCTTCATCAGTAAATGTATTAAGTCCTCTTCACTTTCAGCAAGCAAGGTTGTATCATCTGCATATCACAAGTTGTTAATGAGTCTTCCTCAAATCCTAATGCCACGTTTTTCTTCATACAACCCAGCTTCTCAGATTATTTGTTCAGCATACAAGTTGAATAAGTATGGTGAAAGAATGCAACCTTATTGCACACCTTTCTTAATTTTTAAACCATTCAGTGTTCTCATGTTCTGTTCGAACAATTGTTTCTTGGTCCAGGTACAGATTCTTCATGACCACAATTAAGTGTTTCAAAACACTCATACTTTGCCACGTTGTCGATAGCTTATCATGATCCACACAATTGAAAGCCTTTGCATAGTCAATAAAGCACAGGTAAATATCTTTCTGATATTCTCTGCTTTCAGCAAAGATCCATTGGACATCAGAAATTATATCCCTTCTCCCATAGCCTCATTGGAATCTGGCTTGAACCTCTGGAAGTTCTCTGTCAATGTATGCTTGCAGTCATTTCTGTATTACCTTTATTAATACTTTACTCACATTGGAAGCAAAGATATTGTCTGATAATTTCCCCATTCTGTTGGGTCACCTCTCTTTGGAATGGGCACAAATATGGATCTCTTCCAATCAGTTGGCCAGATAGTTGTCTTTCAAATTTCTTGGCAGAGATGAGTGAGTGCTTCCTGTGCTGCCTCACTTTCTTGAAAGATTTCAATTTTTAGTCCATCAATTCGTGGTGCCCTGTTCTTTGCCAATTCCTTCAATGTACCTTGGACTTCCTCCTTCAGTATCAATGGCTCTTGAAAATATATTACTTCTTGAAATAGTTGAACATTAACCATTTCCTTTTGGTACAGTGACTCTGTGTATTCCTTCCCTCTTCCCTTGATGCTTTCTGCATCATTCAATGATTTGCCCAGAGAATCTTTCAATAATAAAATCGAAACTTGACTTTTTTCTTCAGTTCCCCCAGCTTGAGAAATGCTAAGCATGTTTTTCCTTTTTGGTTTTCTGATTCCAGATCTATGCACAATTTGTTGTAATATTTGGCTTTATCTTCTCAAGTTTGTCTTTGAAATTTTCTGTTCAGCTCTTGGACCTCCTCATTTCTTCCATTTGCTTTAGCATCTCTATGCTAGAGAGCAAGTTTCAGTGTCTCTTCTGACATCTATTTTGACCTTTTCTTTCTTTCTTGTCTTCTCAATGACTTTTTGCTTTCTTCATGTATGGTGTTCTTGATGTCATCCCACAACTCTTCTGGTTTTTAGTGTTTAATGTATCAAATCTGTTCTTCAGATTACCTCTAAATATAGGCGATATGTATTCAAGGTCATATTTTGGGTCTAGCAGACTAGGTTTCATTTTCTTCAGATTAAATTTGCATATGAACAATTAATGGTTTGTTCCAGTCTGCCCCTGACCTTGTTTTGACTGATGATATGGAACTTTTCCATTGTCTCTCTCCATAGATGTAGTCAATTTGATTTCTTTGTGTTCCATGTGGTGAGGTCCATGTAGCAACTGTAACTTACACAAAATTGTCTAGAAGTCCATAGTGGAATGCTGTGTGGCAGTACAGTGCATGAATGAAGAAAAGAAGGTGCCAGATGGAAAATGTAGAATATAATTCAAAGAGTTCATGGAATTTTTGGAATTAAGAGATAATTGAATATTTCTACAAACTTTTTGAAGCTCACTCATAGGTAGTATCCCACAATAGAGTACAATGGCTATCCTTTCTCATCTATACAAACAATAATACCCTACACTTTTCCATATTTCCTCTAGTGAAGCATGACTGCCTCCTGTTGAGAAGTATTGCTTAGAGAAAGCGGATATAGTCCTAATAACATTGAATATTTTTATAATTTTACGTATGAGAACACTCCGAATCCAAGATCATGGAATAGAATTTATGAGTGAATGATGCTAAACATTATTGTCTTAACCCAAAGACACCATTATCCTAACTGCTTTACTATTTCTCTCCTTACTCAGATAATGGTTTCTTTAGCAGAATCTTTTTAGACGCACATGCAGATTATCAGTTTCAAAAAGCAACACATGCATCTTATACATTCTGTGTGCGAGTCCTGGTGTGGCACTGTGGGTTAATGCGCCAGACTGCAAAGCTGTTTGAACTGCAAAGTCAGTGGTGCAAACTCACCAACTACTCCATTGAAACCCCATACAGGGTCACTATGGGTCGGAACTGACTCAATGGCACTTAACAACAAATGCATTCTCCACAGATTTTTCTCATGACAGATACTTGAATAATTTAATTTATTATACTTGCTTAATTTAACCTAATATTTAATTGTTTAAAGACAAAAAACTAATAAGAGCACCCCAACCCTGGGTCATTTTCTGTTGTCGGTGTCTGAGCAGTAAAGATTTCATGAAACAGGTGGTGACTTGGTGAAAATAAAAGTAAAGCATTAATTTGAGAAAGTGTGTTATATAAGAACAAGTTTTGTGTTCGATAACAAAGAAAAGTTTTGGGTATGAAAAAACACTTAAGGTGTGATCATGTTTAGTTGTGTCAGCCACCTCTACCACCAGGTAGCCACCTTTATCATCATGTTTATGCTGACTTATTCTGACTCCGTGGGTGCCAGTGTAGGACTGTGCTTTGTAAGTTCCTAATGGCTGTTATTTTATTTTATTGAGAAGTAGACCCTTAGGCCTTTGTTCAAAGATCCTCTAGGTAGATTCTAACTTACAACCTTCTGGTTAGCAGCTGAGCACATTAATCATTTGTACCATCCAGAAGGTGGGTTATTTCTGGTTAGATAATATCTTAGATGTCTATAGAATATTTGGGTTACACAACTCAATTAAGCACATCTGTCTTGAGCTGGCTGCCCCCCTTACTAATATATGCCTTTGTTCAAGAGTGGTAGAATATCACCATTCCCAGCTTAAAATCCCTGATTAAAGTGCATGATTCTAATCAGCACCCAAGAGACCAAGAGCCCCAGAAATCATATTACAGAGTCCCAGGTCAAAAGAAGTAGATTACTGAAATAAGCCAGACTTCAATAAGGCAATGAATGGAGTGCTCTCACCCTATTCTACATTCTCCACACATTCTAGCCTTTCATACAACTTTAATTCAGTCCTTCATTTTCACACAGACTCTGATCCCCAAACCTCTCTGTGCATCTGGTCTATGACTCAGTCCTCTCAGAGAGTTAGTCTATATTCACCCACTGCCAACACCCAAACATGTGTACTTCTTTTTATGCTCTACTCTTATCCCAGAAGCTAACTTCTAGGATGAAACCTCCCAGACTCCTCGACCCTCTGATTTCATGTTGGGTCCAGCCACTGGGAGGTCCTAGGAGAAAATCAGATAATAAATGGAGAAAGTATTGGGAATATTTATTCTCTTTGCACCCTCCCTTATTTTATCCTATTGTTCCACCAGGGGCTGGCTCTATTCCTACTATAGATCCTACAGACATTTCCTTCTTCATTGCTCCAGCACTCACTGGACTCTTAATCATTGCTTCATCCCCTTTTGTATCAGACATACAGGATGTATCTGTTTCACAATCCTGCTGGTCTCTGGGTGCCTTAACTTCTTGTTTTCCTTAACAATGTTAGTTGTTGTAATTTTTATTTGTGTTATTGTTGCTGTTGTTAGCTGCCATTGAGTTGCCAGTTGTCTGTCCTTCACTAATTCCATGGTCAGCAGCAGCTAGGACCATTGCATTCAATAGGTTTTTCAATGGCTGATTTTTGGAAGTAGAGAACAAGGTCTTTCTTTTAAATCTGTCTTAATATGGAAGCCCCAATGAAACCTATATTACATGACAACAATCCACAAGCCTCCAGATAGGTGGTGAATTTACATGAGATGAGCTGAACAAGAATCCAACATTGGTCTCTGGCTTGGAAAGTGAAAATTCCACCACAGTTTGCATCTATACTTGCCTAAATCATCTCCATTGACCAAAGCTTTTATCATCTGAATAGAATTTGTCCCGCTGTGGAACTGTAGGATAAAGCACTGGACCACAAGGTCAGTTTGAACCACAAGGTTGGCAGTTTAAACTCACCAGACACTCCGTGGAAATCCTATACATGGTCACTATGAGTCAGAAACAACTCGATGATACTTATCAACAAAAACATATCAGTATCCTTGGATCCATAATCAGTATTCATGGAAGCAGCAGTCAAACAAACAAATGATGTATTGCATTAAGAAAATCTGCTACACAAGACCTCTTTAAAATGTTTGCGAGCAAAAACATCAATTTAGAATAGGGTGTGCTGGTCCCAAACCATTGTGTTTTCAATCCCCTCATATGCATGAGTAATTTGAACAATTAATAAGAAAGACAGTAGAAGAATTAATACAGTTGAGTTAACGTGTTGGACAATATTGTAAATACTATGGACTACAAGAAAGGAGCTCTGGTAGCATAGTGGTTATGAACTGGGCTGCGAACCCCAAGGTCAGCAGTTCGAAACTACCAGCTGTTCCACAGGAGAAAGCTGAGGCTTTCTGCTCCCATAAAGATATATAGCCTCAGAAACCCTGTATAGGGTCACTATGAGTCAAAACCAACTCCACGGAACATAACAACAACAACAACAAGAACAAACAATCTGTGTTGGAAGAAGTGCAGCCAGAATGTTCCTTAGAAATCAGGATGATGAGAAGTATTATCCAGAGGAATTAGTCCCTGGAGGGTCAGAGAAAAAGAGGAAGACCCCAACAATAGAAACTGAAGCTGTGGCAGAACCAGTGGGCTCAAGCATAACAGCAATTTTGAGGATCATGCAGAGCTGAGCAATGTTTCATTGTGTTGTGCACTGGTTTGCTTTGAGTTGGAGCTAATTCAAGGACACCTAACAACAATAACAACAGTACACTCACCGATAAATCTTTCATCATGTCTTGGGAGCCCCATAATTACCAAATTCCTCTGATGATTACAAGTCTCTTCATAAAATATTCACTCTATTTTGTTGCCTATGGTTCCTTTTTCTTACCATCTTTTGAAATACAGGTTTTCTTTGTTCCATCCTTTATGCAGCTCAGGAGAAGAATGGGTGCATCACAATAGCTTATTATCCATCCCTAATACCACCACTCCTCTGTCAGTTTGATTTTTAATGGATGCTTACTGCTGTTTCTGGAGTCCTGGTGTGGTGCTGTGTGTTAATGTGCCAGACTGTAAAGCCATTTGAACTACAAGGTCGGTACTTAAAGCTCACCAGTTGCTCCTTGGAAACCCTATACAGGGTCGCTATGGGACCAAATTGACTTGCTGGCACTTAACAACAACTACTGTTTCTATTCAAATTTAATTGTGCTCCATCAGCAAATGAAGGTCCCCAGGGCTTCACATCATCAAGGTGAATTCTACTGTGAGGAGGCAACTCTTTCCCAGTTGCATTTTAAGTGCCTTCCAATCTGAGGTGCTCATCATCAACTATATAAGACAATATTTATCATGTTTCAATATTCAAAATTCTGGTGCTGTCAGTGTTCCACTGCTATTCATAAGGTTTTCAGTGACTAAATTTACAGAAGTAGTGCATCTGTCTTTCTTCCTAGTCTTTCTTTGTCTGGAAGTTCAGCTGAATCCTGTCCACCATTGGTGACTCTGCTGGTTTTTTTAATACTGGTGGTATAGCTTCCAGAATCATAGCAACACATAAGCCACTATAGTATGATAAACAGATAGAGGAGCGTTGGGAATAAGGAAGACTGTGTAAGATTTGAGGCTTTTCAAATATGGTGCAGGAGGAGTATATTAAATGTACCATGGACTGCCTAAAGAACAAACTCATCTGTTTTGGAAGAAATACAACCCAAATGCTCTTTATCGGCCAGGATAGCCAGACTTCATCTCTGATACCTTGGACATATTATCAGGAGATAACAGTCCCTTAAGGAGCTCTGGTAGCCTAGTGGTTATGAATCAGACTGTGAACCTCAAGGTGAGCAGTTCGAAACTACCAGCTGCTCTGTGAGACTTTCTGCTCCCATAAAGATTTACGGCCTTGGAAACCCTGTGTGTAGGGTTGCTATGAGTCGGAACCGACTCCAAAGCACATAACAACAACAACACCAGTCCCTTGAGAATGGCATCTTATTTGGTAACGTGGAGGGTCCGCAGAAAAGAAGAAGACCCCCAACATGGTGGGTTGGCACAGTACAAAAAGCAATGTGCTCAAGCATAGCAACAATTGTGACATTGAGACAGTGTTTCCTTGTAGGGTGGTTAAGGTTGCTATGGGTCTGCGCCAACTTGACAGCACCTAACAAAAACAAAAATTATTTTGAACTTTGCTATTTATGTTGGTATGCAATTATATCTCAATGTTGTTTTCAATTGCATCTCTCTAATGTTTTTACACTATAGGATAGACACTGGACTGCTAACCTCAAGGTTGGTATTCCAAACATACCAGTCTTTCCTTGGAAACCCTATAAAGGCTGGTATGAGTTGGAACTGCCTCAATAGCACTTAAAAAGAGCAAGAATAGTTAATGATAGTGAACATTTCTTTCCTTTTTTTTGCTTCCTGAATGTCTTCTTTGGTGAAGTACTGATTCACATCATTTACCCATATTTAAATTGGGCTATTTCTCTTTTCGTTGTGGAGAAGTTGACTTTCTCAATAAAATTTTGAGATTAGTTCCTTGTCTGATATGTCACTGCAAAAAACAGATTTTTGTTTATACTTTAAATATGACACCAAACAATTTCCTCTGGATTGTTTTCTTGCAGTTTGGGCATAGAGTGGTAGAGTCATAATCATCCTAAAAAAGATTCTGGTTCATGCCAAGTGGGTGACCACTCTAGGATGTATAATCCATATGAATAAGTTTGCGTTCTCATATAAAACTCAGAAAAAATCTTTTGTGTGCTTAATGTACATGTCAATAAATAAACTATATTTAATTTAATTTAATTTTATGTGGGAGCATTGCTTATATTGATAATATATTAAGAATTGTTGTTGTTGTTGATAGGTTCCAGCACCTTGGTTCTGAGTCATAGGGAATTCATGCACAACAGAGCAAAACATTACCCAGTCCTGCATCAATATCACAATTGATATTATGTTTGAATCCATTGTTACTATCACTGTTACAATCCATTTCATTGAGAATCTCTCTCATTTTTGCTGACCCTCCCTCCACTTACCAAGTATCATATCCTTCTACAGGGATTGGTCCCTCCTGGTAATATGTCTGAAGTATGAGAAACAATTCTAGTCATCTTGGTTCAAAAGGAGCATGTTGGTTGGACTTCATCCAACACAAATTTGTTTGTTCTTCTTGCAGAACATGGTACAATATACAGGGTTGTTGAGTCAGAAGTGAATGGATGGCACTTATAACACCAAACAAGAATAGTTCAAAATTAATACTACTATGAATAATTACTACTACTATGAATCAAATGTGCTCACCAACCACTAAAGACAGTGATGAGGAAACTGAGGAATTCTACCAATTTTTCCAGTATAAAATTGATCAAACATGCAACCAAGATCATTGATAATTACTGGTGATTAGAATGCTAAAGTTGAAAACAAAGAGGAAAGAAAAATAGTTGAAAAATATGGATTGTTGATAGAAATGCCACAGGAGATTAGATGATACAATTGTGGAAGACCAATGACTTCTTCATTTCATATACCTTTTTCAGAATATGTAAAAGACAACTGTATACATGGACCACACCAGATGGAATACACAGAAATCAAATCGACTACATATGTGGAAATATATGGTGGAAAAGCTCCATATCTTCAGTCAAAACAAGGCCAGAGGCAGACTGAAACAAACCATCAATTGTTCATATGCTAGTTCAGGCTGAAGCTGAAGAACATTTTTTTTTTTTAATACTAAGAGCCAAAACATGACCTTGAACATATCCCAGCTGAATTTAGTGATTATCTGAAAAACAGATGTGATGGGTTATACAATAAAGATGAAAGAGCAGTAAAGTTGTGGGATGGCATCAAAAACATCAAACAGGAAGAACGCAAGAGCTCATTAAGAAGACAAGAATGAAGGAAAACACCAAAATGGATGTCAGAATAGACTATTAAAATTGCTCTCCTTCATACAGAGACTAAAGCAAATGGAAAAAAATGAGGAGGTAAGAGAGATGAATTGAACATTTCAAAAAGCAGCTCAAAAAGACAAAGTCAAATATTACAGAGAAATGTGAAAAGACAGTTAGAAAACCAACAGGGAAGAACATGCTCAGCATTTCTCAAGCTGAGAGAACTGAAGAAACAATCAAAGCCTACACTTTCAATACTGAAGGATTTAATGGACAAAATATAGAATGCTGAAGGAAGCATCAAAGGAAGATGAAAGTGATACACAGAACAAGTGTACCAAAAAGAAATTGTCAATGTTCAACCAATTCAAGAGGTAGTATATGATTAAAAGCCAATCAATGATACTGAAGGAAGAAATCCAAGGTGCATTAAAGGCACTGGCAAAGAACAAGGCACCGGGAATTGATGGAACACAAATGGAAATCTTTCAACAAACTGGTATAGCACTCACTCATCTATGCCAAGAAAATAGGGAAACTGGTACCTAGCCAACTAATTGGAAAAGATCCATATTTGTGCCCATCACAAAGGGGTGCCTAGCAGACTACAGAAATTATCAGACAATACCATTAATATCACATGCAAGTAAAATTTTGCTGAAGATAATAGGAAAATGCCTGCAACCATATATTGAAAAAGAACTCTCAGAGGTTCAAAACAGATTTAGAAAAAGATATTAATACAATGAAAACTACAAAACACTACTACAACAAACCAAAAGAGACTTTAAAAAGTGGAAGAATATACTATGTTCCTGGATAGGAAGACAATATTGTGAGATGTCAATACTGCCCAAAGTAATTTACACATATAATGCAATCCCAATCCAGATTCCAATGACATTCTTCAAAGAGATGGAAAAAACAATCACAAACATTATATGGAAAGGAAAGAAGCCCAGAATATGCAAAGCACCGCTTAAGAAAAACAACAAGGTTGGAAATGTCTCACTCCCGATTTTAAAATTTACTACACAACTACAGTGGTCAAAACAACCTGGTATTTTACAATGATCGATGGAACAGAATCGAAAATCCAGAAATTAATACAGCCACACACAGCCAACTGATTTTCGACAAAGTGCCTAGGTATATTGCATGGGAAGGAGACCGTCTCTTTAAAGATGGTGCTGGCAGAACTGGAAAGTGATACGCAAAAGATTGAAACACGACCTTTACCTCATGCCCTATACAAAAACCAACTCAACATTGATTAAAGACCTAAATGTGAATCCTAAAATTATGAAGTTCATCAATGAAAAAATAGATACAGATGTAAGGGATCTAATTCAGGGCATACACAGACTACCAAATATTTTGTAAACTACACAAACAAAAGTAGACAAAATAGATGATTCAGACAAACTAAATATTAAAAGCTTAAGTGCATCAAAAGACTTCACCAAAAGAGTAAAAAGGTAACCCCAGAATGGGAAAAAAAACTTTTGCAATGACACATCAGGCAAGGGACTCTTTTCTAAAATATATAGGAAACTACACCACCTCTACAAGAAAAAGACAAATAACCCAATTAAAAAATGAACACAGGACGTGAACAGACACTTCACCAATGAGGAGATCCAGGCTGCCAACAAACATAAAGAAATATTCATGATCACTAGCCATTAGAGAGATGCCAATTAAAACAACAATGAGATATCATCTCACACCAGCAATAACAGCAAAGATCAAAAAAGTAGAGGACGATAAATGCTGGTGAAAATGCGGAGAGACTGGGACCCTCCTACATTGATGCAAAATGGGATTGCAAAATGGTTCAACCACTCTGGAAAA
>NW_006408919.1:887268-888096 GCF_000296735.1 Chrysochloris asiatica
TGTGCTGACAGCCAGGGGGCAGGCCTGGGGGTGTATGCCTTTGTTGTTTGATAATGCATGGTGGGGGTGGTAATCATTGCAATGAAAAGAAATATGATAGGATGAATGTAAAACTGATGTTCTCCCATGTAAACCCACATAATTCACAATAAAAACTTAAAAAAATAAAGGATATTAAAAGAGTCATACTATTTCTGACATCAAAGGGACCTTGGCTAAAAGCAGAGGAAACCAGAAAAAAATGTTTACATGTGTTTTAAGGATTTCACAAATGCTTTTCATTGAGTGGATCACAATAGCCATGGACAACATTGTAGGGAATGAGTATCCTGGAATACTAAACTGTGCTCATGATGAACCTATGCATAGACCAATAATCAGTCATTTGAAGAGAGCAAGGGAAGACCAAATGACTTAAAGTTAGGAAAGGTGTGCACCAGGGTTGTGTTCTTTCACCATACTTATTCAATCTGTATGTTAAGCAAACAATTGGAGAAGCTGGATTACATGGGAAAACAAAAAAACAACAACAAAAAACTAGCATCAGGATTGGAGGAAGATTCATTAACAACGTGTGATATGCAGATGATGCAACCTTGCTTGCTGAAAGTGAAGAGGAATTGAAGTACACATATGGATGAACATCAAAGACCAAAACCTTCAGTATGAGCTACACCTCAGTGTGAAGAAAACAAAAATCCTCACCAATAAGCAATAAATAAGATCAAGATAAATGGAGAAAAGATTGATGTTGTCAAAGACTTCATTTTGCTTGGATCAACCATCAACACTCAGGGAAGTAGCAGTCAAGAAATCAAGTGACATATT
>NW_006408919.1:889508-890480 GCF_000296735.1 Chrysochloris asiatica
AAGGTATTGTCAGGAGGGACCAGTCACTGGAGAAATATATCACATTTGGTAAGGTCAAGGATCAGAGAAAAAGAAGAGCCCCAGTGAGATGGATTGATAAAATGGCAGCATCAATGGGCTCAACCATGTCAACAATAGCAATGTTTACCCAGAATCAGGCAGCATTTTGTTCTGCTGTGCATAAGGTCGTATGAGTTAGTACCGACTCGATGGCACCTAACAACAAATACCAACCACTTTTAAGCATCATGTACTTTTCCATTTCACCTCACCAGTGTCTAGGATATCAGTCATTATGTGTCACACTTCATTTTGACCATGATCAATTTTCCTAGATTGGTGCAATCCATGTTCCAATTATTAATGGCTATTTGCCGTTGTTTCTTCTCATTTTGACCTGTGCACATCAGCAAATTAAGACCCAGTCAGCTTTACCCTATTCACATCATTATGGTCAACTCAGGAGGCTGTTCTTTTCCAGTCACATTTTTAGTGCCTTCCAACCTGAGGGACTCATCCTTTGCCATGTTCTGACAATGTTCTCTGCTATTTATAATTTTTTTCATGTTGTGGCATTGTAGCTGACAATATTCCACTGCTAATCATAAGGTTTTCAGTGCCTAAACATTCCAAAGTAAATGCCTCTCCTTCTTTCTAGTTTGCTTAGTCTGGAAACTTTACTGAAACCTGTACACCATGAGCAATTCTGTTGGTATTTAAATACCAGTGGCAAGGCTTCCAGCTTCACAGCAACATGCAAACCACCACAGTACAACAAACTGATTGGTGGGAAAACTTCTTTGACATTGCCAAACACCTTGAAGCAACAAGTTGCTAGGCCTGAGATCTCAAGTCATTAGCCTCAGTGAAAACTACAGAAAATTAGAATAACACAGTTTCCAGAGACAAAACTCTACATCCTACTTTGGTGAGTAGAGACTGGGATCTTAAAAGCTCATAAGAGACTATCTA
>NW_006408919.1:891416-901891 GCF_000296735.1 Chrysochloris asiatica
GGCCCAGGATCGGACATTGTTTTGTTCTGCTGTGCATGGGGTCGCTATGAGTCAGTTCCGACTCGATGGCACCTGACAACAACAACAACAACGATTATAAAGGGCTAGTACAGTAGCTGTTGCTGTTGTTCAGTGCTGTAGAGTCTGTTCCAACTCATAGTGACCTTATGGACAGCAGAAGGAAACACTGCCAGGTCCTATGACATCTTCACTGTCATTAAGATTGGTGTTGCCACTGTGCCAATCCATCTCGTTGTGGGTCTTCCTCTTCTTCACTAACACTCCACTTTACCCAGCATGCTGTCCTTCTTCAGGAACTGGTCCCTACTGATAATATGTACTAATATGAGAAAATAAGTCTTGCCATACTGGCTTCTAAGGACTCTTCTGGTTGTACTTCTTCCAATACTGATTTGTTTGTTCTTCTAACAGCCCATGGTACTTTAAGGATTCTTCCCCAACACTATAACTCAAATGCATCAATTATTTTATGGTCTTCCTTATTCACTGTCCAACTTCCACGTACATCTTATGAAAATGCCACGGTTTGGGTCAGGCACACCTTAAGTCCTCAAATTGACATAATTGTTCCTGAATACTTTAAAGAGCTCTTGTGCAGTAGATTTGCCTAAATGCAATATGTCTTTTGACTTCTGACTGCTACTTCCATGAGTGTTGATAGCAGATCCAAGCAAAATAAAGTCTTTGACAACTTCAGTCTTTTCACCAGTAGCTGGAATATTCAAAATTGTAAACAAATATGGTAAGATGAAGGGTCAGAGAAAAAGAAGAAGACCCACAATGAGTTGGATTGGCCAGATGGCAGCATTGATGGACTCAAGTGTGGCAACAGCAGAGAGGTTGGCCCAGGATCGGACATTGTTTCATTCAGCTGTGCCGACTCGATGGCACCTAATAACAATCTTTATCTACCACTGTACATGTTTGAGTTTCAGGCTACTTCCCATTTATTGTTTGAGCTCTTTTAACAAGAGGTCCAACATATTTGACCAAGACATAGTGTATATTCAATAAACTTTTGTTGACTTGCATTATTGTTTATCATAGAGAACACAATTAATTCTTTAGTGTTCATGTGAAACTTATTTTTTAAACCCTTAAGAACACATTTGTGCTGTGTTCTTCATAAAGTATCGCTTCCTTGGTAGCAAATGGGAAAAAAGTCTATATTTTAAAAAGTTTCATGGACTGCCAAGAACTGTTATAAAACAATATTTTGATGAGTTATACAGTAAATGAATCAGAAACATATGAGTTTAATTTCCTTGAAAACACATGTGGGTTTAAAAATGAAAGGAAAGGAATCTTGGTACCAATAACCATGCCAAACCCAAAATGTTAGAAAAATATTTTAAGATGTTAGGATGCACAAATTCTAAATGCAGTTCAATTTGCTCATCCTTTGGTGGCCTGCTCCCAATGTACCTGTTAAGCCTTCTCTACCACAGTCAGAAAGAGGAAAACCTAAAGGGAAAAAAAAAAAAAAAACTACATTGGTACTGCCAAAAAGTACAGAACAAGGAATCAGAGGTTGCAAGTTCTGGACCTGACTCTCCTACTGGACAGTAATTGGATTCTAGATTAATCACTTAGCCTTCTTGGATTTCAGCTCTGGAAAACAGTAATTTGCAGACCTCACAATGTTCTTGGGAGCCATATTAGAATGATACTTGGGCAAAAGTGATGAGTTCAGAACAACAGGACCAAAAATTAAAAATTAGATGGTGCCCACAAGACGGTACATGTATCCAGTGTACCCAAATCAGTTCATTAGTGTGAGATGGACATGTTTAAGATGAGCACAGGACCAGATAGGGAGACATCTTTAATAAAAATTAAACAGATGTCCACAATCATCTGAACTTCTTTTGCTTACCAGTATCCTTAATTCCCTTGTATTTCCAGTCTCAACCACTTGTGCAAAGCAACCCCACCCTCACCTCATACATCCAGGTAAGTGGACACTTCCGTTGAACATATGGTCTCCAACACTAGCTGGACACTCAGCAATCTTTCTCAAATCTTCTGTTCTTCTCTTGTTTCCATTATTCTCATCCCATTGTCATTGATTGAGTCACTCAAAAGAATCCTCTTTTTTTTTTTTTTTTTGCTTAAGCTCCCTGTAAACTCTTCCCACCATATTAGACGACCTCCTAAATTTGTTTATCATTCGTACAAAATCAGTTTCCGTCAAGTTTGTTCTGACCCATAACAACTTCATGTGCTTCACAATAGAACTGCATTCCATAGGGTTTTCAAGATTGTGACTTATTTGAACAGATAACTAGCTGTTTCTTCCAAGGTGCCTCTGAATGGTTCAAACCACCAATCTTTCAGATAGCTGTTACTAACTTAACTGGTTTGCCACCCAGGGACTCCATTTGTCCCATATCTCTCTTTATAATCTTTTACTAACTTTCTATTGTGAATTGGGTGAAAGTTTATAGAGAAAAATGATTTTACAATCAGCAATTCATACACATTTTCATTTCACGACATTGATTGTAATCCCCACAATATAGCATTACGTCTCCCACATCCTGCCTGTGTTTCTTGTTTCCATTCCTCCTTTTTCCCTTTCTGAACTTTTTCCCTTGGATAAACATTGCCCTTTGGATCTCAAAATGTCTCTTATTATAAGGCGTTTGTACACCCCTAGTGTTAAGGAGCTCTGGTAACGTAGTGGTTAAGAGTCAGGCTGCCAACCTCAAGGTCAGCAGTTTGAAACTACCAGAGGTTTCATGGGAGAAAAATGAGGCATTCTGCTTCCCTAAAGATTTAGAGCCTTGGAAACCCTGTACAGAGTCACTATTAGTTGGAACTGACTCCATGGCACTTTACAACAACAGTAACAGTGTTACTATTCCTCTTATAGACTTGTCTATTATTTGGATGAAAACTGAGCCATGAGAGTAAGTTCATTTCCAGAACGGAAGGGTGACTAAAGGCCATAGTCTCAGGGGTTCAACTAGTCTTTATCTGAATAGTACACTTAGTCTTTTTTTAAATTATTTTTAGTTAAAGATATTCATGGGTATACTCCTTCTCTCCTCTCATACTTGTTTAGTCTGTGAGTCTATCCATTCATCTACGTGTAGATTATCATTATTGCAGTATTGAAAATCACCATCCTTTTATTCATAGAAAATTTGGAGCTGATAAGCATTATCTAATCAATAGTATCCCCATTTCCACATTTTTTCAATACTCATCTGCACAACAAAGAACTATCTACTGCTGTACAACAAAATACCTCAAAATTCAACAGCTTAAACAACAAATATGTATTATCTTATAAAATTTCAAATTGTGAGAAATATGAAGTTTTCTGCTCTGGCAAAGACTTACATCCTTGGAAACCCTTTACAAAGTCTCTATAAATCAGAACCAACTTAAGGGAACTTGACAACAACAATAAAGTTTCAAAGAACTAGCAATCTAGAAGCAGTTTAACTAGGCTGTTGTACTCAAGCTGTCACATGGGAGTATAGTCGGAAGAGATCTTGACTTGCAAGCCCTTTCACAAGGTCATCAACAATTCTATATCATCTGTTGCTTATGTCTGGAAGTCTTAGTTTTCTGCCAAGTGGGCTTTTCTATAGGTTACCTGAGTGTCTTGGTGATATGGAAGTTTATTTTCTTCTACGAAGAAAAAAGGAAAATGATCCTTTTTCACAGATGACATGATCCTATATAGAGGATACCCCAAAGAATCCACAACAAAACTATTATATATAAGAAACAAATTCATAAAATCCAGATGGGACATGGTGAGCATACAATAATAAGTCAGGTTTTTATTATAGCAATGAGAAATCTCAAAAATGCATTTAAAAAATGCCTAATAGCATCTAAAAGAATAGATTATCTCTGAAAAAAATTAACAAGGGAGGTGAAATCAGTGCACTGAAATCTATATAAACATTGATGAAAATAATTAAACAAGATCTAAATAAATGGAAAGAAAGTGTGTGCTGAAAGAATAGAAAACAATACAATAGTTTAAAGCTGTCAGTGCTACCTAAACCAATCTATAGGTTCAATGCCAAAGTCAAAAGTCTTTTTACAGAAATGAAAATCCCAATACTCAAATTGCTATGGAAATACCAAAGGCCCATTATCCTGGAAGATGAGCCCCTCAGGTTGAAGGACACTGAAAATACAACTGGGGAAGTGCTGCCTCCTCAAAGTAAAGTTTAACATAATGTGAATGAAGTTAAGTATTTGGGGCCTTCATTTATGATGTGATACAATTCAAAATGAATAGAAACAGCTACAAGCTCCCATTATTTATCAGAACGCGAAATGTATGATGTATGACTGCAGGTAATTGAAATATTTCAAAAATAAATTGGAACATTTATTCAATCTGTATTCTGACGAAATCATTTAGGAAGCTAGACTATATTAAGAAGAACATGATATAAGGATCGGAGTAAGATTCATTAGCAATCTGTAATATGCAGATGACAAAACCTTGCTTGCTATATCTGAAGAGGACGTATAATACTTATTTATGAAGATCAAAAACTATAGTCTTCAGTACATTGCACCTGAATGTAAATAAAATAAAAAGCCTCAAAACTGCATCAGTAAATAGCATCATGATAAAAGGAGAAAAAATGGAAGTTGTCAAAGACTTCATTTTGCTTGAACCAACAATCAACACTCATAGAAGCATCAATCAATAAATCAAATGATGTATTGCATTAAGCTGTACAAGACCTCTTTAAGTGTTAAATTGAAAAAAATACCAGTTTGAGGACTAAGATGTACCTGATCTAAGCCACGGTACTTTAAGATTTCTTATATGCATGTGAAAGTTGGAAAATGAATAACGGTTAAAGCTGTACAAGAAACAAAGCATTTGAATTATGATGTTGAAGAATATTTAAAGTAACTTGAAATGCCAAAAGAAGAAACAATTCTGCATTAGAAAAAGTACAGGCAGAATGTTCCTCTGTGGTCAGGATAGTAAGACATCATCTCTCATACTTTGGACATGTTTTCAAGAGGGTCCAGTTCCTAGAGAAGGACACAATGATTGGTAAAATGAAGGGTCAGTGAAAAAGAGGAAGAGCTCCCAATAAGTGGATTGACACAGTAGCAGCAGCAGTGGGCTCATATGTGACAACAATTTTGAGGATGGCACAGGGCTGGGCAGTGATTCGTTCTATTGTACATAGGATCATTATGGGTAGGAACCGACTCAATGGCACCTAACAACAATAACAACATTGAAGCAAATAGAAAATATCCTACAAAAAGAAAACAAACACTTCAGATTATAAATCTGCATGGAGGACAAAGAGTATGTGGATTACAGTTGGAACCATTGGTTCATATTCCAAATTTGCATCTTTCTTGAAGTTCGATCTTGGACAATTCAACCTCTTCAAGACGTGGCTTTAATATCAAGGAAGTGAACCATAAATCTATACTCATTAAGTGTGGTCTTCCATAGGCTATAATATGAAATCTATGAGAAGCAAAAGTAACTCTGAAATGGAGAAATCTGATACTTATGACCTATGTCAGGTGGACAAAGATAACATTAACAAGGCTAAGTTCTATTGGTGATATGTCTGTTTAATATGTGATAAAAATAGCACTTTAGCTCTGTGTTATAATCATGAGAAAACACAAGACAAATTTCACTTGAAGGACATTCTACAGATGTCTGGCAGTCTTCTTCACAAGTATCAAGGTCATCAAAAACCAAGCCAGTTAGAGAAGCTGGTACAGTAAAGATGAGCCTGACAAAATAAATGTAGCCTTATCCATAATTTACTATGATACACACACTCAAATACTAGATATGTGTCTCTGGGTTTGTTGTACTGTGGTTACGTGAGTGTTTTATGATGCTAGAAGTTATACCACAGGTATTTCAAATACCAGCAGAATCATTCATGGTTGCCAGATTTCAGTGGAGTCTTTAGACTAAGAGAGACTAGGAAGAAAAGTCTAACAAGCTCCTTCCAAAAGTAGCTCATAAAACCATTATGAAACCCAACAGAATGTTGTCTAATATAGTCTGGAAGATGAGCTCCCTAGTTGGATGGCAGTAACAATGGACTCGTACCAATGATCTTAAAGATGGCATAGCACCAGGCCAAGTTTCTCTCTGGTACACACAAACTCACCATGAATCAGCACCTACAACAACAGCAGCACCTAACAACAACAAGTCAAGTGTATCCCCAGTTCTTTACAAACATATTAATGGAATAAAAATATGAATAACTGTGAAACCTATTTAACAGGGAAAATTCAAAATAAGACAGTAATAGTTTTACTTACTTTACCTTAAGTAGTATTTTATCGACTTGGTTTCTCTCTGAAATGTTCATTCCTTTTGTAGTGTGAATTTTAAACTGTTAAAAAAAATCTTTGCTTATTAGTGGAGAAAATATATTATTTCCTCTACTTTCCAAAGAATGAATATATTATATAAGAAGTTGAAGCTATTCTTTGAATTTGATCAAAATCTTTTAGGATTTCACAACTGAAGGACAAAACTGTTAACAATAAATATGCATTAACCTTAAGAGTCGGTTCACATAATATAAAATGTAGAAACAATTTACAACAAACCAAGCACTGGGATCCCTCATCAGCAGATAAAAATTGCTACATATTAAGATGATATTTAAAATACAGATTTATTTCCTCATTTTTTTTGGTCACTATTCATCAATTTGGAGTCCTCATGTAGTGCTGTTAGGATAATTACTGGACCACAAGATCAGTTTGAACCGCAATGTAGGTGCTTGGAACCCTCTACATGGTCATCATGAGTAAGAACTGACTCAAAGGCATTTAACAACAAAAATAACAACAATCCATTAATTATATGGATGCAGGATAAATAACACATAAAGGTTGATAACCTTTTTAAAAAAATAGTATTTTGTTGTTTTGTTGTTAAGTACTTTCCAGTTAATTCAGACTTAATATCGACACTGTGTGGGTTTAAAAAATATAAGGGAATATTATATTTTTTGAATACATTAATGGAATAAGAAGTAAATAATTATGAATAAGAAAATACAAGGGAATGCAATTCTTAATTCAACTGATGTCATTTAAGATTCATTTTTGTTTTGTTTTTTAATAAACCTTTAATGAGAACAACATACATTATAAAGAAAAGAAGAGAGAAAAAAAGTATTTTAAATTCTTGGCATTTAAACTCTCCTAAGTAAAAAATCTCAGTAGGCCTACTAATGAGTGGAGCTGTGAGCTGTGAGCTGGAGCTTATTGGTGGGAACCAGTACTATGGCTTTATCTGCAATGATGCTGGTTACAACCCAGGACCTTCATGACCTGTTCAGTGGTAAGTTTACATTGAAGCTGTTATAAATTATTACAGAGGTGAGGCCAAGCCAAACAGTCCAACATAAATATATCTGCAGACACACTGGCTACTATATATTTCAAACACTGTCAGTAAATGAATAAACAGAGCTTTCTAAATCATTGAAAAAAATATATTTATTCATAAAAATCAATAAATTTTATTTTTTACTCTCAGCCCCTCCAAAAGGAGAGCAGAGACCTATTATATCTAAGTTGTTTAGAATCTGTCACTTCCATGGATTTCTGGGAGGAGCACTTTCCTCTGATAATGGCTAAGACTGCACACTTGACTAAGCAGTGTGTATATGTTTTCTTAGTTTGGATAGTTGACTAATCCCTACCTGCTGAAAGTGTTCCGCTGCATTACACAAATCAAACACTGGAACCCCATAATTTTGACAGAGTGACTCTGTGTCTGTGTAAAAGGACAAAGACATATAATATGACAGTCTAACTTTCCTGGGGCGTCCCTAAGCGGTGAATCACAGCCAACCAGTGTAGACCAAATTCTGTGGCCAGCTTTCATTTGCTCAGTCCTATAACTCAGGGCTTTTAGTCTGTGTATTGTTGACCAAAACATTAATTGTGGCAAAGTAGTTTGTGTCTGTACTAAAAAAGTAAAACTAGGTTAACCCACACAGACTGACCATGAATTAGTTAAATAAGGAGCGGAGAAAGCCATGAGTCAGTGTTTTGTAGCAAAGAAAAAGCTTCTAACCTCTGAAGCTAAAGTCATTGGAAGGTCTGGTGTTGAAGACAGCTTTCATAGAAATGAGGTTGTTTAGAGGGATGTCTGTTAAAACTATCGGATTGGAAGTCAAAGTCTTTCTGGTTAATATTTCTTTCGCTTGGTGTTCCCGTATTAGTGAATGTAATTGTCTTGCTCAGTCCTTTGGATTTCTTTATCTATTAAACAGAGCCAACTTTTGATAATCTGCAGCCCACTTTTCCTTAGAGTAATTTGCCTTAACTTTTTCCTTCTGTATGGACATTATCAATGATAGTTTGATACTATAAATGAATGTTGGGAACAGGGGAGAAAACCAAACCTGAAAAGTCAAATGGGATGTCACAGGATATGGGAAGCTCCTCCGGGGACTATGAATAAGACAAAAATATCTGAAGGACTCAATGTAAGGATGAAGGTGTGTTATTTTAATTATTGTTTCTTTCTGCCCAAAGCCATATTCAGAATATTTACTTTGAACTTGGAGACAAAATATGTCCTAAAAAGAGAGAAAGAAAGAAAGAAAGAAAGAAAGAAAGAAAGAAAGAAAGAAAGAAAGAAAGAAAGAAAGAACAAACAAAACACAGTTGTCATAAAATTGATTTAAACTCATGATGAGTCCATGTGTACCAAAGTAGAACTATTGTAATTTCAATGGTTGTGACCTTTTCAGACATAGATCACTATAGCCTTTAAGTGTAGCTACCTCTGGATAACTTCTGGTGTGGCATTGTAGGATAAAGCACTGGACTGGAAGGTCTGTTTGAACCACAAGCTCAGAAGTTCAAACTCACTAGCTGTTTCTTAGAAATGCTATACACAGTCGCTATGAATCAAAACTGACTTGATGGCCCTTAACAACAATAACTATTGAGTAACTTCAAATAGGTAACCTTTCAGTTAGAAGCTGAGAACTCTTTGATGTGTAAAACTCAGGGACTCCAAACATGCCCTTGTTCTACATTATCCAACCAAGCATCAGGAGTTCAGTGCAGTCATTCAAAATTTCCTGTGAGTAATGGAAAACTATCTTTTTTTCTCTTGAAAAGGACTGCAAAGGGTAAAACTACTTAATGAGATCCTGACAATGCTAAAGGAGTCATAGTGGTGCATTGGCTAAACACTTTGCTACTAAATGAGAAGTTGGCCGTTTGAACTCACCAGGACAAAGATGTTGTTGTCGTTGTTAAATGTCATCAAGCTGATTCCAACCCATAGCGACCCTGTATAGGGTTTCCAAGGAACAGCTGGTGAGCATGCACCACTGACCATGAAGTTCAAATGGCTTTGAAGTATGATGCATTAGCCCACAGCACCACTCTTTCCTTTTAGGATTGGTTTTAGTCAGAATTGACTCAGAGGCAATGGGTATGGTAATGGTAAAATCTAAGTGTAAAAGAGTGTGGAGAAGAGCTCCAGATTGATGGAGCTACTGGAAAGTAATTTTGCCTTTGTTTTACATTTGTTTGTTTGTTTTTGTTTTCTTCTGAGCAGAAAATTTTCAAATTATACAAAAGCTACCTATATTGAATTTTAAAAAGAAATCAATGTCTATCTCATCTAGGCTCACTAAGATAGACTGATTACATTTAAATAAATGAGAAAATAATTTTAAATATTAAAAAAAAAGAGAGACTGAGCAACTCATAAATTGTGCTTCTTATTATCTGTAAAAACACTTTAACTTTAAGTGGTAGTAACACTCTCAGCCAACAGTTCTCAAAGTATGGTCCTGGGGTTTGCAAGATCCTTCCAGTAGCTCTGGAAGGTCAGACCTATTTTAATAATAAAAGTAAGATTCATTTACCTTTTCCCCACCTCGTGCCTTCATGATATCACAGTGACTTTTCCAGATGTTTCCTGATATATGATGATGTCATCACTCCAGTGACTGATGGAATGCATTGCGTTTTCTAGAAATTTTAAAATATATGCAATTAAAAATATTAACCCAGACTTATTATCACACTGCTCTTGTGCTTTTAGTAGCTATCTTTAAATGCTACCTTTTAAAATGTAAGTGTCATGAACTCAGCTCCAACTCAACCCAAAGTGATTCTGCATAGAGTTTCTGAGAGCAGCTATTGGATTTGAACTGCTGACTTTGCAGTGCCATAGGAAAAGCACTTCATCTCAAGGTCAGTTTGAACCATAAGATCTGTGGTTCAGACTCACTAGCTGCTCCTCAGAAACCCTATGCAAGGTCACTATAGTCAGAACCAACTTCACGGCACTTTGTTGTTGTTGTTGTTGTTGTTAAGTGCCGTTGAGTCGGGTCCGACCCATAGCGACCCTGTACAGGGTTTCCGAGGGTGTAAATCTTTACGGGAGTAGAAAGCCTCATCTTTCTCCCGCAGAGCAGCTG
>NW_006408919.1:902354-903673 GCF_000296735.1 Chrysochloris asiatica
CATGATGTTTTTCTTTTGAAAACACTTCTGTTTGATGAGGCATGTAGCAAGCAAATCAAAGTCTGGGAAAAATTTGATAATACGTAAGGTTTTATTGGCTAATTTTCAGAACTACGTTATTAGGGCTTTTTCTTAGTCTTCCTTAGTCTACAAGCTCCATGGAAACTTGTCCACCATGGGCAAAACTGCTGGTATTTGAAAATAGACTTGCAGCATTAAGTCCCCACAATATGTTAAACTGGCATATAGGTGGTAGATCCACTTCTAATGATGCTGAAAAGATGAAACTGGCATCTCATAAAGTTATCTTATTCATATACGAGAGAAATACATATCAAAGAGACTGGAGAAAACTGTAATATGAAGAAAACTTTAAATAAAAAAATGAAATTACAGAAAAGTTATCTCTTTTCTCAATTTCAAATATGTTAATAATTTACCTATAAGATGCTTTAGGCAATGGTAATTTACAGCATGATGGCAGACAAAGAAGACATGCTTCACAGACTCTACCACAAAGAAGAAACAGAATCAAACAGACATGGATCACAATTCTAGAAGGTTTAGCTTCAGAGGAAAGGATATAGAAGTAAGTTAAAAACTGACTAGGAAAAGAGGCATAAAAATTGTGTGGAACATCATCAAGAAGAATAACACAGTTGACTAGAATTCCAGAGTAAGAAGAAACAAAAAATACACAAAGAAAATTGTTGAAGAGTTATTGAAAGAAAATTTCCCTAACATTATGAAAGACAAGAAGATGAACAAACCCCAAGTGGAATAGAACCCAAGAGAAAAATTTCATCAAGAAATATTATAATCAAACTTTTCATAAACAAAGATTAGAAAAGAATCCTAAGAGCAGCTTGGAAAAATGGAAAGATTGCTTATAAAGAAGAACCAATAACATAAAGTTCTGATTTACCACCAGAAACTATGCAACCAAGAAAGCAATGGGGTGACAAATATAAAATTCTGAAAAAAATATTGCCTACTGAAAATCATGTGGTTGTTGTTTTCAGGTGTCATTGAGTGAGTTGAGTAGCAACTCATAGCGACCTTACGCTTAACAGAAGGAAACACTGCCTGGTCCTCCACCAACCTCACAATTGTTGATAGGTTTGAGCTTATTGCTATTTCACTGTGTCTATCTATATACCTAGCAAAATTGTTTATCAAATATTATGGTAAAATTAGTACATATCAAGATATAAAAAAAATTAAAGGAATTTGTAAAACCAGACCAATTTTGCAAAGCAAACTAAAGGAAGTTTGTTGGATTAAAAAACAAACAGAAGAACATCCTTAGATAAAATACA
>NW_006408919.1:905433-911554 GCF_000296735.1 Chrysochloris asiatica
AATAACCTCCCCCCTCCCCCCCAATGAGATGGATTGGCCAAGTGACAGCATCAGTGGACTCAAGTGTGGCAACAGTAGTGAGTTTGGCCCAGGATCAGGCGGGTTTTTGTTTAGCTGTGCATAAGGTCACTATGAGTCCATACTGACTCAATAGTACCTAACAACAACAAAAGTAAAATACACCTACAATAAACTGAAAAGTGTGAACAAGAGATATAAATTTATTACAAAGACAACTGAAAAATAAAAACAGGCAATAATATAGTTATAGATCTCAAAATGGAGAGGAAGTCAGGTACATTTTAATATAGAACATATTATTTTAATTTGGATAAAAAGGGATGGAAATGTACAATAAAAGGAGCCAGGCAAAAGATGATGGAGGTTGGGGAAGACATGGGAAGGAGTGCAAGAGTTAAATGTAATGAAGGTAAATATTGTTATATGCACAATTCTGTAATTACAATGATCTATGAGTAGATGGAGTCCTAGAGATGTGATGTAGGATAAACAGTGAACCACAAAGTCAGTTTGGACAGCATGCAACACAGTTTAAACTTCCCATTTGGTTCTCAGAAACCCTGTCCAGCATTGTTATGAGTCAGAACCAACTCAATGTTACTTAAAAACAACAATGAGCACATGCAGTGAGCTGTTGTTATTGTTAGGTGCCATCAAGTTGGCTCTGACTCATAACGACCTTATGCACAACACAACAAAACACTGTTTGGTCCTGTGCCATTGTCACAGTTGTCACACTTGAACCCATTCCTACTGCCACAATGTCAATCCATCTCATTGAAGGTCTTTCTCTTCTTCACTGATCCACCACTTTACCAAGCAAGATGTCCCCTTCCAGGTACTGAACATTCCTGATAACATATTCAAAGTTATCCGGATATTGTATTTCATGATAACATGTTCAAAACCCCACCCCCAAGGCTTCTAAGTAGCACTATGGCTGCACTTCTTCCAAAACAGATCTGTGTTTTCTTCTGGTAGTCCATGGCACTTTGATACTACTCCAACATCCTAATTCAAATGAATCAATTCTCCTATGGTCTTCGTTCTTCATTGTCTAACTTTCACATTCATACGAGGCTTCTGAAAATACCATGACTTGGTTCAGGTGCAACTTCACCTTCAAACTGACATATTTGCTTTTGAACACTTTAAAGCAGTCTTCTGCAGCACACATTTGCCCAAAGCAATACATCCTTCCATTTTTTGAGTGCTATTTTCATGAATGCTGATAGTGGATTCAAGTAAAATGATGTTTTTGACAACTTCAATCTTCTATGCATTTATCATGATCTATCTGACATCAGCAATCAGCACCTTAGTCCTCAAACTGACACGTTTACTTTTAAACAGTTTTAAGAGGTTGTGTATAGAAGATATGCCTAGTGCAATACACCATTTGATTTCTTGATGGTTTCTTCCATGAATGTTGATTGTGCTTCCAAGCAAAATGAAAATCTTTGATAACTTCAATCTTTTCTCCATTTATTTATTTATTCATTGATCCAGTCATGAGAAATTTTGTTTTCTTGACATTGACATGCAATGCATACTGAAGGCTATTGTCTTTGATCTTCATCAGTAAGTATTTTAAGTCCACTTTGCATTCAGAGGGAAAAGTAGCATCATCTGCATAATGCTGATTGTTAATTAAACCTCCTCCAATCCTGATGCCATGCTCTTGTTCATAAAATCCAGCCACACAGCTCAACATACAGATTTAAAAAGTATGGTTAAAAACTACCATTATGGCTTGCAACTTTCCTGATTTTCTTTTTGGACAACTGCTTCTTGTTCTATTACAGGTTCCTCATGAGCACAGTTAAGTGTTCTGGAATAGCCGTTCTTTACAATATTATACATAGTTTGTCATGATTTACACAGTTCAAAGTCTTTGCATAGTTAATAAAACATAGGCAAACATTTTTCTGGTATTCTCTTCTTTCATCCAACATCCATCTAATATCAGCAATGATAGCCCTCTTTCCATACCATATTCTCATATGAGTCTAGCTTGAACTTCTGGCAGTTCGTTGTCAATACACTTTTGCAGTTGTTGTTTTTTTTGTTGTTGTTGTTTTGTTTTTTAATTCAGCAAAATTTGACTTGCAGTGATATTAAAAATAGCATTAGATGATTTTTTACATTCTGTTGGATCACCTGTTTGGGGAATCTATACAAACATGTATGTCTTCCAGGTTAGGTTGACGATACTAAATTTTTCAACCATCTCCTCTCACAGATGTACTTATTTTGACTTCTGTGTAGTCTATTTGGTGAGGCACATGTGTATGGCTGTCTTTTAGGTTATTTAAAAGTGGTATTTGCAATTTATAAGTCATTCGTCTTGCAAAATTCTATCATGCAATCTCCAGCATCATTTCTATAGCCAAAGTCCTATTTTCCAACTCTTGGTTCTTCTTTTTTGTTTGCAACCTTCACGTTTCAGTCTCCAGTATCATATGCAAGTAAACTTTACTGAAGATACTTAAAAAAACAATTGCATGAATGCATAGACCAGAGGTTGTCAGTAATTCATGCCAGATTAATAAGAGAAAGTGGAAGAAGGGATATTATGGTTAATGCCAAATGGACTTTGGCTAAAAGTAGAGATTAACAAAAAGACATTTATTTCTGCATTATTGAAAAAACATTCAACTTTATGCAAAGGCATTTGACTGGGTGGATGGTAACAAACTATGGATAACATTTTAAAGAATTTGTATTCCATAAGATTTAATTGTGCTCATGAATAACCTCTATATAGAAAAAGAGGTAGAACAAGGAGGTACAGAATATTTTAAAATCAGGAAAGGGGTTTGCGAGGGTCATATCTTTCATCCTACTAATTCAAACCTCATGCAGGGCAAATAATCAGAACAGCTGGATTTTAGTAAGAAGAACATGCTATTAACATTGGAGGAAGACTCATTAACAACCTGTGATGTGGACATGTCATTACCATTGCTTGCTGGAAATGAAGAGGATTTGAAATACCTAATTATGAAGATCAACAACTACAACCTTCGGTCTTGATTTGATTGCACTTCAATGTAAAGAAAGCAAAACTCCTCACAAATGAAACAATGAATAGCATAGGGTTGCTATGAGCTAGAACTGACTCAAGTGAACCTAGCAATACTAGATATAAGAAAACCAATAATACTGGTGAGGTGTGCACATCCTATATCAATTAACTATTTGAAATCAAAATTGCAACTTTTACCTAAGGACAAAGTTCTGAAGGGTTAGGAATGGAAACAGGAAACAAAGAGAACCTATGTGACATGGTATTTAGGGGATCACATTCAATGACATGTAAACAAAATGTTGAATGTAAAATTGATGATCTGTTCTGTAAGCCTTCACTCAATTCCCAATACAAACTTGATTTTAAAAAAATGTCTTATGAAACAGAGCAATTTTGAAAACTGTTATGATGTCAGTTAAATTTTGATGTCATTTTGAGAACAAGAATTCTATTTTTAAAAGAAATAATTATTTTAAATGACAAATTAATGAGTTCTGTAAGTAAAAAAAATGGTTACTGCTTTTCAGACAAAAAAACTAAAAATCCATTTAAACATGTTTTATAGTAAGTTATGCATTGCAATGATTACAGACGGACTCTCAATAAGCACAAGATTAATTTAAAAAGCAACTTTGTAGCATTCACATTAAAGACTATCTTACATGATATGAAATCATTACTACTTTCAAATGATATTAGGTCTTGTCAAATTAAACATATAACTACACATATAAAAACTGAGTAAATATCACAACTGAGTAACTGGACATTAGCCATTTTCACCACAAATGATTTTAATGAAGCACCAAAGATGATTATTAATTATTTTGACTTTCAATTCTATCATTTTAAAAAGATTTTTAAAAAGATTTGATGTGGCAATGTGGAAAGTATGAATAAAGCACGTCTGCTGCAGAATTATTCTGAAAGTTGCCTTGAAGATAACCATTGGAATGATGGTGTTGTTAGCTGAACTTTTTGCTTTTATTTTCATGGAATACCATTTTTATTTTAAGGCACCTGACAGTCGGTCCATGTTTATTTAGTCTTGGGTAATTAGGAAATATTTTCTTGAAAATGAATGAAGTCAGGCTGTCAAGTAAAGAAAACAAATAACAGTATTTGTTGGCAATAATAAAATTCAAACTTTCAAGTGAAAAGTAAGATTTTGAAAAACTAGTCATTTCCACTATGAAATGTATCATTTCACAATTCCTAAAGACTTTTCTAATGAGATTGATGATCACATTTGCAAATACAAAATTTAGTATTAATTTTCAAGATCTACATAACTCAATGTATCAATATTTTTCAAGACCCTTGACATCTGTAGCATATTCACATGGTTAAAAGATCCATTCAAGGTCAAAATATAACATTGGATTTGAATGTAACAGAGAACACAAAGTTTATCCATATATTTATGATACCACATTGGTACTAACCTATTAGAACCACTTGGCAAGTTTTAATGCGGTGAATGAGGATTTGAAAGCTGATAGTAATGCTGTCACTTTCCCCAAATATATATCTGTGTGAGGCTGGATTTCCACATAGCACCAATCAGTATCTGAATTTAGAAGCAGGTATGAGAAAATCACTCCTCTATTACTCAAACATAAAAAGATATGCAAAAGTATGAAGCAATAACACTACCCTGATAAACAGAAATATATTTACATTTGATCATAGTTTATTAATAACTTTTTTCTTTACTATTAATTTATTTTTAAAGAACAACAATTCATTGTCTCACCATGTTAGAGGCCAGGGTACTGAATCTATGGTGTCCAAAAGGCTCTGTTCTCTCTCTTTTAACTCTCAGTGAAGTTACTACTTGTCTTTCCCAGTCTGGCAGCTCCTGGCATTTGTAGACTAATCCTAACTTGGTATCTTCACCTGTGTGTGTGTGCAAGTGTGTATGGCATTCTTTGTTTTTATTCCTTCAGATCATCAGTTTTACATTCAACAATTCATATGCCTTACATAATTTGGATGAAGGAGAAGGCAATAGAAAATAAGAGGGATGCAGGCAAAAAATTTAGATGGAGGAAATGAGGAGGTACAAGAGTCGAACAAAAAATTTCAAAGATCAGCTCAAGAAGATAAAGCGAAATATTATAATACAATGTACAAAGATCTAGAATCAGAAAACCAAAAGGAAGAACATGGTCAGCATTTCTCAAGCTGGGGGAACTAAAGAAAAAATTCAAGCCTCCACTTTGGTTATTGAAAGATTCTCTGGACAAACTATTGAATGATGCAGAAAGCATCAAGAGAAGATGGAAAGAATACACAGAGTCACTGTACCAACAGGAAATAGTTAATGTTCAACCATTTCACGAGGTAGCATATGATCAAGAGCCAATGATACTCAGGGAGGAAGTCCAAGGGGGCATTGAAGGAACTGGCAAAGAACAAGGCAACAGAAATTGATGGAATAAAAATTGAAATATTTCAAGAAAGTGAGGTGTCACAGGAGGCACTCACTCATCTCTACCAAGAAATATGGAAGACAACTATCTGGCTGACTGATTGGAAGAGATTCATATTTGTGCCCATTCCAAAGAGAGGCGACCCAATAGAATACGGAAATCATCAGACAATTTCTTCGATATCCCATGCGAGTAAAGTTTTGCTAAAAGTAATACAGAAATGGCTACAATCATACATTGACACAGAACTTCCAGAGGTTCAAGCCAGATTCAGAAGAGGCTGTGGAATGAGGGATTATCATTGCTGATGTCCGATGGATCTTGGCTAAAAGCAGAGAATATCAGAAAGATTATTACCTGTGCTTTATTGATTATGCAAAGGCTTTCGATTGTGTGTATCATGACAAGCTTTGGAAAACATTGTGAAGAATGAATATTCCTGAACACTTAATTGTGCTCATGAGGAATCTGTACCTGGACCAAAAAGCAGTTGTTCTAACAGAACATGGGAACACTGAATGTTTCAAAATTAAGAAAGGTGTGTGACAAAGTTGTATTATTTCATCATACTTATTCAACCTGTATGCTGAGCAAATAATCCAAGAACCTGGGTTCTATGAAGAAAAACGTTGCC
>NW_006408919.1:912353-913838 GCF_000296735.1 Chrysochloris asiatica
ATATATATATATATGCAGAAGACATTAGAAGGAGTGCAAGAATTTAATGCAACAGAGGTAAATACTGTTATATGCACAGCCTTGCAATGATTGTGATCTAGTAAGAGTCTTGGTGTGGGGCTGTGGGTTAATTCACTGGACTGTAAGGTTCTCTCAAACCACAAAGTCAACTCACCAGTGACTCCTCAGAAACTCTATACAGGGTTGCTATGGGTTGGAACTGACTTGATGGCACTTAACAATAAGTAGTAAATGACATGGATCCAGTACTATCATTGCTGATATCAGCTTGATCTTTACTGAAAGCAGAAAATGATAGAAAGATGATATTAAAAACCTGTGTTTCATTGACTATGCAAACTGTGTGGACAATGACATGCTATGAATAACATTGAGCAGAATGGATATTCCACAACACTTAATTGTGCTCTTAAGGAATCTGTACATAGAACAAGAATCAGTTGCTCAAACAGAACAAGTGGACAATGAATGGTTTAAAATCAGGAGAATTTATGTGAAGAACGAATCATTAGGACTGGAGGAAGTCTCATTAATAACCTGTAATATGCAAATGATACAACCAAGTTTGTTGACAGTTAAGAGGACTTAAAATATTTACTGATGAAGATCAAAGACTACAGCCTTTGGTATGGGTTGCACCTCATGTAAAGAAGAAAAAATTTTCTCACCACCGGACCAATAAACAACATCCATACAAATGGAGAAAAGATTGAAGTTGTCAAAGACTTCATTTTGCTTGGATCAACCATCAACACTTACAAAAGTAGCTGTCAAGAAATCAAATAATGTATTGCACTAGGCAAATCTGCTGAATAAGACCTCTTTAAAGAGTCCAAGAGTAATGATGTTATTATGATGACTAAGGTGCACCTTGCCCAAGCAAGCCATGGTAATATCAAAAGCCTTATATGCAAGTCAAAGATGGACAATGAATAAATAATATAGTGAAAGAACTGATACATTTGAGGTATGGAGTTTCAGAAGAATATTGTAAGTACCATACTTACAGAAGAGCAAACAAATCTTTGTTGGAAGAAGGCCAGCAGAATATTCCTTATAAGTCCAGATGGCAAGAATTCATCCCTCATACTTCAAACATACTATCAGAAGGATCCAGTCGCTGGAGAAGGATATCACGCTTGGTAAAGTGGATGGTCAGTAAAAGGGAAAGATGCCCAATGGATTAGCACAGTGCCAGCAGCAATTAGTTCAAGCATAGCAATGATTGTGAAGATGACTCAGGAACAAGCAGGTTTTTATTCTCTTATGCACAGGATCTCTCTGAGCTGGAACCTACTCGATGGCACCTAACACACAGAGTAGATGCATAGAAAGACACAAAAGCTGAATGTGTGGGGGAGGCAGAATGGGAGTTTACCTACAAATCTACATATACCTGTATCTATATCTATATATAGATGCAGATATATATAGATAGAGATATATTTGTATATATATTTGTGT
>NW_006408919.1:914966-916179 GCF_000296735.1 Chrysochloris asiatica
GGAACCGACTCCACGGCACATAACAACAACAATATTCAAGGTCATATTTTGGCTCTCATGGACTTGTTTTCATTTTCCTCAGCTTCAGATTGAATTTACATAAGAGTAATAGATGGTCTGTTCCATAGTCTGCCCTTGGCCTTGTTTTCACTGATGATATGGAACTTTTCCTTATCTCTTTCTGTAGATGTAGTCAATTTTATTTCTAATTATTCCATCTGGTGAGGTCCATGTGCATAGTTGTCTGTTATGCTTTCTAAAGAAGGTATTTGAAATGAACAAATCATTGGTTTTCCAGAATTCTATCATGCATTCTCCAGCTTCATTTCTATCACCAAGGCCATATTTTCCAACTACAGATTCTTCCTCTTTGTTTCCAACCTTTGCATTCCAATCACCAGTAATGATCAATACAGATTGATTGCATGTTTGATCAATTTCATATTGAAGAAGTTGGTAGAATTCTTCTATTTCATCCTCACTGACTTTAGTGGTTGTTCATAAATTTGAATAATAGTGGTATTAACCTGGATTCCCTGTAGGCGCATGGATATTATCCTATCACAAACAGGGTTGCAGCTCATAACTGATCTGAATATGTTCTTTTTGATGATGAATGCAACACCATTCTTCTTCAATTTGTCATTCCCAGCATAGTAAACCATGTGGTTGTCAGATTCAAAATGACCAATGCCAGTCAATTTCAGCTCACTAATGCCTAAGATATCAATGTTTATGCATTCCATTTCATTTTTGACAATTTCCAATTTTCCCAGATACATACTTCGTACATTCCATGTTCAGATTTTCAATGGATGTTTACAGCTGTTTCTCTTCATTTTGAGTTTGCCCCATCAGCAAATGAAGGTCCCGTGGGCTTTTCTCCCTCGGGCTTTACCTCATTCGTGTCATCACTGTCAACTGTACTTTGAGGAGGCAGTTCTTCTGCAGTCGCATTTTGAGTGTCTTCCAACCTGAGGGGCTCATTTTCTGGCAGTATATCTGACAGTGTTTCTCTGCTATTCATAAGGTTTTCAGAGACTAAATATTCAGAAGTAGTTCGTTACTCTTTCTTCCTTGTGTGTCTTTGTCTGTAAGCTCATCTGAAACCTGTCCACCCTGGGTGATCTTGCTGGTATTTAAAATACCAGTGGCATAGCTTTCAGAATCACAGCAACTCACAAGCCACCACAGTATGACAAACTGACAGATG
>NW_006408919.1:916279-923526 GCF_000296735.1 Chrysochloris asiatica
TAGAAAGCCTCATCTCTCTCCTGCGGAGCGGCTGGTAGTTTTGAACCAATGACCTTAAGGTTTGCAGCCCGATTCGTAACCACTACGCTACCAGAGCTCTCTCTCTCTCTCTATATATATATATATATGACAGAAAGCATATTTTCATGGTTCTATATACAAATATATTTATGTAAATATGTGGAGCATAAAAGAGGCAAAGTTACTAAAATGTTTTAGATATAACCAAACATCTTGAGAAAATGAGTACCTGGGTCTGGGGATTCAGGACCATAGTCTTGGGGACTATCAAGTTAAGTTGGCATAGCATAGTCCACAAAGACGATGTTCTATATTCTACTCTGGTCTTAAAAGCTTGTAAATAACCATCTAAGGTGCAACTGTCATTCCTTCACTGTACAGAGAGAAGAAAATAAAAGATGCTATGAAACTATTTGCCCAATGGACTAATGGACCACAGGAACATCAGTCTCCATGGTCTTGAGACAAGAAGAACTAGATGGTCCCCATCTACTACTACCAAATACTCTAAAATGGATCACACTAGTGAGTTCTGGTTAGAGTGGGAGAAAAATGTCCAAAAACTCCTCAAAGTCATTTTTAAAAAGACAAGGCTGGTAGGACCCCTTAGACTAGAGTCCTTAGTCAAACTTCTTAAATGAGTTTACTTCTCAGTGACAATAACCCCGGGGATATATGTACACCTTAGAAAAATCAACATCTTGAGAACAAAAGCACAACATTTGCCAAAAAACAAATTCAGAAGAATTAGGAAAGAAAGAAGAATGGACAAAAACACAGGGAGAAAGTGGAATAAATGATGTTATATTGTGGAGATTTCAATCTTATTGCTATGGTATGGCACTTTGGGATAAACCACTAGACTGCAGGGTCAGTTTGAACCACAAGGTTGGTGTTTCAACCTTACCAGCTGCTGCTTGGAAACCCTATAGTGGGTTGCTATAAGTTGGAACTGACTAGAGGGTACTTACGAACAACAAAAATGAACATTTAAAACTTCATCAATTTTAATTTATATTTGCATAATAAATATAGCGTAGTGGTTACGAATCGGGCTGCGAACCTTAATTAAGGTCAGCGGTTCGAAACTACCAGCCACTCTGTGGGAGAAAGATGAGGCTTTCTACTCCCGTAAAGATTTACACCCTCGGAAACCCCGTACAGGGTCGCTATGGGTCGGAACCGACTCAACGGCACTTAACAATAACAATAAATATATAGGTAAATAACCTCTTTTCGGGGTCTTCAGTATTCTTTAAGACTAAATGGAATTCTGATACTATAATGTTTGCAAATCACTGAAATCTAAGCAATCATTATGTAGTCCGTGTGTTGCACTGTAGGATAAGCACTTGATCACAAGGTCAATTGGAACTGCAGGGTTGGCAGTATTTAACAACAATAACCAACAACCATTGATAATCCATCTTTACTTGATATATCAAAATCATAGTCCTAGGCCCCTACTAGTATAACAAATGTGTGGGATAACTAGTGTCCAGGACGTTGACTACAAGGAGGGAGGAAGAGAGGAAAGAAAAGAGAAGAGACTAAAAGCAAGAATTGGAAAGAAGAAAAGAGAAGGCAGGAAAATGGAGTAGAGTGGTGGAAGGAAGAAAGGGAAAAACAGGGACCCTTAAATGCCTACCCCCTACACTCCTAAACTACAATCTAGAAACTAGAAGTTACTACCTTTGCGGCTTATTAGGGAACTTGTAGACTTCATAGAACCTAGTACTAAGGCGAACAGCTGTTCTCATCCATTGATGTTGTGTTCATCTAGATATTAAATATTTTTAATATTTCTCAGGCTCATAGAATTATTAGGAGGATTAACTAAAACAACATATGTCCAGTGTTAGACCAATACCTGGTGCATAAACATGGTCAGCAAGAATTAGATATTATTATAATTTTGTTTCCTCATCTCATCACTAAAAGTTACTATACTACTAAAACCGCATCTTCTGGCAAGGTTGTATATTGTCCTATCTTTTAAACCGGGTATCACCATTCCTGAATTATGCAGTGAGGGCTAAAATCAACCCCAACATATTCCAAAATGGTGGTTTTATTTGGGAGGCAACCCAACACCTTTCAAAGGAACCCGGACAACGTGTTCAGGGCATAAGCATACCTTCTAAGCATTGGGTTTTGTTGTCTCTTGCCAGTTTCTGACGGAAAGAGAAAGAACTTGCAAAATTACCCCCAAGAGACCTCCTGGTATTTGAGCCTGGCTCAAGGCAGAAAATATGAAAAGCCCTGTGTGAAAACCTGTCTTGGTGAGAGACCTCTAGCCAGCAAAGACTGTTCCCAATATTCTTTATAAACCAAAGAAGACTTTGAAAACCTGGCTGATCACTACTGAAGTAACTCAAATGTTAACACAAGGAATTTGACTTATCATTCACACAATTTCTTCATGAATAGATGTTGGGCTTAAAGAATACCCCAACTAGGGACATTCAGATTCCCAATCCTTCCTTTTTTACTTAAGCTGTAGCTATGTTTACACAAATGTTTGGGCAGCATTAAACCACATCTAGTCAGAAGACCTAGATGCTCAGGACAAACTCATCCTTCCCCACTTGAAAGACATCTTTTGGCCCCAAAATCAGCCAAAGGTGTTTCCGGTTCGTTTGGAATCCAGGACATTAGTACAGCACAGCTTTTGCTTTTTTTCACCCCCTACCTGGTTAACCAACAAGCAAGCTGAAACATTAAGTATTTTTCCACGGTCTCGATAAATATAAAATGTTGCTTCTACTTGCATGTAAATAAGACCTTTCAAATTAAAAAGTACTCTCTGACCTATTTCCTCATTTCATCTTTACAGAAACCTTGAAAGTTAGGTAGATGAAGATGCCAGTTGCTGTTATGTAAAATAAATACAACTTATTTTGGTGTAAAAAAACCAAGCTTAACATCCAGTTTTCTTGTTACCTAGCTGTGTGATCTTATATGGGTTAAGATTTGTACCAACTATGAGAGATACCCAATCTCAAACAATAGTGACTCTGAAAAGACAGAAGTCTATCTTGCTCTCATTTAAACCAAGTTCAGAAGTAAGCAATCCAAGACTGCTAAGAATACTCATCCACTGCCATTGAGTCAATTCCAACTCAAACCAAACATATAGGACAGAATAAAACTGCTAATAACATTTCATAGACTGTAGATTTTTATAAAAGCAGATAGCCTCATCTTTCTCCAGCAGAATATTCATGGTCAGTGGTCAGTGGCCCAACACTTACTACTAACCTATTAAACTACCAGGACTCCTACAAAGAACACAGGTCCCCTAAATTGCTTTTATGAAAAAATATAGATAACACAACATTTGTCAATTAAACATTTTTCATGTGTACAATTTAGTGAGACATATTACATCTACATGTTGTGCAACTAAAACCAGTACTCATTGGCTAAATATTCCATCAACATAAACAAAAACACTCAGGGCTTCCTAAAGAATAAATATCTCTTTGTCCTTCTTTCCATCCTGGTATTCACTATTAAACTATGATTTCTATACATATGCCTATTGTAGGTATTTCATATTTGTGAGATCATACAACATTCATCATTTTGTCATTGGTTTAATGTTTTCAAGACTCATTCATATTGCAGAACCTTAAGACTTCCTTTCTCTTTATGGTAGAGTAGTATCCCATTGTATGTATATTTATTTTATTTATCCATTTATCACTTGATAGACACTTGGGTAGTTTCCACCTTTTGGTTTTTATGAGTAGCACTAATAAACACTATTGCGTTTTATTCTGCTTGTGTCACTTCTTTAAAAAAAAAAATCTTCCTATATTTTATTGCACTACCATACTCAATATGTTGTTTCTAAATCACTGGACTATTAACTACGAAGATGGTGGTTCCACTCCACAAGCAATTCCTTAGAAAATCAATATAGAGTCATTTTGAGTCAGAATTGAATCTATGGCATTCAACAAAAACAACAAATATTTTATGATAGCTGTTTCACTTCAGTCAACCTGTCCACATTCCAAGCAAGAGAAAAGGAGAAAGAATGAGGAAAGGGGCCAGAGGGTGCAGAAAAGCTTCACAAGAATTAAATTGATTATGTTTGTGGGAAGAAAGGATGGAAGAGCTTAGTAGAATCACATAAAACAATGCCAGGGACAGACTGTGGGACAGATTATCAATTGCTCATATGTAAGCACAGGATGAAGATGAATAAAGTTAAAAGAAGTCCATAAGAGTCAAAATAAAAATTTGAATACATCCCATCTGAATTTACGGACTACCTAAAGTACAGATTTGGTGTATTTGTCACTAATGACTGAAGACCAAAAGAGTTGTGGGATACATTCATGAATATCATAAAGGAAGGATGCATCAGGTCATTAAAAAACAGGAGAGAAAGAAAAGACAAATATGGATGTAAGACTAGAGGAAGATAAAAAAAAAAATTAAGTAAAGGAAACAATTGTAAATTGACACAATTTGATGAACTTGACCTATACTTATGGATGTAGTAGCTCAAAACACCAACAGAGAGGGAAGAAGCCTATTCATCAAATATCAATTCTATCCCCCTCTGTATACAGGATTGATAGGGATGGGCAACTTAAACATTGCCTAACCTAAAATGGGGGAAGCTATACAGTAAGGAGCTCTGGTAGCATAGTAGTTATGAATCGGTCTGCAAACTGCAAGGTCAGTAGTTTAAAACTACCAACTGTCCCGTGAGAGAAAGATGAGGCATTCTTCTCCTGTAAAGATTTACAGCCTCAAACCCTGTAGAGGGTCGCTATGAGTCGGGACCAACTCCATGGCACATAACCACCACCATAAAGGCATGAAATGACTGGTTTACAAGTTTTCAAGGGGGAATTTAGTTTAAGAGTGTCGGGGAGAAGGTGGAATCCCAACTGAAAGCTTTCATCTTGTCTAGATGGGTCTGGTGACAGGAGAAGAGGATAAGATCCTTATGATTCAATAATTAATAATTGTTATCATGTTTAATTACAACTGTCACAACTGTAAATATAGAAGTTTTGTAACAAAATGGGGAGAGTAGTTAATCTTACTGACCAGAAACAGAGGACCCTAGGACCATCAAGGGAGAAGAGCACAAGCAGAATTTGGGACCCTATCCAGAGAAGCAGCAACACCAGAGATGGAGGCAGAGGTGATGACATGGAGACATAGAGCAGCCTAGGACTCTAGACTCATGGAAAGAGAAAGGCTGTGTGCAGGCAGCCAGGATCCAGGCTGGCAGAATGTGCCCTTTGGTTGTTTATATTATTATATATTCCTGAGTGTTTTGTGCACACACACACCCCAAAAATTAAAGAGAATAGAAATAAATATTGTTGAATGGTGATGCATGGAGGAGATTGTAATCATTGCAATGAAATGATGAGTGTAAAACCAAAGTTCTCCCATGTAAACTATCATTCATTTCACAATAAAAACTTTAAAAAAAAAAAAAATGGATGCCAGAAGGGACTTTGAAATTTATCTTGAGCATTGCTGCTGTTGTTAGTTGCCGTGGAGTCAGTACCAACTCACAATGACCCTCTGCACAACAGAATGAAATACTAACTGATCCTGTGCCAATCTCACAATCGTTGAACCCATTGATGCTGCCACTGTGCCAATCCATCTTACTAGGGGTCTTCCTTTTTTTCTCTGACCCTCCACTTTTCCAAACATGATATCGTTCTCCAGTGACTGGTTGCTCTGAACAATATGTCCACAGTATGAAATATGAAGTCTGGCTACATTGACTTCCAAGGAGCACACTGGCTGTAATTTATCCATAACAGATCTATTTGGTACTTTCAATATTCCCCTCCAACACCACAACTTGAATGCATCAATTCTTCTGCAGCCTTCCTTATTCACTATACAACTTTTGCATGCATATGAGGTTATTTAAAATACCATGGCTTGGGTCAGGCACAACTTACTCCTCAAATTGCCATCTTTGCTCTTCAACACTTTAAAGAATGTTGTTTGATTTCTTGACTGCTGCTTCCATGAGTGTTGATGGGTGATCCAATCGAAATGAAGTCGTTGACAACTTCACTGTTTTCTCCATTTATATAGATGTTATTTCTTGGTCCAATGATGAGTATTTATTAGTAGATGGTGAAGAAATTGTTCATATAGAAGCTAAAGTGAATGAAAGAAATGAAGAACTAAAAGAATAGCAAATTTCAAAGGGCAACTCAGGAAGATAAAGTCAAGAATTTTAATGAAATGTACAAAGTTCTGGAGTTAGAAAACTAAAAGGGAAGAACATACTTTGCAGTTCTCAAGCTGAGGGAACTGAAAAACAAATTCAAACTTTGACTTTCAAAATTTAAGGATTATATAGGCAAAAAGTTTGAATAATGAAAACATAAAAGAAGATAGAAGGAAAACACAGGGTCACTGATCCAAAAAGAAATGATCAATGTTGAGCCATTTCAAGAGGTAGCATATGATCAAGAATTGATGCTACTGAAGGAAGATATCCAAGCTGCACTGAAGGCATCGATGAAAAACAAATCTAGAGGAACTGATGGAATATAAAATGAATTTTTTTTAACAAACTAAAGTAGCACTGGAGTCACTCACACATCTATGACAAGAAGCTTGGAAGACAGTTTCCTAGCCAATCAATTGGAAGAATTACATGTTTATGTCTTCCCATTCCAACAACAACAACAAAAAGTGACCCACTGGAATAGAGAAATCAAAGAGCAATGTTATTAATATTACATGTAATTATAAAATTTTTTGTAGTTAATTAAAAATGGCTGCATCAGACCATCGACAGAGAACTGTCCCAGAAGTTCAAGTCAAATTCAGAAGAGCATGTGGAATGAGAGATATCACTGCTGATGTCAGATAATTCTTGGCTGAAAGCAGAGACTATTAGAAAGATACTTAATTATGCTTTACTAACTAAACAAGTCTTCCAACTGTCTGACTCATGAAAAACTATGAATAACATTGCAAAGAATGTGCACATGAGGAAATGGTATAATAACCTAGAGGCAGTTATTCAAAAAGAACAAGGGGATACTGAATGGCTTAATTTCATGAAATTTGTGTGCCGGAGTTGAATCCTTTCACCATACTATAACAATCTTAAATATACAGATTGTTGTTGTTGTTAAGTGCCATCGAGTCGGGTCCGACCCATAGCGACCCTGTACAGGGTTTCCGAGGGTGTAAATCTTTACGGGAGTAGA
>NW_006408919.1:929646-936137 GCF_000296735.1 Chrysochloris asiatica
AGAAATGGACTGGTATTGGCCATTTTGAATCTGACAATCACAGGATTGCCTATGCCAGAAATGACAAATTAAAGAGGAATGGCATCAAATGTATTACCAAAAAGATCATTTCAGCATCTATCTTTTAGTGTAAGGCTGTCTGTGATAGGATCGTATCCATATGCTTACAAAGAAGACCCATTAATTCAACTATTATCCTAATTTATGCACCAACCACAAAGCCAGTGAGGGTGAATTTGAAGAATTCTGCCAATATCTTTATTCTGAAATGGATCAAACTTGTAATAAAGGTATTCTGATAATTACTGGCAATTAGAATGCAATATTTGGAAACAAAGAGGAAAATTCAGTAGTTGGAAAATATGGCTTTGGTGATAGAAATGATCTGAGATTTCATGTAGAATTTTGCAAGAACAATGACTTCACTGCAAATACCTTTTATAAACATAAAAGATGCCTATACATATGGACCTCACCAGATGGAATACACAGCAATCAAATTGACTACATAATAGAGAGTGGATAAACTCCATTTCATCAGCCAAAAAAATCCAGGGAGAGACTGTGGAACAGACCATCGATTGCTAATATTCAAGCTCAAGCTCAAGCTGAAAAAAAATTAAACAATTCCATGAGAGTGAAAATATGAACATGAACATATCCCATGTGAATTTAAAGATGATCTCAAGGACAGATTTGATGCATTAGACACTAATGTCTGAAGCCCAGCTGAGTTGTGGGATGACATCAAGACCATCCTAAAAGAAAAAAGAAAAAGATCATTAAGAAGACAAGAAAGAAGGAAAATACCAATGGGACGTCAGAAAAGATTCTGAAACTTTCTTTTCATGAAAGATGCTAATGCAGCAGGTAAAATAGCTAAACAGATATTTCAAAGGACATCTACAAAAGATAAAGTCATACATTTTAATTAAAAGGGCAAAGAATTAGAATTAGAAAACCAAAAGGGAAGAACACATTCAGCTTTTCACAAACTGAAAGAATTGAAAAAAAAAAAAAAAAAATTCTTCAATTTGCAAAATTGAAGAATTCTATGGGCCAAATATTGAATTGATGCAGAAAGCATCAAAGAAAGATGGAAGGAATACACAAAGCCACTGCATAAAAAATAAAAGTTGATGTTCAACCATTTCAAAGGTAGTATATGAACAAGAGACAATGATCCTGAAGGAAGAAGTTCAAGGTGCACTGAAGGCATTGGTAAAGAAGAAGGCTTCAGGAATTAATGGAATACAAATCGAAATCTTCTATGCCAGGGAATCAATCATCTATGCCAGGAAATTTTAAGGCAGTGGCATGGTTAACAGAGTGTAAGAGATTCACATTGCAAATAGAGGTGACAGAACAGAATGCAGAAATCATCTACAATATTATCCATAATATTGAATGCAAGTTAAATTTTAATAATGATAATTCAAGTATAGCTGCAGCTGTACATTGATAGGGAACTTCCAGAGCTTCAGACTGGATTCAGATGTGCACATAGAACAAGCAATATCATCTCTGAAGGAAAATGGATCTTGTCTGAAAGTAGAGAATTCCAGAAATACGTTTTTTGGTGTTGTTAAGTGCCATCGAGTCTATTCCAACCCATAGCGACCTTGTATAGAGTTTCCAAAGAGCGACTGGTGAGTTTGAACCACCAACCCTGCAGTTCAAATGACTTTGCAGTCTGATGCATTAGCCCATAGGACCACACCATGCTTTATTGACTACACAAAGGCATTCTATTGTGAGGATCATAACAAGCTATGGACAACATCATAGAGAATGAATATTCTGGAACCTTAATTGTGCTCATGAGGAACCTTTACATAGATCAACAGGCAGTCATTTTAACAGAAGAATATGACATAAGGATTAGAGGAACACTTTTTGAAAACTTGCCATATGCAGATGATACAACCTTGTTTGCTAAAAGTGAATTAGATTTAAAATACTTATTGATGAAAATCAAGTACTATAACCTTCAATTTGGGTTGCATCCCAATGTAGAGTAACAAAAGTCTTCACCAGTGGATCACTAAAAAAAAAACAAAAAACATAAAGATAAGTGGAGTGGCAATTTCTGCTAGAGTCTTGAATGACTTCTATCTCCTGTACACAATGGAAAGTTTTTGTTCAGGAAATCCTGCACCAGTTACAGAAAAAGAGGGAAGAGTTCCAAATAATAAGCTCACTGTATTGGGTGCTGGACAAGTTGGTATGGCATGTGCCATCAGCTTTCTGGGAAAGTCTCTGGCTGATGAACTTGCCCTTGTGGCTGATTTAGAAGATACACTCAAAGCAGAAGTGATGGATCTGCAGCATAGGAGCTTATTTCTTCAGACGCTTAAAATTGTAGCAGATAAAGATTACTCAGTGACTGCAATTCAAAGATTGTGGTGGTAACTCAGGAGTTCGTCAGCAAGAGGGGGAGCACAGTCTCAATCTGGTTCAGAGGAATGTTAATTTCTTCAAATTTATTATTCCTCAGATCATCAAGTACTGTCCTGACTGCATCATAATTGTGGTTTCCAACCCAGTGGATATTCTTACATCTGTTACCTGGAAACTAAGTGGATTACCCAAGCACCATGTGGTTGAAAGTGGTTGTAACCTGGATTCTGGTAAACTTTGCAATCTTATGGCTGAAAAACTTGGCATTCATCCCAGCAGCTGCCATGGATAGATTTGGGGAGAATATGGCTGCTCAAGTGTGGAGCAGAGTGATGTGGCAGGGGTTTCTCTTCAGAAACTATATACAGAAGTGAGGATGGACAATGACACTAAAAATTGGAAGGAAGTGCAAAAATGGTGGTTGAAAGAGCCTATGAAGTCATTAAGCTGAAAGATGCACCAACTGGGCTATTGGATTAAGTGTAGCTGATTTGATTGTATCCATGTTGAAAAATCCATGTTGGATTCATCCAGTGTCAACAATGGTGAAGGGGATGTATGACATTGAGAATGAAGTCTTCCTGAGCCTTCCATGTATTCTGAATGCTTGAGGGTTAACCAGTGTTATCAACCAGAAGCTGAAGGATGATCAGATTGCTCAACTCAAGAAGAGTGCATATACTCTCTGGGACATTCAGAAGGATCTAAAAGACCTGTGATGTTTGAGTTCTATGCTGTAGAAATTTACTAAATACAATGTGGTTAACATGAGCCTTTAGTTATTATCCATGTACATGGATAACAATATGCTTTTTATTTTCTAAATAAGTGAATTTGGGCCAACATGATTACAGCACATGCTTGGCTTAATATTTGGAATATGAGCCCTTGAGAAATAAAATTCCATGTTGTAGCATGTAAAAACAAAGATAAATGGAGAAAAGATTGAAGTTCTCAAATATTTCATTGTGCTTGCATCAGTCATCAACAATCATGAAAGCAATGAATGTAAAATTAATGTTCTCCCATGTAAACTATCACATAATTCACAATAAAACATTAAAATCAAAAAAACAAAAATGGTTATTGGTGATGAGACATGGATTTATTATTATGAGCCTGAGAGTAAATGGCAGAGTATGGAATGGAAGCATGTTCAATTATCGACCAAGAAACAGTTCAAAAGTCAACCAACTCCTGGAAAATTGATGCTTATAGGTTTCTGGGATTCTCAAGAGCCAGTATCAGGAAGTGTTCAAAAATCAACAGTGCACATCACAGTGAGATGCTCACTGAAGAGCTGAAGCCTAAACTTTGAATTAAACACACAGGACTGCTATCCAAGGGCATTATGGTCTTGCATGACAATGCATGTCCTTACACCTAAGCGCACACTGTTGACGCTCTTCAAAAACTTAGTTTTAAGGTGTTAAAGTATTCTCACTATAGTCCTGATCTTGCGCCATCAGACCTTCATCTGTTCGATCCCTGAAAGCAGCCCTTCAAGGACAGAACCTCACTCTGATGAAGAAGACAGCAGTGCATTTGTGATTCGTAACTCAGCCTAAAACATTTTAAAATAAGGTAATAAGAAAGCTTGTTGACAGATGGACAGAATGTGTTGAAATGCAAGGAGACTATGTCAAAAAATGATGTATTTGTCATTTTTAAAATTTGATTCAAATAAATTGTATAGCCTGAGTGCAGATAAAAAATATAAATAAATCATGAAAGCATCAGTCAAGAAATCAAACAACATATTATATTAGGAAAATCTGCCTTACAAGACCTCATTAAAGTGACAAGAGCAAAGAGAGAAAAGTTGCACCTGAACCAAGCTATGATATTTTCAATAGCCTCATATTCACATGAAAGTTCAACAGTGAATAAGGAAGACAGCAAAATATTAATGCATTTGAATTATGTTGTTGAAAAAGAATATTAAAATTGCCATGGGCAACCAAAACAACAAATAAATCTGTGTTGGAAGAAGTACAGCCAGAATGTTCCTTAGAAGCAAGAATTTCAAGTCTTCATCTCTTGTATTTTGGGCATGTTGCCAGAGGGATCATTTCCTGGAGAAGGATCATTTTTGGTAAAGTAGAGGGTCAGCAAAATAGAGAAAGAGAAGCAATGAGATGGATTGACACATGGCAACAACAAAGAACACAAACATAACAACAATTGTAAGGATAGCACTGGAAGGGATATTGCTTAATTCTGTTGAGTATAGGGTCCCTATGGGTTGGAACTGTCTTGATGACACCTAACAGCACCAAAAGTTGTGCTGGGCTCAAGCCACTGGATTTTCAGTCCCCCTATATGCATCAAAAGCTAGACGATAAATATGCAGACCGAAAAAAAAAAAAAAAATGAATTATTTGAATTAATGGGATAGGCAAAAAATATTGATTGTACCATGGACTTCCAAAACAAACAAGTCTGTGTTTTTTAAAAAAAAAGTTCATTCTGGACATTTCTTTGAAAGGAGAATGGTAAAACTTTGTCTCATCTATTTTAGAGACATTGTTAAGAAGAACCAATCCCTGGAGAAATACATTATGCTTGGAAATTTTGAGGGTCAGTGAAAAAGAGGAAAATCCCAGATAAGATGGACTGATATTGTGAAAACAGCAAAGTCCCCAAAATATTAACTATTGTGCAGATGTGACATGAGCAGGAACAGTTTTGTTCTGTTTTATTTGATCACTAAAGAAAAAGATCTAATTCAATTCCACCTTTCAACACAACATGAAATTTAAGCTTGCATCAAGAGAAAATAGGTAGTTTAAAGGTAAGCTGTTAAATTTTTATGCATATCAATCACAGAGGATGTTTATTTAAAAACAACCAAGATGAAGAAAGGAAAAATCAACAACTGTGTACTAAATAAACAAACACATACGTACTTAAAAAGAGAAACTCTATAGCAAAAAAAAAAGTTACTCAATATAGAGGAAAAAGTTCATAAACCATCGCTGTTGTTGTTAAGTACCATCAAACTGGTTCTGACCCATAGCGAACCTGTATATAGATGGTTGGCTTTTGAAATTTTTCTTGGTTGGTAATTGAGGATGTTTCTATTAAATATTCTGCCATCTACTCTCAGGCTCATAGTGATGAATTCATGCTTCATCATCAGTAACAATTTTTATTAAGAAACATTTACCTTCCATCAAGTTTGCAGATGTGCAAATGCTTCTTTTCATGGTCTCCAATGAGTTGTTTTGCAACTTGCACAAAGTTTTCAAAACCCAAGTCTATCGTGGATTATTTCATAGGCAAAGCCATGGCTTTTTTTCGAATGATTTGTCACATAATCCACTCTCACTTGTGTATTCAACAGCATTATTTCTTGTGCATGCTTTATATTGCCATTAGCTATGGACATTGAAGGGCCATTTAATATAATCGGAGTGCAGATAATTTTTGACACAATTTCATATATTCATTTGGAAGACAACTATCTGGCTGACTGATTGGAAGAGTTACGAATTTGTGCCCATTCCAAAGACAGGTGACCCAACGGAATGCAGAAATCATTGGACAATATCTTTGATATCCAATGCAAGTAAAGTTTTACTATGGTAATGCAGAAATGGCTGCAAACATATATTGAAAGAGAATTTCCAGAGGTTCAAGCCAGATTCAGAAGAGGATGTAGAACAAGATATGTCATTGCTGATGTCTGATGGATCTTGGCTGAAAGTAGAGAATATCAGAAAGATGTTTACCTGTGCTTTTTTATTATGTAAATCAAATTATTTGTGTGGATCATGACAAGCTATGGACAACACTGTGCAGTATGAGTATTCCAGAACACTTAATTGTGCTCAGAAGGAATCTGTACCTGGACCAAGAGGCAATTGTGCGAACAGAACAGGAGAACACTGAATGGTTTAAAATTAAGAAAGTTGTGCAACAAGATTGTATTCATTCACCATACTTATTCAACCTGTATGCTAAGCAAATTATTTGAGAAGCTGAGTTATATAAAGAAAAATGTGGCATCAGGATTTGTTGTTGTTAAGTGCCGTCGAGTCGGTTCCGACCCATAGCGACCCTGTACAGGGTTTCCGAGGGTGTAAATC
>NW_006408919.1:936237-938403 GCF_000296735.1 Chrysochloris asiatica
AGGTTCGCAGCCCGATTCGTAACCACTACGCTACCAGAGCTCCTTAAATATACAGATGATACACCCTAATTTATTGAAGCAAGGAGGATTAAAATTATGCAATGATAAAGATAAAAATAATAAAGACTTCAGTATGAACTACACCTGTTTCAAGAAAAACAAAAATACTTCCAAATGGACAAATAAATATTACTGCATTAAATGGAGAATAGATAGAAGTTTACTTGGATCAATATCAACACTCATGGAATCAGAGATCAAGAAAAACAAACAACATATTCCATTCTGCAAAACACCTCTTTAAAGTGTTCAAGAGTAAAGATTATAGTTTAAAGACTAAGGTGTATCTTACATAAGACTTGGTATTTTCAATACCTTCATAAGCATGTTACTATCACATGTAATACCAAAAAAATCCAACGGTCATTGAAGTCATTAGCAAAGAACAAGGCACCAGGAACTGATGGAATATAAATTGAAATCTTTCAACGAACTGATGCAACACTGGAGGCATTTACTCATCTATGCCAAGAAATTTGGAAGACAACTGACTGGCCAACTGACTGGAAGCGATCTGTATTTGTGCCCATTACAAAGAGAGATGACTCAACGGAATGTGGATATCATTGGACAATATCATTGATATCCCATGTGAGTAAAGTTGTTCTAAAAGTAATACAGAAATGGCTGCAAACATACATTGACAGGGAACTCCAGCGGTTCAAGCCAGTTTCAGAAGAGGACATGGATTGACGGATATCATTGCTGACATCAGGTGGATCTTGGCTGAAAGTAGAGCATACCAGAAAGACATTTGCTTGTGCTTTATTGACTACGAAAAGGCTTTTGATTGTGTGGACCATGACAAGCTATGGAGAATATTGCAAAGCATGAGTATTTCTGAACATTTAATTGTGCTCATGAGGAACTTGTGCATAAACCAAAAGGCAGTTGTTTGAACAGGCTAGGGGAACACTGAATGGTTTAAAATTAGGAAAGTTGTGCACCAGGGTTTTATTCTTTCACCATATTTATTCAACCTTTATGATGAGTAAAAAATCAGAGAAGCTGGATTGTATGAAGAAAATGTGGCATCAGGATTGGAGGAAAGCTCGTTAACAATCTGTGATATGCAGGTTGATACAAGTCTGCTCACTGAATGTAAAGAGGAAATAAAATACTTACTGATGAAGATCAAAGACAGCATCCTTCAGTATGGGTTGGACTTCAATGTCAAAAAAAAAAAACAAAAACCTCACTATTGGACCAATTAATAACATCCAAATAAAGGGAGAAAATATTGACTACGTTTTGCTTAGACCAGTAGTCCAGAAGTCAAAGAACATATTTCATTGAGGAAATCTGCAGCAAAAGACTCAAGTCATAGTATTTTCAATAACCTCATATGTATGCAAAAGTTGGATGTGAATAAAGAAGATTGCAGAACAACAAGGAATTGAATAAGGAAGACTGCAGAAGAATTGATACATTTGAGTTATGGTGTTGGAGAAGAATATTGAAAGTGCCATGGACTGCCAAAAGAACAAACAGATCTGTGTTGAATAAAGTACAGCAAGAGTGTTTCTTGGAAGCCACACTTCATCTTTCATACTTTGGACATATTCTTCAGAGGAACTAGTCACTGGATTAGGATATCATGTTTGGTAAAATGGAGAGTCAGAAAAAATATGAAGACCCCCCCCCCCCAATGAGATGGACTGACACAGTGGCAGCATCAATGATTTCAAACGTTGCAACAATTGTGAGACTGGCCCATGATCAGTTAGTGTTTTGTTCTGTTGTGTATAGGGTCGCTATGAGTTGATACTGACTTAATGGTACCTAACAACAACAACAACAACAACAAAAACAACCATAGGTCTATCAGTTTGTTGTACTGACATTGATTACATTTTGCTATTATTCTGGAAGCTATACCACCATTTTAAATACCAGTAGCTCTGGTAGCGTAGTGGTTACAAATCAGGTTGTGAACCTCAGGGAGAGCAGTTCAAAACTACCAGCTGTTCCGTGGGAGAAAGATGAGGCTTTCTGCTCCCGTAAATATTTACAGCCTCGGAAACCCTGTACAGGGTCGCTATGAGTCGGAACCGACTCCACGGCACACAACAACAACAACAAGATTGAAATATTTGCTTCCAGACT
>NW_006408919.1:938628-939275 GCF_000296735.1 Chrysochloris asiatica
AAAGCCTCATCTTTCTCCTGCGGAGCGGCTGGTAGTTTCGAACCACTGACCTTAAGGTTCGCAGCCCGATTCGTAACCACTACGCTACCAGAGAATATTAAGTCACTGAAAACCTTATGAATAGAAGTGGAAAACTGTCAGCACAAGAAAATTAAATGTTGACACATGATGAACACCAGAATATTGTTAGATATAGTGCTGAAAGTTGAACACTTCAGATTGGAAGGCAAGAAAAATATAACTGAGAAAGAGCTGTCTCCTGAAAGTGCAGTTGGCCAAGATGATGCAAATGGAGTACATTCAGAAGCTTCATGTTCCGAAGGGCCACAACTCAAAATGAAGACAACAGTTATAAACATTCATTTATAATGAATTAATAATTTCAAGCATATTGTTGTTATTAGGTGCCATCGAGTCAGTACCAACCCATAGCGACTTTACACACAGCAGAATGAAACACTGCCCTATACTAGGCCAACCTCCCCACCATTGCCATGCTTGAGTCCATCGATGCAGCCACTTGGCTAATCCATGCTGTTGGGAGTCTTCCTTTTTTTCTCTGACCCTCCACCTTACCAAACATGATGTTCTTCTCCAGTGACTGGTCCCTCCTGACAATATGTCCAAAGTATGAGAGACGAAGTTTG
>NW_006408919.1:939375-941576 GCF_000296735.1 Chrysochloris asiatica
AAGGTGGAAGGTCAGAGAAAAAGAGGAAGAACTCCAAAGAGATGGATTGGCAAAGTGGCAGCATCAATGGACTCAAGTTTTAACAAAAATTGTGAGGTTGACCCAGGATTGGGCAGTGTTTCGTTCTGGTGTGCATAGGGTCTCTATGAGTCAGTACCAACTTATGGCACCTAACAACAACAACAGATATTCATATGCTGTCTACAAAATACATATTTTAGGCCCACTGACATAAAATACCTGAAAATGAAAGGATGGAAAATAATATCCCATGCAAAATGTAACAAAGAGAGCAGGGGTCACCAAAGTGATGTCATAAAAAATGACTTTGGGTAGTAATTACTATAATAGATGAAGAAGGGCATTGCATATTGATAAGATGGACAATCCATGAAGATTATATAGTGTTAGTTGTTGTGTGTTGTTAAGTCGGTTCTAGTTTATAGTGACCCTATGTATGGTTTCCAAGGCTGTAAATCTTTACAGGAACAGAAAGCCTCGTCTTTCTCCTGCAGATTGCTGGTGGATTCTAACAGCTGACAATGTGGTTAGCAAACCAACATGTAATGACTATACCACCAGAACTCTTCTCAAGAAAATATTGAAATTATACTTAAATATACTCAGTATCTATTAACTAACATATATGATGCAAATACTAACAGCACTTAAAGTAGTAATAGACTACAATAATAGTTGGACATTTCAGTACATCACTGTCAGTACTGGAAAGAGCTTTCAGAAAAGTAGTAAGGAAATGGAGCACTAGAAAACTGTATTAAGCAATTAGATATAATCAACTAGTATAAAACTCTCTATTCAACATCGGCACTATACATATTTTTCACTTGTGGACATGGAATAAGTTTCAGGTCATAGAGTAGGTCATGAAGCAATCTAAAATAGTTTTGAAAAGTTGAAGTGATACCCGGTATCTTCTCTGACCATGAAGGATTAAACAAGGAATAACTAATAAGATAAAAATTAGAAAACACATATCTACATGGAAATTAAAATATTCTAAATTAAATAAGGAATGGGTCTATGGAGAAATCAAGAGTGAAATCAAATTTTAACAACTGCTGGAATTAAAATGAAAACACATGGGATGCAACAAAGACTCATCAGAGATGAACTTATAACAATAAATACTTTAATCAAAGAGATGAGCGATCTCAAATAAACAGTCTAACTCTATAACTTAACAAACTAGGAAAAGAAGAGCAAACTGAACTTAGACCTACTAGAAGAAAGGAAGTAATAAAAATCTAAGCAGAAATAAATGGAGAAGGAATTCTGGTAGCATAGTGGTTACAAATCAGGCCATGAACCACAAGGTCAGCAGTTCGAAACTACCTGCTGCTCCATGAGAGAAAGATGAGGCTTTCTGCTCCTGTAAAGATTTACAGCCTCAGAAACCCTGTTCAGGGTCACTATGGGTCAGAACCGACTCGACGGCACTTAACAACAACAAAGATGAACAATGAAGAGAATTAACAAAAATAAAAGTGTTTTCTTTGAAAAGATTAATGAAACTAGCATATTGTTGGACTCCTGGTATAGTGTTATAAGATCAGCACTTCAATGAAAACCATAAGGTTGGAAGTTCAAGCCCACCATTTACTCCTCAGAAAAACTATACATGGTCACTATGAGTAGGAACCCACTCAACAAAACTTAACAACACAAGAAAACTTTTCACTAGTGGACAAAGGAAAAAATGAGGGAGAGAATGCAAATAACCAAAAAAAACCACAAAAACTAGACACGTTACAACAGACCCAACAGAAATAAAAAGCTCAAATTTGAATTATTGGTCTTGTAAAATTCTACCATGTGATCTCCTGTATCCTTACTATCACCAAGTATTTTCCAAATACTGATCCTTCCGCTTGCTTCCAAGATTTGTATTCCAATCACCAGTAATTATCAATACATTGTATGTTTGATCAATTTCAAGCTGTAGAAGTTGGTAGAATTCTTCAGTTTTATCATCACTGGCTTTAGTGGTTGATATATAAATTTGAATAATAGTAGTATTAACTTATCTTTATAGATGTATATATATTAGCCTGGAGTCCTGGTGTGATGCTGTGGGTTAATGAGCTCGACTGCAGAGTCCCTTTGACCCTCAACGTCTGCGGTTCAAACTCACCTGCCATTCCTTGGAAAGCCTATACAGGGTCACTAGGGGATGGAAT
>NW_006408919.1:941676-942398 GCF_000296735.1 Chrysochloris asiatica
TGTCTTCCAAATTTCTTGGCAGAAATGAATGAGTGCCTCCTGTGCCAGCTCACTTTCTTGAAATATTTCAATTTTTATTCCATCAAATCCTGGTGCCTTGTTCTTTGCCAATTCCTTCAATGCACATTGGGACTTCCTCTTTCAGGATCATTGGCTCTTGATCATATGTTACCTCCTGAAATGATTGAACATTAACCACTTCCTTTTGGTATAGTGACTCTGTGTATTCCTTCCATCTTTTCTTCATGCTTTCTGCATCATTCAGTCGTTTGCCCAGTGAATCTTTCAATAACGAAAGTCGAGGCTTGAATTTTTTCTTCAGTTCTCCCAGCTTGAGAAATGCTGAACGTGTTCTCCCTTTTTGGGTTTTCTGATTCCAGATCTTTGCACATTTTCTTGTGATATTTGACTTCATTTTCTCAAGCTGATCTTTGAGATTTTCTGTTCAGCTCTTTGACCTCCTCATTTATTCCATTTGCTTTAGCATCTCTACACTGGAGAGCAATTTCAGTGTCTCTTCTGACATCCAATTTGAACGTTTCCTCTTTTCTTATCTTCTCAATGACTTTTTGCTTTCTTCCTGTATGATGTTCTTCATGTCATCCCACAAATTTTCTGGTCTTCTGTCTTTAATGTTTAATGTGTAAAATCTCTTCTTCAGATGATCTCTAAATTCAGTTGGGATATATTCAAGGTCAAGGAGCTCTGGTAGCATAGTGGTT
>NW_006408919.1:945578-947272 GCF_000296735.1 Chrysochloris asiatica
TAAAGATTTACAGCCTCAGAAACCCTGTTCAGGGTCGCTATGGGTCAGAACCGACTCGACGGCACTTAACAACAACAAAGATGAACAATGAAGAGAATTAACAAAAATAAAAGTGTTTTCTTTGAAAAGATTAATGAAACTAGCATATTGTTGGACTCCTGGTATAGTGTTATAAGATCAGCACTTCAATGAAAACCATAAGGTTGGAAGTTCAAGCCCACCATTTACTCCTCAGAAAAACTATACATGGTCACTATGAGTAGGAACCCACTCAACAAAACTTAACAACACAAGAAAACTTTTCACTAGTGGACAAAGGAAAAAATGAGGGAGAGAATGCAAATAACCAAAAAAAACCACAAAAACTAGACACGTTACAACAGACCCAACAGAAATAAAAAGCTCAAATTTGAATTATTGGTCTTGTAAAATTCTACCATGTGATCTCCTGTATCCTTACTATCACCAAGTATTTTCCAAATACTGATCCTTCCGCTTGCTTCCAAGATTTGTATTCCAATCACCAGTAATTATCAATACATTGTATGTTTGATCAATTTCAAGCTGTAGAAGTTGGTAGAATTCTTCAGTTTTATCATCACTGGCTTTAGTGGTTGATATATAAATTTGAATAATAGTAGTATTAACTTATCTTTATAGATGTATATATATTAGCCTGGAGTCCTGGTGTGATGCTGTGGGTTAATGAGCTCGACTGCAGAGTCCCTTTGACCCTCAACGTCTGCGGTTCAAACTCACCTGCCATTCCTTGGAAAGCCTATACAGGGTCACTAGGGGATGGAATCAACTTGACAGCATTTAACAACAACAACAACAAAAACAACATATTATCTTATCACAGACGGGTTTGTATTGCAAGATGAATCGATACGTTCTTTTTGATGATGAATGCAATGCCATTACTCTTCAATGTATCATTCCTGGCATAGTAAACCATGTGATTACCAGATTCAAAATGGTCAATAGCAGTTCATTTCAGCTCACAAATGCCTACAATATCGCTGTTTATGCGTTCCATTTCATTTTTGGCAATTTCCAATTTTCCTAGATTCATACTTCGTATGTTCCATGTTCTGATTATTAATATATATTTATAGTTCTTTCTCTTCATTTTGAGTTATGCTCTACCAGCAAATGAAGGAAGGTTCTGAAGGCTCTGTTCCATTTGCATCATCATCGTCAATTCTATTTTAGGAGGAAACTCTTCACCAGTCAGATTTTGAGTGTCTTTCAACCTGAAGGGCTCATCATCCAGCACTATATTTGATAATATTCTGGTGCTCTTTATGGTTCGATATTCTGTTGCTTACTGTATTCCACGGCTATTCATAAGGTTTTTAGTGACTAAATATCCAGAAGCAGTCATCTTTCCTTCTAGTCTTCCTTGTCTTGAGACTCATCTGAAACGTGTGCACAGTGAATGACCCTGCTGGCATTTAAAATATGCATGGCATAACTTCTAGCATCAAAGCAACATGCAGGCCACCACAGTACAACAAACTGACAGACTAGTGGTGAATATAGAATACTATATATCTCTGGTGGTATAGCGATTATGAATCTTGCTGCTAACCTCAAAGTCAGTAGTTTGAAACTACCAGCCATCTGTTTCATGGGAAAAAGATAAGGTTTTCCACTCCCATAAAGTTTTACAGCCTTGAAAATCCTATTCA
>NW_006408919.1:948492-949888 GCF_000296735.1 Chrysochloris asiatica
GAGGAGAATATTGAAAGTGCCATGGGCTTCCAAAAGAACCTACAGATCTGTGTTGGAAGAGGTGCAGCCAAAGTGCTCCTTGGAGGCCAGGATGGCCAAACTTTGTCTCTCATACTTCGGACATGCTGTCAGGATGGACCCGTCACTGGAGAAGGATATCATGTTTGGTAAGGTGGAGGGTCAGAGAAAAAGAGGAAGACCCCCAGAGAGATGGAATGGCAAAGTGGCTGCAACAATGGGCTCAAGTGTAACAATTGTGAGGTTGGCCCAGGACCAGGAAGTGTTTCATTTTGTTGTGCATAGTGTCGCTGTGAGTCAGTCCCAACTCAATGGCACATAACAGTAACAACAACCTGATATTTGTTGATTATTTGTTCATTCTGCAACTCTGTTTAGAAGGACAATTCCATAAATAGGAAACTTGTCTAGTTCACTACTAGACATTATCTATTGATAAGGTTCTGAGGCTTAAGCATAATATTCAAGGTCTCTATGGTCTAATTTTTAACTGTCTTATATAATTTTTCTGTTCTTCTCCTTTACCCCACAACTCTGCCATTGATACACTCTTTTACCTTGTTGAAAACTTCACTGCATTTTTAAAAAATGTTTTATTGTGAGTTGTGTTATAGTTTACATAGGAGAGCATTAGCTTTCCATTCATCCTATCTTATATTGTTTCATTGCCATTGTTACAATCCCCTCCATGCATCATCAAAAAACCAAAAGGTATACCCTGCAAGTCTTCCCCCCCACCGGTCCTCAGCACACGGCCCCTCTCCCTCTCTGGGTCTAAAGTCCCCAGCTGTTCCATATCTCCATGTCATCATCTCTGCCTCCATCTCTGGCATCACTGCTTCTCTGGGTAGGGTCCCGCTTTCCGCTCTTCTCCCTTGATGGTCCCAGGGAGCTCTGCTGCAAAGTCAATTACTAGCCTCCTTTTACATTTCACTACCATTACATTTCCAACTCTCACAAACAGTCCTGATTACAATTATTCACTATTGTGTCACAAGTGACCTTTCTGCCTTTCCTTTCATCAGCCCTGCCCAGACACATTGGATACTACTCAGTGGAGAGCCTACCTTCCTCCATGCCCTCTGGATCTAGATTCCCTCTTGAAATCCTGTAAGCCAGTCACTTTTTTCCTTTTTTACCAATGTCTAAGTTGCCCATCCCTGTTTACTCTGTATATGGAAGGGGTGGGAATGAGCCTCACTGTAAAGATTTGTTCCCTTATTTGGGCTATTGCATCCATAGGTGTAGGTCAGGTTCATAAAATTGTATCCGATTACTCTTTTTTCCTCTTCTTTCTTCTTCTAGTTGAGCTCTGATCATCCAGTCATTGAAGCCAGGTCAAGTGGGTATTATCTGCAAGTGTGGGTGTTCTTATGCA
>NW_006408919.1:953169-958084 GCF_000296735.1 Chrysochloris asiatica
GTATGAGAAGATGCTTTGTAGTATTTTGATATTTGTAAATTTATGGAGATTTGTTTTGTGGCTTAAGCCATGGTCTATTCTGGAGAATCTTTCATGTGCACTGGAAAAGCATGTGCATTGTGCAGTGTTGGGTTGAATGCCCTGTACATATCTACAAGGTCCAGTTAGCTGATTGTGTTGTTTGTTATTCTGTGTCTTTGTCAGGTTTCTTTCTGGTTGTTCTATCCATTTTTCAAAGCGGTGTATTAATATCACCCATATTATTGTAGAGTCATCTATTTCTTTCTTCAAATCTTTAGACTTTGCTTTATATATTTTGGAGCTCTTTCATTGGGAGCATAGATATTTATTATGGTTATGTCATCTTGTTCAATTGTCCCTTTAATCATGACATAATTGTGCTTCTTTATCTATTATTCTGGTTTTGCCTTAAAGTTTATATTATCAGGATTAGTACTGTCACTCCTGTTCTTTTTTTATTGCAATTAGCTTGGTATATTTTTTTTTCCATCCTTTGACTTTTAATCTGATTTGTCTCTGTGTGTGAGATGTGTCTCTTGTAGACAGCATATTGCAGGATCTTCTTTTCTTATTCGTTCTGCCACTCTCTGACTCTTAACAGGTGCATTTCATCCATTTTCATTCAGTATAATTATCAATAGGTATGGCTTAATTGCTGCCATTATGTTTTTTTTCTGTGTGTTTTTGTGTGTGTGTGGTGTTGCTGCTTTCTTTGTTATGTGTATCTTCCTTTGTTGAGTTCATGTTTTTTGTGTTCTTTCTTGTGGATTTCTTCATAGTTTTAATGTTTCCATGTTCTTCTTGGAATTTCATTTTCTTGGTATGTTGTGAAGTGTTAATTTTCCCTCCATTTAGTGCAGTCTATTTTATACTGTAATATACCTGACCTTCTTACCATCTGGGTCTCTTTTCTTACTTGTTTACCTTCTTTTACATTGTAATTATTTTGATCATAGACTGGCCTCCCAGATTCTCTGAGTTTGTTCTTAGAGTTTTGTTCTTTGCTCAACTCTTCCTTCTGTCAATTTAATTCTGGGAGGTGCTGCCACATATGTCAATCTCTGGTTGTTGTCTGTTCTTACTGGTTCTCAGCCCATGCAACTCCCTTTAGGATGTTTTTCATAGCAGGGATGGCTTTGGAAAACCCCATTAGCTTCTGTTTATCCTAGAATGTTTTGATTATATCATCGTATTTGATTGATAGCTTTTCAGGATAAAGGATGCTTGGTTGGCAATTTTTTTTTGTTGTTTGTTTGTTTTTATGTCTCCCCTTTGCCTTCTTGCTTGCATAGTTTCTGCTGAGAGATCTGAGCTTAATCTGACTTGCTTGCCTTTGTATGTAACACTTCTGTTTTCCTTAGCTGCTTTCAGGAGTGTCTCCTTATCTTTGATTTTGGAGAGCTTGATTATGATATGTCTTTGTGATTTTCTTTTGAGGTATCTCCTTCCTGGGGTTCGTTGAGCTTCTTGAATATTTACCTTTTCACTTTTCAGGATGTTAGAGAAATTTTCTTACAGCAGTTCTTGAACTATTTCCTCTGTGGACTTTTGTGATTCTTCTTGTTCTGGAATGCCAATAATTCTTAAATTATTCCTCTTCATGTTTTCCAATATGAATCTTAGACGTTCTTCAGGGTTTTTATAATCCTTTCTTGTGTTTGCTCATCTATTTTAGTGGTATTGAGAGATTTCTCTTCCAGCTCACTAGTTCTGTCTTCCATCTCTTCTATTCTACTTCTTTGCCCTTTCAGAGTATTGTCTATTTCTTATATTCTATTATTGATCATTTGTACCTCTTTTTGTAGGTTTTGAATTGTTTCCAATGTTCTATCTTATTTGATTGTTCCTGTAGCACTTTCCAGACTTCTTTCTTATTTTTCTCAGCTCCATTGGAAAGTGTTTTGAAATATTTTGTAACCATTTTTCTGAATTCCTTTTCAAAGATTGTCAAGTCCTGCCCTCCGTCCAGAATGGAGTCCAGGTCATTTGTCTCAGACATTTTATCTTGTTTCTGGACATGTGCTTATATGGTCATCTGCTTTTGCTTCTTCGACATGTTTAGTTTTTATCTGTGGCCTTAATTCTTAGTTGAGTATGTGTTTTTGTATTTTTAATGCTTTCTGATTGCTTCCAGGTAAATATGATCAGGATGTGGGCTTTCTTTTTCACTCTTCTTACTGTTTAACTCAAAGTAACATTCAAAGCTCTTGTCTGTCTCCCTGGTATATGGCAATTGGTTTGGTTTCTTGCCTGGATTTTGGTGTTTTATAGAGTTTGATTGTAGCATGACTATAAGGCAGCAGTTTCTGTATCTTCTTAGGTAATATAGGGAGAGAAAGAATCCCCCAAAAGTATAAGGGGAAGCATAAAACAGAAAAACAGCAACAGCAAAAAGAACAAGAATAAAAACATAAAAATCACCAAAACAACAACAGAAAAAAAAAACCTAGACTGGATACTACAATCACAGAAAAGAGAGAGGAGGGAGAGAAGAAAACAAAAAATCTGTAGCCTAATATGAGTATGACTTTAATGTCCTCTTTCAGCTTCTTGCCTTCAAAGCTGCCTAAGAGATTTCATGATGCCACTGTTGGTTGTTATGCTATACCTCACAATTTAATTTAATTTTTGGCCTGTTTTGTTTTGAACTCTCTTTCCCTTTCTACACTCCTTGGTCTGGACTTTTCATATTAAATTACAGTTCAGGGCCAGTTCTTGGGCTGAGGGTGTCTTTTCACATGCATAGCAGAAGAACCCACCTGTTTTGAGGGTGGGGAAGCAATCGCTCAGGCATTCTGTCTAGTCACCAGAATGGTGGGCCAATGAACAGATAGAAGAAAAAAAGAAACTCAGAACAAAGCAAAACTGACAAAGTGTATTTTCTACCTTTGCTCCAATGTTCCTGTGGTATTTTTCTGTCGTGTGTCTGCTCCCCCGCTTGGCCTTGCCATTTGGTCTTGCCAAAGTTGTCAGCTTCAGGCCGCTAAGCCCAGCAGATTCAAAGTACATGATTTCCTACTTGCTCTACAAGTTTCACTAACCATAAACCTTCACACTTTAAAAATATGCCTACTTCACACTTTAAAAATATTTAACCATATTCCTATATGGTTCCAATGTTTGGAACTCTGCCCTGAATCTGCTTTGCCTGGTATTCTCTGCTATTGCTGAGGGCGAACTTCACTGCACCTCCACCCTAGCTGCCATCAAGCCCTGCCATGCATTGCATTTTAAAGAAGTTCTTTTCTCTTATAAACTAATGCCTTTGACCCAGTTTTATCTACTCCTTTTTTTCCGTTCATCTTACAAGACAACTCAAATTTCTTAAGCTTCAGCTCAGAAAGGAAACATTATGATATTTGGAATTAAAGAAAGCAAGGAAAGCTTCAATTAGACCTATTGAAAATGGATAATAAAGAATGAATTTAAAAGCACAACATTTTTACTTTTACCTCTGTCCAGTGGGTATAGCATCTATATTAGCTTTCCGATAAATTTCCAATTGAAATCTTATTTTTCCCAAACATTTACTGATTCCAGACTGTATAACAGACAATTAAACTAGAGAGTTGCCTTTCTCAAAGTTCAGTGTACACTGACTATATCTTTAAGGATGTGCAATGATGTCTGCTCACCAAATGTACATGGGGTATTTACAAAGATAATGACATTTGATACCAGAGTAATGAATATGATTGAATATAGCTTAGTGAAACATTCTAAATAAGTGATTCCAAAGGCCTTCTATATATTCAAACTACAAGTTTTCTCCAATTGCAATTGAAAGCATACTTTCAGTTGTAGGGAATCCCTTGGGACTGAGCTGTATACTTCTGCACATAACTATTACGTTCTAGTTTATGACACTTTCACTCCAAATCACCACATGTACCTGACCTTGTGACTGCTTTGGGAAAATGGGACAACTGAGCTCAATATATTTGCATTATGTGTTCTGGAAGTAAAATATAAGAGAGAAGGCAGATCTGTTATTCCTTTTGAAAAAGGATTACTCTTTGAACTCCCAAGAACATTTTTAAAGATCCTACATTAGAGTAATATCTTAGCAGAAATGTGGAAAGAATTCTGTAAAAGAAGATTTGTGCTTTAGTTTAAGGAACATTTGTACCATTTAAATATACAAATGGACTATAGGTAAAATACAAGCTTTACTAATATTGCAGAAAGAGTTCTGAACTAGCGTTAGACCAAAAGATAAATTACAGCTGTGCTGCATGCTGTGCAGCTTTAGGCAAAAACATTTATCTCATCTAAAATTCAGCTCTTTTACCTGAAAAATGAGAGAAGCAGCAATGCTTAAAAGCAGGAGGAACCATAGTTCTTAAAATGTATTACCTAAGCCACTTGCCTTGGAAACCAGAGCCTTATAGTTGACTGAAGATATAAATATAAGGAACTCTGATAGAGGGAATGTAACCTGCATTGTGAATGGCAAATAGTTCATTTAAAACTCAATAGGAATTCATTTCCTGGGTTTAAATGCTTGTATGAAAACTCAATTAATTGTTCATAAGTTTCTCTGAGGTGAGCAACTTCTGAGAGACAACTCAAAATGCACAAAAATGAAGGGAAATAACAGGAAACAATGTAACTGCCAGCTTCATGGCATATAACAACAACAACTGTAACTGAATTTCTCAAGCTGGAGAAATGAAGAAAAAACTCAAGCCTCAACTTTCGTTATTGAAAGATTCTCTGGGCAAATTATTAAATGATGCAGAAGGCATCAAGAGAAGATGGAAGGAATACATAGAGTCACTGTACCAAAAGGAAATGGTTAATGTCCAATCATCTCTGCTGGCGTCAGCACACGCAGACCCTGGGTTGATCAGTGGCCCTGTGACATGGATGAAAATCCAATTCTGAGGCCCTC
>NW_006408919.1:959080-961573 GCF_000296735.1 Chrysochloris asiatica
AGTGAGTTCTGCGTGCAATGTTAGGCAAAATGTTTGCAGATCTGCCTACCTGCCAGCTTGCATCATATCTATGTGTCTGTCTTTTTTGTATATATTTCATCTCTCCCTTTGTCTATCCCTTTTGCTGCCATATCTCCCTTCTTCTTGACACCCACACTTCCTTGTCGAGGCTGGAACCCGACATAGGACCTCGACAATCTCAAGAGGTAGCCTATGATCAAGAGCCAATGATACTGAAGGAGGAAGTCCAAGGTCCATTGAAGGAATTGGCAAAGAACAAGGCACCAGGAAGTGATGGAATGGAAATTGAAATCTTTCAAGAAAGTGATGCAACACAGGTGGCACTCACTCATCTCCACCAAGAAATCTGGCAGATTGATTGGAAGAGATCTGTATTTGTGACCATTCCAAAGAGAAGTGACCCAACTGAATGCGTAAATCTTGGGATAATCTTTTTGATGTGTCATGTGAGTAAAGTTTTAGCAAAGGTAATATAGAAATAGCTATAATCATACTTTGACAGAGAACTTCCAGAGGTTCAGGCCAGATTCAGAAGAAGCCGTGAAATGAGGGATATCATTGCTGATGTCCAATGGATCTTGGCTGAAAGCAAAAAGGTGGGTACCGTTACTTTACTGACTACACAAAGGCTTTCAATTGTGTAGATCATGACAAGCTATAGACAACATTGTGAAGTATGAGTATTCTGGATCACTTAATTGTGCTCTTAAGGAATCTGTACCTGGATCAAGAGGCAGTTGTTCTAACAGAACATGGGAACACTGAATGTTTTAAAATTAAGAAAGGTGTGCGACAGGGTTGCATTCTTTTGCCATATTTATTCAACCTGTATGCTGAGCAAATAATCTGAGAATCTGGGTTCTATGAAGAAAAATATGGCATCAGTATTGCAGGAAGACTCATAAACAACCTGCAATACACAGATGATATAGCCGTGCTTGTGGAAAGTGAAGAGGACTTAAAACATTTACTGATGAAGATCAAAGATCGCAGCCTTCAGTATGGATTGCATCTCAATGTCAAGAAAACAAAAATCCTCAGCACTGGACCAATAAACAAAATTCTTATCAATGGAGAAAAGATTGAAGTTATCAAGAACTTTCTTCTTCTTGGATCAATGTTCAACACTCATGTAAGTAGCAGTCAAGAAATCAAACAACGTATTGCATTAGGCAAATCTGCTGCACAAGAAGTTTTTAAAGTGTTGAAGAGAAAAGCTATCAGCTTGAGGACTAAGGTGTGCCTGACCCAAGCCATGGTATTTTCAATCAGCTCATATGCATGCGAAAGCTGGACAGTGAATTAAGACAACCGTAGAAGAATTGATGCCTTTGATTTATGGTGTTGGAGGAGAATATTGAAAGTGCCATCAGTTGCCAAAAGAACCAATAGATCTGTTTTGGAAGAATTGTAGCCAGAGTGCTCCTAAGAGCCCAAGATGACCAAAGTTTGTCTCTCATACTTCAGACATATTATCAATAGGGACCAGTCACTGGAGAAGGATATCATGTTTGGTAAGGTGGAGGGTCAGAGTAAAAGAGGAATACCCCCAGTGACATGGATTGGTCAAGTGGCAGCATCGATGGATTCAAGCGTGGCAACAATAGTGAAGTTGGCCCAGGATCAGACAGTGTTTCATTTTGCTGTGCATAAGATTGCTCTGAGTCGGTACCGACTCGATGGCACCTAACAACAACAACTGTAAGTGGATATCTGACCTTGAACTCTATCTTAAACTTTGGTGGAAAAGAAGATGTTGACTTTTCGAACACCTAACTTGAGTTCTCACTAATAGTCATTTCAAAACATCAACTGAGTTGTGGATAGGAACTGGTGAAAATTGAGTTATCTTCAAATTGCAATGAGAAAGTGTGTGTGTGTGTGTGTGTGTGTGTGCACAAATATTTTTGAGGAATGAAGAACATGAATGGCAAAGAAATTACTAAAATGGTGGAAGAAAACAAGGAGATCTAAGGTCCAATTTAAAGTCATTTCCAGTAATCTAAACTGTCATTGGAAGAGCCCTAGTAGAACTGTAGGATAAGCACTGAACTGATAACCTCAAGTTCAGCAGTTCAAGCCCACCAGCTGCTCCTCAGGAGAAAGTTGAGCCTTTTATAAAGATTTAACGCCTTGAAAATCCTATGGGGTCATTATAAGAACTGACCTGATGGCAGTGGATTTGATGTTTTAGTTTTAGCCTGCCATTATGAAAAACTTTCAGGTAAGATTTTCATGTGTATACTGGTCATGTATAAGTATATTGTACATTTTTTGTAGTTATGAAAGAATGAGGTTGAATTTTATGCATTAATGCTAGAGACAAATGAACAGTCACAAGAACCAAGGTTAAGAAGTAAAAATTAGGAAGAAATAGTTAATCAGATCCAACGATCATCCTGAGAAAGGAATTCTGCCATGTTAGACTGCTTCAGTACAGAGAAATCACAACAATATTAAAGGAGCGTTAAA
>NW_006408919.1:962136-963203 GCF_000296735.1 Chrysochloris asiatica
TGTTACTTTCAAGAAAGCATCAAGAGAAGACGGAAGGAATACATAGAGTCACTGTACTAAAAGGAAATGATTAATGTTCAACCATTTCAAGAGGTAGCATATGATCAAGAGCCAATGATACTTAGGGAGGAAGTCCAAGGTGCATTGAAGGAATTGGCACAAACAAGGCATCAGGAATTGATGGAATAAAAATTGAAATCTTTCAAGAACATGAGGTGGCACTTACTTTGTAATTTAACCTTTAAGGGGCAATCTTGTTTTTTTGTCCAAGTGTTCACAGATGACACCTTGCTGTAGCCTAAGTATGGAAAACTGGTATAATAAACTTGGCACTTATTTGATGCTTAATAAATACTAATCCCTTATTTTCCATTCTATCCTTTGAGGGATAGAAGACTATTGAGGGGCCAGTGCCGGAACCAGCTCGTGTGGAGCCTCCAGTAGCAGGGAGACTCAAACAGGGAGAGCCACTGGTGACACCTAACCCAAGGTGGGATTTCTGCGCATACAGTAGACAGAAGGAAGTTAGTTTAAAAGGGGAAAAAAAAAAAAAAGCCTGCATGAAAAGAGAAGCGGCGACTGTCTGATGTCATCAGGCACGGACTGTGCCTGCCTGAGCAACTTCTGCCCTGCCCAGTTGACCCATGTCCGCCGGCCAGCAGACCCCCCACCCCAGCACAGTCCAACCGTATTACTGGGGCCCGCCGGGCACGCGCGCACACAGGCGAGCAGCTACCCTCCTGCCCGAGCTGCGTACCACGGACCTGCCAGATGTGCGAAAGCGAGCGACCCGCCTCCCGCAGAACCGAGCAGCGTCCCTCAGCCCTGCCGGGCATGCGCCGGCAAACAGCTCACCTCATGCTCAACTGAACTGCAGGGTGTGGGGGCAGGCAGCCCCCCTCCTGCCACGAGCACCCACTGGGGAAACCCATTTGGGTCTCCCCTTTATTTTTATTATTATCTTTTATCTTAGAAGGTTCAACAGGAGCCCCAACGTGGCTCTGAGGGCTGGGGTGCCACTACAAGGTCACCTGAATTACAGGGTCATGGGTCCACGCCCACCAACC
>NW_006408919.1:973936-974463 GCF_000296735.1 Chrysochloris asiatica
TAAACTTTCACTCAATCCAAAATAAAAACATTTAATTTAAAAAAAAAAAGTACCATGGACTGCCAAAGGAATGTATCAATCTGAGTGGTAAATAGTATTGTCTGAATGTTCCTTAAAAGTCTGGATGGCTAGACTTTGTCTGTCATACTTTGGACACATTGTTAGGATGGAGCAGTCCCTGGTTAAGGATATCATGTTTGGTAAAATGGAAGGTCCAATAAAAACAGGAAGACCCCCAAGAAAATGAACAGGCACTGTAACAGACAGCAATGATGGGCTCAAATGTAGCAATGATTTTGAAGTTGGTGCAAGCCCAGGCAGTGCTTCGTTCTGTTGTAAATAGTGTCTCTATGAGTCCATACTGATTTGATGGCAACTAACAATAACAACATATGCATGTGAAACTTTGATACTGAAATAGGAAGAGTATGTTGTTGTTGTTGTTGTCAGGTGCCATCGAGTCGGAACAGACTCATAGCAACCCCATGCACAGCAGAACGAAACAATGTCCGATCCTGGGCCAACCT
>NW_006408919.1:976153-979076 GCF_000296735.1 Chrysochloris asiatica
ATAAATCTGTTTTGTAAATACAGCTAGAAAAATCCTTAGGAGCAAAGATAATGAGGCTTTGTGTCTCATATTTTGGACACGTTATCAGAAGAGACCAGTCAGTCCCTGTAGAAGGACATTATGCTGGGTAAAGTGGAGTGTCACCGAAGAATATGAAGAAACCTACTGAAATGGATTATCATGGTGTCAGTAACAATATCTTCAAGTATGACAACAATTGTGAGGATGGCATAGGATTAGACATTGTTTTGTTTTTTGGTGCATTTAGTAGCTATGAGTTAAACCATTTCAATGGCACATAACAACAACAACCTGGCTCAAAATGTCTTATTAGTTTCTACTAAACAAGTATTTTCCATAGATTTATGATTCAATCAATCAACTGAAGCACTTGCTATAAATATTTATTTTAAGATATGCAACTAGAATTCTAAATGGAACACTAGTGGCACAGTTCTTTAGTGCTTAGTTGCTAAGTGATAAGTCAGTGATTCAAACACAGTATTCATTCAGGAGAAAGATATGGCAATCTGCTTCTAGAAAGATTGTTATTGTTGTTGTCAGGTGCCATCGAGTCAGAACCGATGCACAGCAGAACGAAACAGTGTCCGATCCTGGGCCAACCTCACTACCGCTGCCACACTTGAGTCCATCAATGATGCCACCTGGCTGATCCATCTCGTTAGGGGTCTTCCTCTTTTTCTCTGACCCTCCACCTTACCCAGCATGACATCCTTCTCCAGTGACTGTTTCCTCCAGACAATATGTCCTAGAAAGATATTCAGTCTTAAAATCGCAGTGGCATCTCTATTCCATCTAATAAGGTTGCTATGATGTATTTGGCTTATATTTCTTCTATACTCAAAAATATCTTGCTGTTGTATAATGCTGTTAACTTGGTTTCCACTCATAGTGAACCTGCACAGAGTTTCTGAGGAGCAGCTTGTGGGTTTGAACTGCCAACCTTGTGGTTAACAGTCCAGTGCTTATCATGCAGTGCCTTACCAGGACTCCAAAGTTATCTTAGATATTTTCAAAACTATAAGGTAAACTATAGGGCAATTTAAAGATTGTTAAATTGTTATAATATATTTATCCCAAAGAACTTGGATTTGAATTTCAATTCTCCCATCCTTCTGAATATGATATCATTATAAAAACTTACATTGCATTGCAAAAATGCTAATGATAATTTGACAATAATATGTATGCTCCTTTCCACAGTCCAGTGTTCAAAGATTATAAATATACAATTTTACACTACCCAACTGAAATAACTCTTCCCATGTTATCACTGAAAAAATCAAGGAACTGTTTTTTATAGTTCCAAAGGCCTGGACTGAAGTCAATATTTATACATATTAGCTACTCTATTTTTGCTTCTGAATAGTCTAATCTGATAGCAAGGAATCCAAACTGTGTTAGGATCTGTGTTAAACGAAATGTTCCATTTATGTAAAATGTGCTCCTTAGCCAGAATGGTTAGGGGCATACGAAAGAGTGTGATTCATCTCAAAGAGGCCTTGATTCTTTATCATCCATCAGGCAAAGTGAAAAGCTTACTGAAAGTCTGGTGAGATTAAATGTAACATAAACTTCCTGAGTTGAATGCCATTATTGCTAAAATAACTACACAGAAATCATTTAAATATTTTCCAGAATGCCAGTGTGGAGCCATTCTGCTTTTGACTATTAGAATTTTTAAAATAATTCATCCTTCCTCAAAGAACTGCTTAAGTTTGATAAGTAGTAAAAAAAAAAGAAAGTCATCAAGTAGATTCTGCCTCATACCAACCTTATAAATACAGTAGAATTGTCCCATACAGTTTTCAAGGCTGCAATAATTATGTAAGCAATTCCCCACATCTTTGTCCTGCATAGCAGGTGACAGGTTTAAAGTGTTGATAGTTCAGTTAACAGCTAAGTGCTCTAACCATTGTGACACTAGGGTTCCTTTCTATAATTACAAAATACATTAAAAAAGATTTATTTTACCCTTCTCACTAATGAAAGATGTTAATAGGATTCAAAGAAATGTCCAGTAATGAGCACATATTATTGCCCAAGGATATTCATTAAATAATTAATCATACAATTTGTTGAAGTGAAACAAAAGTGAAATACAATAATTATGAAAGCCCTCAGCCAGAGGAAGAAAAAAGTGATGAATTTCTTATATACTTCTTATGGTCAGGTTTGATAAGGTAAGAATAGTTAATACTCCAAACATCTACTATAAATCTCATTCAGCTAAAACAAAAGCTTGAAATAAGTTCTAAACAAACCCACTGGTAATTTCTATTCTAAGAATGTTCAGGAAAAGTGAGAACTTGTGTGGACTTTAATCTTAAAAAGCAATAACAGGTTATGTAGCAATTATTTAAAATAGAAAAAAAAATGTTAATGCATGTCATGGTGTCAACATGGTAAGTAAGTAATAACATTCCCTCCTACCATGATATGATCTGATGTGATAAATGAATCAGTTATAAGAGGATTAAGGATGAGATGCAATATTGTTGGTTCTATCACATTTCTGTTCAGATGTGGAGGAGTTTCCTTGGAGAGTGGACTGCAAAACCTTTTATCTTACAAAAGACAAAAGCAGAGAGAAGCAGAGAAGCGTATCAAGAGGAGAGGAAACTGTTACTAATAAGAAAGAAAAACCACTGGGGTCCCTGTATTCAAATTTCCTAGATGCAGGTGAATACACATGGAGATCATCAAGGAATGCTGTTTTTACAGATGCTGAAAAGAAACAAGGTCCTTCTTCCTACACTGAGCCAACAGAGGTAGAAATCCTTTTCTTAGAACTGTGACTTCAGACTTGCAGAATTTTGAACTGTGAGAGAATAAATTTCTGTTTGTGAAAGCCATTTACTTATGATACTTCTGTTATATTAGCTCTAGCTAAGACAATGCA
>NW_006408919.1:980084-981927 GCF_000296735.1 Chrysochloris asiatica
TAGAAAACCCCAAAGACTCAGTAAAAAAGCTATAGACCTCATTGGAAGATTCAATAAAGTGACAGGATATAAGATCAACACACAAAAAATCAGTTGGATTCCACTATACCAATAATGACAGTGCTGAAAAGGATATTAGGAAAGCAACACCACTTACAATAGCTGCCAAAAGGATGAAATATCTAGGAATAAATGTTACCAGAGAAACAAAGGACCTATTCAAAGAAAATTGCAAAACACTACTGCAAGAAACTAAAAGACACCTACAAAAATGGAAGAATGTACCATGCTCCTGGATAAAAAGACTTAACATTGTGAAAATGTCAATATTGCCCAGAGAAATTTACACATAGCTTGTACTCCCAATCAGATTCCAACAATATTCTTCAAAGAGATGGAAAAAACAATTACAAACTTTATATGGAAAGAAGAGACCCAGGATAAGCAAAGCACTGCTTAAGAGGAAGAATAAGGTTGGAAACCTGTCACTCCCTGACTTCAAAATTTATTACACGGCTATAATGGTCAAAACAGGTCGGTACTGGTACAATGACAGATATATTGATCAATGGAACAGAATCAAGAATCCAGAAATTAACTCATCCATACACAGCCAATTGATTTTTTTTTAATGTTTTTTTTTTAAATAAATTTTTATTGTGAATTATGTGATAGTTTACATGGGAGAACATTAGTTTTACATTCATTCTATTGTATATAGTTTCATTGCCATAGTTACAATCCCATCCATGCATCATCAACCAACCGAAAGGTATAACCTGCAAGCCTGCCCCCTGTTGTCAGCACACAGCCCCTCTCCCTCTCTGGGTCTAAAGTCCCCAGCTGCTCCTTCTCTCCACATCATCATCTCTGCCTTCATCTCAGACATCTCTGCTTCTCTGGGTAGGGTCCAGCTCTCCACTCTTCTCATTGATGGTCCTAGGGACCTCTGCTTCTAGACTGCAAAGTTAATCACTCCCCTCCTTGCTATTAAACATCTACCTTTACATTTCCAACCCTCACAATCAGTCCTGATAACAATTATTCAGTATTGTATCACAAGATACCTATCTGAATTTCATTTCATCAGCCCTGCCTAGACAGATTGGATACTACTCACTGGAGATTCTACCTTCCTCCACGCCCTCTGGATCTAGGTTCCCTCTTGAAAGCTTGTAAGCCAGTCACTTATTGCCTTTGTAGTCACCTCCACCCCCTTTTTGGGTAGCCAATGTCAAAGTTGCCCTTCCCTGTCTACTCTGTGTGTGGAGGAGATGGGAATGATTCTTGCAGTAAGGATTTATTTCCTCTTTTGAGGTACTGCATCCATAGGTGTAGGTCAAGTTCATCAAATTGTATCATTTTATGCTTTTTTCCTCTTCTCTCTTCTTCTGGTTGAGCTGTGATCATCCAGTCATTGAAGCCGGGTCAAGTGGGTATTATCTGCAAGTGTGGGTGTTCTTGTGCATATGCCCTCTCTTCTTATCAACTGGATGCTTCAATCTCCTCCCTAGTCCTCTGTGACTGTGTCACTGACTCTGGGGCCAAGAGTCCCCAGGTCTTGCCACACTGCATACAGCCAACTGATTTTTTACCATAAATTATGACCATAAAGCACATAAATATATTGCCTGGGGAAGGTATAGTCTTTTCAAAAGATGGTGTTGGCAGAATCGGAAAGTTATATGCAAAAGATTGAAACAAGATTTTTACCTCACACCTAATACAAAAACCAACTCAGCATTGATTACAGACCTAAATGTTAATCCCAGAATTATGAAGGCCATCAATGAAAAAGTAGGGACAAATGTGAGGGCACTAATTCAGGGAATACACAGACTAC
>NW_006408919.1:988933-996627 GCF_000296735.1 Chrysochloris asiatica
ATTTGGGGCTGCTCTGATCCTTTCCCCACTTGTTCTCTCCCAAGATGGCAGTTTCAGGAATAGCTGAACATCTTGAATTAGAAAGCAATGGATTTCTTGATTGTCCTGCAAATTCCCCTAGCTGTAAGCTTTCTAAATCCTCTAATTATTCCTTCATATGTGGTTCAGAGTTCCAGCACCATCCCCTGAGCCTTCTTGGCCTGGTATTTTGTGTTGTTATTGATGGAGCTCCTCAATGCACATCTACCGGATCCACCATCTAACTAGCTGTTAGAGACATGCAAATCAAAACAACAATGAGATATCATCTCACACCTGCAATAACAGCAAAGAAAAAAATGTGGAGGACAATAAATGTCGGAGAGGATGTGGAGAGACTGGAATGCTCCTGCATTTCTGATGGGATTGCAAATTGGTCCAGCCTCTCTGGAAAGCAATGTGACACTTCCTGAAAAGGTTGGAAATAGAAATACATTATGATTCAGCAATTCCTCTACTTGGTATTTACCCACAAGAAACTTGAGCCATAACACGAGTAGATATATGCACACCAATGTTCATAGCAGCACTATTTATAATAACAAAAATATGGAGACAGCCTAAGTCCCCTCAACTGAAGAATGGATAAACAAACTGTGGTACATACACACAATGGAATATTATGCTAACTTGAGGAATAACAAGGAAGCTTCAAGCCACTGCATAACATGGATGAAACTTGATGACATTATGCTTAGTGAAATTAGTCAGTCACAAAAAGAGAAATATTGCATGGGAACAGTATGTAAAAAACTAATAAAAAGAACCCACACTAAAGGGGGAGATTCTTTGCTGATTATTGGGATGTGGGGGGTGGGGTGAGAGGAACATGAAGAAAAGGGTAGGGAATAGACACAGGATAGTTTGGGTGATGGGGAGGGGGCAATACACAAGAAACAGGAGGGGAATGGAAGAGCAATGCGGATGGGAGAACAGTTAAGTATGTTTGCATGGTCTAAGTGGGACAGAGGTAAATAATGCTGTATGCACAACCTTGAAACAACAGGGCTCTCGGATAAAGGAAGTGAGCCATGGTTGGAAAGGGCAAAAGGGGGAAAACAATATTAAGGCCTTGGCTGTTTTTTGAATCTTGGTTTCCCTTGCATACCATTATAAAACAGACACTTCAGGAGGAAAGATAGGAATAGCCAGAAATATCACAATAGAAATCTTGTAAGTCCGTCTTCTGCCTATAACTGATTGGAATACCTAAAATGGGGTACAATGTGGCCAGTGAAGGAGGCTTCCTGTGGAGTTTCTGTATTACATAAGACCACAGGGAGATCCCTGAACCCCATCTAGAATCTTCTGAGGAGGCAAATTCCCCTATAAAGGATAAGCAGATCAGCCTGGAGCAGCTAGAAGAACAGAAGATACTTCTTGAAAGAAAGACAGACAGGAAAAATACAAAACAATAATGACAGTCCGAAAGACTACAACAAGAACAAGCAAGTTGCTCACCCAAGAGACATCATGGCAAGTGGCCGGGTGCCCTAGGTCAAATGCCCTTCCAACTCTGAGACTCAATGGGAATACTCGAACAGACATTCTCTCTTACTGGTGACCATGTTGGTCACTGATAAGAGGAAGCTGGGAAAAATAACAATGAAGCAGCAAGCTAAGCCCTACCACATTCAATAGACCCTATGAACCTGGGTGGAGACCTGGTTGATCAGCAGTGTGGCAAGACCTGGGAACTCTTAAGCCCAAATTCAGTGACATAGCCACAGAAGACTAGAGTGGAGCGTGAAGCATACAGTGGATAAGAAGTCAGGGCATATGCACAAGAACACCCACACTTGCAGATAATACCCGCTTGACCTGGCTTCAATGGCTGGATGATCAGAGCTCAACTAGAAGAAGAAAGAAGAGGAGAATATCTGATACAATTTGTTGAACTTTACCTACACCTATGGATACAGTAGCTCAAAAGAGGGAACAAATCTTTACAGTGAGGATCATTCCCACCCCCATGATACAAAGGGTAGACAGGGTTGGGCAACTTGGACATTGGATACCCAAAATGGGGGTTACAAAGGCAATAAGTGACTGGCTTACAAGCTTTCAAGAGGGAGCCTAGATCCAGAGGGTGTGCAGGAAGGCAGAATCTCCATGGAGTACTATACAATCTGTCTGATGAAAGGAGATGGTGATGGCTCTCATGTGACACAATAGTGAATGATTGCAATCAGGACTGACTGTGAGGATTGGAAATGTAAAGGTAGACATTTTGTAGCAAAATAAAGGCAGTGGTCCCTTGGACCATCAAAGGAGAAGAGTGGAGTGTGGGACTCTACTCAGAAAAGCAGTGATGCTAGAGATGGAGACAGAGACAATGACATGGAGAGAGTGAATAACTGGGGACTTTAGAACCAGAGAGGGACTGTGTGCTGACGACCAGGGAGCAGGCTTGCAGGGTATACCCTTTGGTTGGTTGATGATGCATGGAGGGGATTTTGTAACCATGGCAATGAAACTATATACAATAGGATGCATGTACAGCTAATGTTCTCCCATGTAAACTATAACATAATTCACTATAAAACATTTTTTTAAACAATTCACAGTATTATGTCTATCTACCTACAGTGACAGATACAGAAGTTTATATAAAGGAAATGGCTCACAGTTGAAAAGATAGGAGAGTCCCAAGTGCAGGCCATTTGAAGCAAGATCAGGGGATCAGTCTAGAAGGCAGGAATCTCCAGTAGGGGCACAGAACAGGACTTCGGTGCTGAAGCAGGTGTAGAACCAGGGTGATGGACGACCAAGTCCTGGGCAGGCATGCTGAAGAATTTGTAGCACACAAGAGCCAGGATGACAGGAACAGGCTTACAGAGCTCTCAGGTGGGAGTTCATTTTTCTGGGTGAGTAGGCCCAGTAGGCAAGCACACAATAGAACAGGCCACTGGCTTAGATTCAAATAACCAGAGGTTGGAGGATGACCTAGATGCAAAATCCAAATCTAGCAGGCAGTGTGTGTGGGGGTGGGGGTTGGGGAGGTGGAATGAGTCTTACCTGCATGTCCATTATATTGGGAGTAGGCCAAACCCCAAGGAAACATGCTTTCAATTGATTGACTGTTCATAGCCAATTATCATGTCTTCTCATAGCTAATCAGCAAAGAGTTAACCACCAACTGCCAAACATAAGACAAAGATCAATTCTGCACTCCAAGGCTTTACAAATTGTTTTTTTAGCTTTTTTCAGCATTCATTATTTGACATCATCATTAAGAACATAGCCAATCATTTTGGTTGAACAATCATTGACTCATATTTCAAAAAAAAGTGTATCAAGTTTTATAAATACAAAGACAAATCAGACACAATTCCGGTCCTCAAAAATTTCAAGTTTAGTGAAAGAAAAAAAATACTAATACAGAAAATGAGAACAGTGGAAAATATGTTCTGATAAAAATTTAAACACAGTGCTGTTGTGTTACGGAATAGACAATAGCTCATATGCATGTTAAAGCTTAAATTGAAAAGTATTAAAACAAGTCCATGAGAGCCAAAATTTGACAGTGAATATTTCCCTCCTGAATTTAAAGTACATTTCAGGAATAGATTTAATGCATTAATCACTAATAACCTAAGACCAGACATATTTTGGGTTCTCATAAAAAGCGTAATACATTAAACAAGCAAAAGGTCATTAAAAACAGGAAGGAAGAAAAAAGACAAGATGAGGATAAGAAGAAATGCTGAATATTGCTGTTGAATGTAGAGTTGCTAAATTTACTGGAAGAAATGGTGAAATAGAATAGCTGAACAGAAGATTTTAAAGGGCAAATCAAGAAGACCATGTATTATAATGATATGTACAAAGACCTAGAGTAAGAAAATCATAAGAGAAGTACACACATACTCTCTCAATATGAAAAAAACTGAAGAAAGAAACTCAAGCCCCAAATTCTATTATTGAAAGAGTCTACAGACAAAATAAGGAGCTCTGGTGGCACAGTGGTTACGAATCGGGCTGTGAACCTCAAGGTCAGCAGTTCGAAACTACCAGCTGTTTCACGGGAGAAAGATGAGGCTTTCTGTTCTCGTAAAGATTTACAGCCTCAGAAACCCTATACAGGGTCGCTATGAGTTGGAACCGACTACACGGCACATAACATCATAGACAAAGTACGGAACGATGCAGAAACATTAAAAGAAGATCGAAAGAATACATACAATGTACCAAACAAAACTGGTCAATGTTAAGCCATTTCAATAGGTAGCACATGCTGAAGAATTTATGGTCATGAAAGAAGACCAAGTTGCACTGAAGATATTGGTGGAAAACCAGGAATTGACCAAGAACCAGTTGAAATACTTCATTAACACTGGTGCAGTTCTGGGAACACTCAATCATCTATGCCAAAAAGTTTGCAAGACATCTATCTAGCCAACTGACAGGAAAAGATCCATTGTGACCATTCCAAAGAAAGGTAACTTCATAGAATGCAAAAGTTATCTAACAATATCATTACTACACATGCAAGTAAAATTTTGCTGAGGATAATTCAAAAATGCTTGCAGCAGCATGTCAACAGGGAACTGTCAGAAATTTAAGTCACATTCAGAAAGGATGTGAAACGAGGTTTATCATTGCAAATGTCAGATAGATCTTAACTGAAAGCAGAGCATACCAGAAAGTGTGTTTTATTGACTATGCACATGCTTCAATTAATCATAGAAGCTGGAAAGAAGAAGGTGACATCAGGATTTCAGGAAATCTTATTAGTAGCCTGTGATATGTAGATGGTACAACTTTGCTCTCTGAAAGCAAAGTAAACTTGAAGCATTTATTAATGAAAATCAAAGACTACAGCTTTTAATAGGGATTACACTTTAGCATAAAGGAAACAAGAATCCTCACAAATAAATAACAAATTGAAGAATAAAGACTAAAAGTTAAGAATTTCATTTTAGTTGGCTCCACCAAAAATGTTCATGGAAGCAAGAATCAAGAAATGATATTGAAATGTGCAAATCTGATGCAAAAGACCTTTTTAAAGTGTTAAAGAGCAATGATGTCACTTTGAAGACTAAAGTTAACCTCACCCAAGTCATGGAATTTTCATTTGCCTCATATGCATGTGAAAGCTGTATGGCCCAGGGCTAGGCAGTGTTATGTTTGGTGGTACAGGAAGTCACAAGACAAAGGTCTTATGAATTGGAGCTAACTCAGCACTATGTAATGGATGCGAAAGCTGGACAATGAATAAGGAGGATCGTAGAAGAATTGATGCCTTTGAGTTGTGGTGTTGGAGGACAATACTGAAAGTGCCATGGACTGCCAAAAGAACCAATAGATCTGTTTTGGAAGAAGAGCAGCCAGAGTGCTCCTTGGAGGCCAGGATGGCTAAGCTTCGTCTCTCCTACTTTGGACATGTAATCCGGAGGAAACAATCGTTGGAGAAGGATGTCATGCTGGGTAGGGTGGAGGGTCAGAGAAAAAGAGGAAGACCTCCAATGAGATGGATCGGCCAGGTGGTATCATTGATGGACTCGGGGGTGGCAGTGGTGGTGAGGTTGGCCCAGGATCGAGCATTGTTTCGTTCTGCTGTGCATGGGGTCACTATGAGTCGGTTCCGACTCGATGGCACCTGACAACAACAATAACAACAGCACTACGTAACAACCACAGCAGGCATACTAACATGAAAGAAAGAAAAAAAAAGATGGCAGTTTGAGTCCACCTAGAAATATCTCAAAAGAAAGACCTGGAGATTTACTCTGAAAAGTTCAAAGTCAGAAGTCTCTATTAACCACAGTTCTACTTTGACACACATAGGCTTGTCATGAATCCGAATGGAACTGAAACTAGAGCAATTGACTAATTCACTTCACAGTTTTTCAATCCTTTATCCAATCTCCACTCTCTTGTTTCTTCCAGGAATTTCACAGCCAGCCTACATGATATTCTCTCAGTTTTTTGAGCATTTTATGTAGCCTTTCTTCTAAAATGTTTTTCTTTACATGTTCTGTTTCCTCTGCCTGCATGAGTCTTTCTCTTCCCATTGACAAACTTGCATCTCCTACCCCTGCTTGCCCCAAACACAACCTTGTTAACTCTTATTCCTCTCTCAAGAAAATTCTCAATTTGTGGTGTATCCAATTTATTTCATTTCATAGCATCCTGGACAATTCCTGTCATAAAGTACAAGTTGTATTATGATTGCTGGTCCAGTTTCCTGTAATTAATACTTGATTTAACTATCTCAGTGAGAGACTTATCCATCTAATTCACATCCAATACATGGCAGATGTCTAATAAGTATTTTTAATGAAAAGGAATGGTGTCTGAGTTATATTTTGAAGGATGAGTATCTGGGTAGAAAATATGGAAAAAGACAGATTAAGCCCATGGCAATCAGTTTTAGATTAGAAATTGGAGAGAAATGATAGGCTAAATGGACAAAAAAACAACCCATCTGTCAGTTTTTCATTCGGTGGTGGTGTGTTGCTATGACATTGGAACCTATGACATTAGTATTTCTATCACCAGCAGAGTAACCGAAGTTGGGCACATTTTGGCAGAGCTTCCAGACTTTGACAACGAAGAAAGGCCTGGAGTGTGCATCCAAAAATTAGTCAATAGAAATATAGGGAATCATAGAAGAACATTGTCTGAAACAATGCTAGAAGACAAATCCACTTTGTCGATTGTTCTTACTAAGTGCCATGAGTCCAGTTGTAATCCACAGCAATATTGTATAGGGTACCTGAGAAGTACTTGGTGGGTTCGAACAGACAACCTTGTTATTAGCAGTCCAATGCTTATCATACAGTGCCACACAACACATTGTTTATAGACATTCAAATATACATAGTGGCTACAACAATGGATTCAACCATATCAACAAGTGTTAAGATGGCCCAGAACTAGACAACATTTCATTCTGTTGTACATAGGGGTACTGTGATTTGTAGCTAATAATAGCTATGAGAAAGAAAACATTCCATAATTTCTGATTCCTAAAAAGAATGTATATGTTAGGTTAAAGAATTTGTATTTATGAATGCACAATGGGACTTCTGGTGTGGCATTGTGGATCAGCACTGGACTGAAAACCATAAGGTCAGCAGTTCAAACCCGCCAGCTGCTCCTCAGAAATCCTATACGGAGTCACTATGAGTCAGAACTGACTTGATGGCACTTAACAATAATACACAATGAGAAGTCATCAGACCTAACACGAAAAGATGGCTCAACAGTACACATTATGGGGTTTTATCAATATGGGCTTTTCTCAATATGTCAATTTGTAGAACTGTGGTGGTTTGTATGCTGCTGTGTTGCTGGAAGCTATGTTATCAGTATTTCATATGCCATCAGGGTCACCTATGGTATATGGTTTCAGATAAGCTTCCAGATAAAGGCAGATTCAGAAAAAGGAGAGGTAGACTACTCCAAATTACTAGTCACTAAAAACCTTATGAATAATAGCGGCACATTGTCAGATATCACCAGAATATTGAATGCTGAAACATGATGAAGAGCACTAGGATATTGTCATATATATTGCTGAAAGAGGAACTCCTCAGGTTGGAAGACACTCAAAACAAAATACAACTGGTTAAGAGCTGCCTCCTCAAGTTGAGTTGACCATGATGACATGAATCAAGTAAAGCTTTTGGGACATTCATTTGTTTATG
>NW_006408919.1:996917-1004067 GCF_000296735.1 Chrysochloris asiatica
TGCTATGCCAGGTATAAAACTTAAAATAGGAATAGTGTCATAGTCATCTTCAAAAAGAACATTTCAAGATATCTCTTAAAGTACACTAACAACAGCATATAGATTCAGTAAGCATACAGATTCAGTTCATGGCAAGGGTCAGTGATATATTTTATGATTCCTAAATTGAGGTACAAAGAAATCACTTAACTCTAATTATCAATATATTCCATTCTGTTTTCCCTTTATTTTAACTTATCTTTCATCATGCATAGCTTGAGTAAATGAAAAGAAAACTTATAGACGTGCAGATAGTGCATATTTCCAAGACATATGTAATGCCTAAATATAATTGCTGAAGTAATAAAATATCTGGTCTCTAAGCTAGTTATATTTATCAAATGGCTGTCTAACTATCTTTAAATTGCCATTTAACAACTATTCTGCTTTCTTATTAAGGAAAAGCTATAGACGGTGTGATATAGTGTGAGAGTTTATTATTTTTTTTTCGACACAGACATGACACCATAACATTAAGAAGTCATGTCTTTGGCCATATTCAAATAAATAAAATACACTGAAAGCTGCAATCTGTGACAGATCACAGGGTTTCCATATGAAAATGAAAATGTAGATGCAGACATCTGATTTGCTCTGCTCCTTCAAGAGCTGGTTGTAGCCTGCTCCATGTGAAACACAAAGGGCTTTTGTGATGAACATGCTGAGCATCACAAATGGAGAGCCCTGGCCAAAGAAAATATACAGTTACCAGAAGAATAAACCCAGGATAAAAAGCACAGAGGTAGCATCAATAGACGTCTAATATGCCATTGGATCCATCTGGTTAGAATCACATCATCAAAATTAGAACTGGAGTAGACCTTCCAGGTCTTCCCATCCATCCCCCTGCCAACAAAACAATCATTTTTTTGAGGGCCAGGTCTAGTTCAATTTCATAGGTCTCAAGAGACAAGAATTCCACAGATTCTGTGGGCAAGATATTTACCATACTTAAAGAGGCAAATGTATTCAAAGTAGAGATTTCAGTTTAAAATTTTTTTTTTGATATTTGAAACATAAGGAATTAGCTTTATATTTTTATTTTTATAACATTTTATTGTGAATTTGAATGAAGGTTCACAGAGCAGATCATCAGTTTTATATTCAACAAATCCTATACATTTTGTTCCATTTCACCAATTGCAATCCCTTCCATGTAGCATGGAACTAACTTCCTCCTTGTGACTCTTTTTCCATTGAATCTTCTTTCCCAATCCTTCTGAATTCTGGCTGTAGCTAATGCTGCCCTTTTGATCATGAATGATTGACCATTTCATAGTGTGTGTGTCTGTCTCATTACTGTTGTATCCCCTATATACCCAACCACTGAGTGTCTGAAGATTGAATCATGAGGATGAGTTCAGTTCCAGACTTGAAAAGAGACCAACGGACATAGTTACAGGTTCCTCCAGTGTCTTTCTAACCAGTAAGGCTGGTGGGGGTTTTTAAATGATTTTGAAGTTTGTTTGACATTTTGTCTCACTCTATCCTAGAAATTTTCTAGTAGAAGATAAAGAGGTTGGTGCCTTGACAATCATAACAGTCATGGACAGAAGTATCCTATGCAAAGAATTAAGCCTCAGAACTGTGTAAGTGAGGCATCTTGTTGTTGTTAAGTGCTGTTGAGTTGTTTCCGACCCATAGCGACGCTGTACAGGGTTTCTGAGGTTGTAAATCTTTACGGGAGGAGAATGCCTCATCTTTCTCCCGCGGAACAGCTCGTAGTTTTGAACTGTTGGCCTTAAGGTTCGCAGCCTGATTCATAACCACTACGCTACCAGAGCTCCTTAAGTGAGGCATCTAGAGGGATAAAAATTCAGGAGAATTCTATTTCAGTGTTCAAAGTCTTCCTCCATGTCACAGACAGGACTGGGATTCTTATGACCTGAGACCAGCTAAGGTGCTGAAAAAAAGCTGTAATTTTCATAATAAATAAGATACCGAATCTTCTTTGAGATTTACTGCAGGGAAAGTGGTAGTTATATTTTAGGAGAAATCCTATATGAACAAACAAGAGAAAAATCAGAATTTATGTCAAATGTTCAAAGTTCTGAGGTTATTATCAAAGATAGTCTATAAATTCAAGAGTTTACAATTGCTGTTGTCAGGTACCGTCAGGTCAGTTCAGACTCAGAGTAACAAATATGACACAGACTTGTTCCATCCCCACAACTGTTGCTATGCACATACGTTATTGCAGCCACTATGTCAATGTATCACGTTGAAGGTCTTCACTTTTTTCACTGACCATTTACATTATCAAGCATGATGTCTTGTTACAGGGACTAGTTCATCCTGATAACATGTCAAATCAGATAAGACACAGTCTTGCCATCTTCACTTCTAAAGAACATTCAGACTTTGTTCAAAGACAGATCCATTCATTCATCTGGCAGTTTGTTGCTGTTGTTGTTAAATGCTGCTGAGTTAGTTCCAACTCAAAGAAACTCTATGAATAATGGAACACAATACTGTCCAATTCTGCACTATCCTCACAATTATTGCTTTATTTAGGCCCATTGCTGCTGTCACTATACCAATCCATCACTTTGGGGATCTTTCTCTTTTTTGCTGACACTCCACTTTACCAACCATGCTGTCCTTCCCCAGGGACTAATTCCTCTTAGTGACAGCTTCTCATGCTAACATCTAAGGAGCATTCTAGCTGTGTTTTTCCCAACACAGATTTGTTTGTTCTTCTGGCAGTCCATGGTACTTTTAATTTTCTTCTCCAAAATTCAAATACTTCAATTATCTACAGTCTTCCTTATTCACTGTACAATTTCACATATATATGCAGTGATTTAAAATATGATCATGTGCTTTGTTTGATCTTGAAAACTTTAAAGAACTCTTGTGACGTACATCATTGGATCTCTTGACTGCTTCTCTTAAGAAGGTTCATTGTGTATCCAAGCAAAATAAAGTCTTAGAAAACATCTCTCTTTTCTCCTTTAAACCTGATGTTAGTTATTGAGCCAACTGTGACAATCTTTCTTTTATTTAAATTAAGGAGGAATCCATACTGAAAGTTGTAATCTTTGATCTTCAGCTGTATTTCAAGTGCTTGGCTTCCAATAACCCAGGTTGTATCATCTGCATATTGCAGGTTGTTAATGAGTGTCATGAGTGTCTTCCTCCAATCTTGATGCCATACTCTTTTTTCATGTAATCCTGCCTCTCAGATTATTTGTTCAGCACTTCTGTTATTAGGTGCCATCAAGTCAATACTGACTCATAGCAATTGTACACACAAAAGAACGAAACACTGCCTAGTCCTGAGCTCACCTCAAAATCCTTGTTATGCTTAAATTAAGCCCATTGCAGTTGCCACTGCACAAATCCATCTCATTGGAGGTCTTCTTCTTTTTCGTTGACCCTCCACTTTACCAAGTATGCTATCCTTTTCCAGGGACTGGTTGCACCTGAAAATATGTCCAAAGTATGAGAGATGAAGTCTGGCCATTCTGGCTTCTAAAGAACACTCTGACTGTACTTCTTCCAACACACAGTTGTTTGATGTTTTGATGGTACATGGTACTTTTAATGTTCTCCACCAACATTATAACTCAGAAGTATCAATTCTTCTATGATCATTTTTATTTACTGTCAAACATTTACATGCATATGAGATTATTGAAAATATCATGGCTTGTATAAGACACACTTTAGTTTTCAGACTGAAATCTTTGCTCCTAAATACTTTAAAGAGGATTTGTGAAGCAGATTTGCCCAACACAATACATTGTTTGATTTCTTAATTATTGCTTCCATGAGTGTTGATGATTGATCCAAGCAAAATGAAGTCATTGACAACTTCAATCTTTTCTCCATTTATCATGCTGTTATTTATTGTTTTAATGGGAGGATTTTTGCTTTCTTTACATTGAAGTGCAAACCATACTGAAGGCTCTGCTTTGATCTTCATCAGTAAGTATTTTAAGTTCTCTTTGCTTTCAGCAAGCAAGGTTGTATCATTTGCATATCACAGATTATTAATGAGTCTTTCTGGAAGCCTGCTGACACATTTTTCCTAATGTAATCCAGCTTCTTGAATTATTTGCTCAGCATATAGATTGAATAGTATAGTGAAAGCATATACCCCTGGTACACAGCTTTCCTAATTTTAAACCAATCAGTATTCCATTGTTCTGTTTGAACAATTGCCTCTTGGTCTAAGCACAAGTTCCTCATAAACACAATAAAGTTCCAGAATACAATGTTGTCCATAGTTTGATATGATCCACACAATCGGAAGCCTTACATAGTCAATAAAGCAATAGTCAATAAATCTTTTTGGTATCTCTGCTTTGAGTCAAGATCCATCTGGTGTTAGCAATGATATCCCTTGGCCTACATCCTCATCTGAATCCTTCTTGAACCTCTGGCAGTTCCCTGTCAATGTACTGTTGCAGCTGTATTGGGATTACCTTCAGCAAAATTTAACTTGTGTGCAATATTAATGACATTGCCCAATGATTTCTACATTCCATTGGGTCCCCTCTCTTGGAATGGGCACAAATATGAAACTCTTCAAAGAGATTTGGCCATGAAACTGGCTTCCAAATTTCTAGGCATAGATGAGTGAGTGTCTCCAGTGTCAAATCAATTGGCATTTAATCTGTACCAATAGCCTTATACTTTGTCAACACCTTCAATGTACCTTGAACTTCTTCCTTCAGTGCCATTGGCTTTTGATCATATGCTACTTCTTGAAATGATAGAACATCGACTATTTATTTTCGGCACGACTCTGTGTATTTCTTCCATCTTCTTTTGTTGCTTTCTGTATCATTCAATAATTTGCCCATAGAATCATTCAATACCGTGCGTTAATCAAGACTTGATTTTTTTTTTTTTTCCAATTCCCTCCACTTGAGAAATGCTGAGTGTGTTCTTCCCTTTGGGTTTTCTAACTCCAGCTCTTTGCACATTTCATTACAATATTTGACTTTGTCTTCTGGAATTGTCCTTTGAATTTCTCTAGTCAGCTCTTTTATCTCTTCATTTCTTCTATTTGCTTTAGCAACTTGACAAGTTTCAGAGTCTTTTCTGACATCTATTTTGTTTTGTTTTTATTCTTTTATGTCATAGTAATGACTTTTTTATTTCTTCCTGTACGGTGTTGTTGGTGACATCCCACAATTCTTCTGGTCTTTGGTCATTAGTGTTTAATACATCAAATTTGTTCTTGAGGTGATCTTCAAATTCAGGTAAGATATGTTCAAGGTCAAATTTTCGCTCTCATGGACTAGTTTTAATTTCTTCAACTTCAGTCTGAATGTATATATGAACAGTTGATGGCCTGTTTCACCATCTGCCCCTGGCCTTGTTTTGACTGATGGTATGGAATTTTTCCATTGTCTCTTTCCACCAGTGTAGTCAATTTGATTTGTGTATATTCCATTTGGTGAAGTCCATGTGTATAGGCGTCTTTTATGTTGTTTCAAAAAAAACTATTTACAACGAAGAATTCGGTTGTCTTGCAAATTTCTATCATGTGTACTCCATCATCCTTTCTGTCACCAAGGCCATATTTTTCAATGACTGATCCTTCCTCTTCATTTCTAACCTTTGCCTTACAATCACCAATAATTAACAATACATCTTGATTACATATTTGGTCGATTTTAGACAGAAGAATTTGGTAGAATACTTCAATTTCATCAACAATGACTTTATTGGTTGGTGTGCATATTTGAATAGTGGTTGTATTAACTGGCTTTCCTTTTAGGCATATGGATATTATCCTATCACAGTCAACATTATACTTCAAGCTAGATCTTGAAATGTTTTTGATGATGAATGTGACTCCATTTCTCTTCAATTTGGCATTCCCTGCATGGTAAACTATGTGGTTTTCAGATACAAAATGACAAAAACCGTCCATTTCAGCTCACTAATGCCTAGGATATTGATGTTTATGCTTTCCATTTCATTTTTGACAACTTGAAATTTTTGTAGTTTCATACTTCATTCCAGGTTACAATTACTAATGTATGTTTAAAGCGGTTTCTCCTCATTTTGATATGTGCTCCATCAGAAAATGAAGGTGCCAATAGCTTTACTCTCTTCTCAGAAAGCTCTTCCTATTTGTATTGAGTGCCTTCCAACCTGAAGAGTTCATCTTTTGGCACTATATCTGAAAATATTCTGGTGCTCTTCATCATATTTCAATATTCAATATTGTGGTGCTCTCTGACAATATTCCACTGGTGTTCATAGGGTTTTCATGACTAAATATTCAATAATAGTTCATTCTTCCTGGTGTGTCTCAGTCTGTAATTTCATCTGAAACCTCTCCACCATGGGTGACCCTGCTGGTATTTAAAATATCTGTGGCAGAGCTTCCAGAATCACAGCAACACCAAAGCCACCACAGTATGCAAATCAACACTATACAGATTGAATAATTATGGAGATATGATACAAACCAACACAACTCCTATAATTATGGAGATAGGATACAACCTTGTTGTGTACACTTTCTGATTTTTAAGCATTCAGTATCCACTAGTCTGTTTTATCATCTGCATATCACAGGTTGTTAATGAGTCTTCCTCTAATCCTAATGCCATGTTTTTCTTAATATAATCCAGTTTATCAGATTATTTGCTCAGCATACAGGTTGAATAAGTATGGTGAAATAATACACCCCTGGCACATACCTTTCTTAATTTTAAACCATTTGGTGTTCCCTTGTTCTGTTTCCATCTTTTGACCATAGACTCTTTCAATATTTCAAGTCAAGGACTGGATTGTTTCTTCAATTCTTTCAGATTAAGGAATGCTGAGAGTGTTCTTCCATTTTCGTTTTCTAAATCCAGGTCTTTGCACATTTCATTCTAGTATTTGACTTTGTCTCCTCAAGCTGCTCTTTGAAAGTCTCTGTTTGGCTCTTATACCTCCTCATTTCTTCCATTTGCTTTAGCATCTTTACACTGGAGAACAAATTTCAGAGTCTCTTTTGACATCCACTGCAAGTGCCATGGACTGCCAAAAGAACCAATAGATCTGTTTTGGAGGAAGTGCAGCCAGAGTGCTCCTTGGAGGCCAAGATGGCTAAGCTTCATCTCTCATACTTTGGACATATTGTCAGGAGGGAACAGTC
>NW_006408919.1:1004382-1028640 GCF_000296735.1 Chrysochloris asiatica
TCGATTTCAGGTCAGTAATGCCTAAGATACCCATGTTTTCACATTCCATTTCATTTTTTTATAAGTTCCAATTATCCTAGGTTCATACTTTGTACGTTCCTTGTTCTGATTCTTAATGTTCTGCTTCTTAATGGATGTTTACAGCTGTTTCTCTTCATTTTGAATTTTGTCCCATCAGCAAATGAAGGTCCCAAAGGACCCATTTGCATCATCACAGTCAAATCTAGTTTGAGGAGGCAGCTCTTCCCCAGTTATATTTTGAGTGCCTCTCAACACGAAGGGCTCATCTTCTGGCACTTTATCTGAAAATATTCTAGTGTTCTTCATCATGTTTTAATATTCAATATTCTGGTGCTATCTAATAGTATTCCACTGCTCTTCATAAGTTTTCAATGACTAATATTTCGGAGTAGTCTGTGTCTCCTTCTTAGTCTGTGTTCCTCAGGAAGCTCATCTAAAACCTCTCCACCATGATTGACCCAGTGACATAACTTCCAGAATCATAGCAACAGCAAGCCCTACAGTACTCCAAACTGACACATGAAGAGTGGTCTGTTATGTTTACTGCTGCTGCTGCTGTGTACCTTGGAGTCGGTTCCGACTCATGGCAACCCTGTACAGGGTTTCCAAGGCTGTAAATCTTTATGGGAGCAAAACGCCTCATCTTTCTCCCACGGAACAGCTGGTAGTTTCGACCTGCTGACCTTGCGGTTCACAGCCCTGTTTGTAATCACTACGCTACCATAGCACCTCTGTTATCTTTAGATACCATTAAGTTGATTCTAACTCACAGTTCCTCAATGTATAATAGAAGGAAACACTGTCCAGTCCTATGCCATCCTTACAATCATTTCTGTGTTTGAGCCTAATTGCGGAAGATACTGGATCAATCCATCATTTTTAGGTTCTTCCTCTTGTTCCTTGACCCTCTACTTTACAGTGCATGATGTCCTTCTCTAGGCCTGGCTTCTCCTGATAACATTTCCAAAGTACATGAAGCAAAGTCTTGCCACCCTTCCTTTTAAAGATCATTCTGCACATATGTAATTCAAGACAGATTTGCTCATTCTTCTTGCAGGCCATTGTACATTCAATATTCTTCAACAACACTGTATTGAAAATATAAATTCTTCATTTGTATTCTTTATTCATTGACCATCTTTCATATGGTTTTGAGGTGATTGAAAATACTGTGGCTTGGGAAGGAATACCTTACTCCTCTGAGTGAAATCTTTACTTTTTAACACATCTAAGAGGTCTTTTAGAAAGACCTCTTAGAAAGAGGAAGACCCCCGGTGAGATGGACTGGCAAAGTGGCAGCATCAATGGGCTCAAGCTTGGCAACAATAGTGTGATCTGCCTAGGATCCAGCAGTGTTTCCTTCTGCTGTGCATAAGGTTGCTATGAGTCCATACCAACTCGATGGCACTTAATACAACAATAAAAACAAGACATCATTTGCAGTAGATTTGCCCATTGAAAAATGTGTCTTCTGATTTCTTGGCTGCTGCTTCTATGAGCATTAATTGTGGATCCAAATAAAATGAAATCCTTGAGAACTTCACTCTTCTCTCAGTTCATCATTTTTCTGTTTATCTGCTTATTGGTTCAGTTGTGAAGATCTTTAAATAGAGGTGTAATCCATATGTAAGCTTTATTCTTTGATCTTCATCAGTAACTACTTCAGTTTCTCTTCTCTTTCAGCTTTAACACTTGACTTCCTGATTTTTAAACTGTGCAGCATGAAGTAACCTCTTGTTCTGTTCAAATGACTGGCTCTTGGCCTATATCGTTTCCACAAAGGTAAAATAAAGTGTTCTGAAATACCTATCCTTGACAAAGTTATCCATAATTTGTTATGATCATCATAACTATCCAGCAAAATTTAAAAGGAAAAGAAAGAGTAAAATCCTGATTTCTACTATGTTTTTTTCCAACAGAATGTGGAAATCACTGGACAATCCCTTTGATATCCCATGTGAATAAAGTTTTGCTAAAGGTAATACAGAAATGGCTACAATCATACATTGAAAGAGAACTTCCAAAGGTTCAAGCTGGATTCAGAAGAGGCTGTGGAACGAGGAATATCATTGTTGATGCTCGGTGGATCTTGGCTGAAAACAGAGAATATAAAAAAGATGTTTACCTGTGCTTTATTGACTATGCAAAGGCTTTCGATTGTATGGATCATGACAAGCTATGGACAACATTGCGAAGTATGAGTATTCTGGAACACTTAATTGTGTTCATGAGGAATCTGTACCTGGACCAAGAAGCAGTTGTTCAAACAGAACATGGGGACTCTGAATGTTTTCATATTAAAAAAGGTGTGCGATAAGGTTGTATTCTTTCACCATACTTATTCAACCTGTATGCTGAGCAAATAATCCAAGAAGCTCAGTTATATGAAGAAAAACATGGCATCAAGATTGGATGAAGACTCATTAACAACTTGCAATATGTAGATGATACAGCCTTCCTTGCTGAAAGTGAAGAGGACTTAAAACATTTACTGATGAAGATCAAAGAGCAAAGCCTTCGGTATGGATTACATCTCAATGTAAAGAAAGCAAAAATCCTCACCACTGGACCAATAAAAAACATTCTTATCACTGGAGAAAAGATTGAAGTTGTTAAGGACTTCATTCTTCTTGGATCAACTATCAACACTCACAGCAGCAGCAATAAAGAAATCAGAGGATGTACTGCATTAGGCAAATGTGCTGCACGAGACCTTTTTAAAGTGTTGAAGAGCAAAGATGTCAGCTTGAAGAGTAAGGTGTGCCTGACCCAAGCCATGGTATTTTCAATAACCTCATATGCATGCAAAAGCTGGACAGTGAATAAGGAAGATCGTAGAAGAATTGATGCCTTTGAGTTGTGGTGTTGGAGGAGAATACTGAAAGTGCCATGGACTGCCAAAAGAACCAATAGATCCATTTTGGAAGAAGTATAACCAGAGCGCTCCTTGGAAGCCAAGATGGCCAAACTTTGGCTCTAATACTTCAGACATATTTTCAGGAGGGACCAGTCACTGGAGAAGGATATCATGTTTGGTATGGGTCAGAGACAAAGAGGAAGACCCCCAATGAGATGGATTAACCAAGTGGCAGCATCGATGGACTCAAGCGTGGCAACAATAGTGAGGTTGGCCCAGGATCAGGCAGTGTTTTGTTCTGCTGTGCATAAGGTCACTATGAGTCGGTACCAACTCGATGGCACCTCACAACAACAACAACATTTTGGTTTTGAGAATCTGGAGAAACACACATTTTTAGAGAAATTTTGTTTGGCATTTTCTTTTGGAAGATTAATTATATAGTCTTTTAAATGAAGTAAGATTTTGAGGACTGAATATTTAAATTATGTAGTGTTGGAATGATATGAGGTTTCTAGATTATTGACTTCAACTACCTCTGCTTTAGAGATGGGAAAACTGAATTCCAAAAAGTCAAGATGGTCACACTAAGGGTCAGTAGCAAAGACACAGCTCATCTTCTGAAGGCAACATGACTTATCTCTTACTCTAACTCAATAAGTCAAACCGTTATTTATTTGCTGTTTTTTTATGGTGTGATGAAGCCCTCTGAGAACCAAATGAAAACTATGGAATTTGGCAATGATGCACATACACTCAAAGTTTTCATATAATTTCATGAGATTTATTGCTTACCCAAAGATTATTTTTGAATCCCTTGAAAGGTGATTGAGCGTTGGATGATTTACCAAGGAGTAATTTGGAATTCCTGAACAAACTCTGCATTTAATAGATAAGTCAAATTAGTATTTAATTATTTTAAATGCAGTATTTAAATAAATGTAACAATTGTTTCATGTACTTTTTTACTACATTCATGTTAAAGATTTAAATATTGTATGGACTAGAGATAAGGATTAAATATAAAAAATTAAATATAGGGTGTGGTTGGGTGGCAGCAAGGTGATGTCTCTCAAACTAACACCCTATGCTATCAAGATGGAGTCCTGGTGTGGCACTGTGGGTTAATGCACTGGACTGCAAGATCCTTTAAACCTCAAAGTCAGTGTTTCAAGCTCACCAGCCGCTCCTCAGAAACCTTATACAGGGCTCTCTGAATCAAAACTGATTTGACGGCACTTAACAACAACAACAATATCAAGATATGATTATTCTAAATCTGACTGTGTTTTAAATTTACTGTGGAAATTTGGGATAAACAACCTAAACTCTTTATTTCCTTTTTCTCAAATGTATCATGGCTTTCATGGGGCTAACTGTACTAAGTATCTTCTAGAAGTAAATATTGATACACTTCTGAAGTTGTTATTGTTAAGTACTATGGAATCGGTTCTGTCTCATAGTGAACTTGCATAGAGTTTCTGTCAAGAGACTGGTGGATTTGAACTGCCAACCTTGCATTTAACCATCCAGTATTCATCCTATAATGCCACATTACAACTTATAGTAACCCTATATGACAGACTAAAACTACCTCACAGGGTTTTTTTATGGATGCAGATTGTTAGATGTCTTTCTCCTCTGAAGTTCCTGGGTGGATTTGAAGTGCTGACTTTTCAATCAGCATATGAGCACTAATTGAGCTGGTCTGATATCACTAGCTAATGCTTCTTGATGTGCTGGTGGAGTTGCATGTTATATCTCCTTTCAAAGATAGAATATGTTAAATTTTATTAGACATATTGTCTGTTAAAAATAATTAATTTCCATAGAAATTTAGAGATTTCTCAAGATCATCAGCTAAAGTCATTAGTGCTTCTCACCCTGAAGTAATTTCACACCTCCCTTCCATCACTCTAGGGCCAGGGCTATTTGCAGTCTCTGGGGATCATTGTAATTGTGACAAATGAAGTAAGGATAAGGATATGCAACTTATGTCTAGTAGATCAAGGTGAAGAATGCCACTATATATTGTACAATTCAGAGGACAATGCCTCTACCAACATAGAGTTGTTGTTAAGTACCTTCAAATAAGTTCTGACTCATAGCAACCCTGTAAGCTTTTGTTTTTGTTTTACTTCCAATGGTGTTGAACTTTGTTGAAGCCAATAAAATCCTTTTAGAAAACATAGAAGCTATAAGTTCAGGCTAGAATTGGTATTCATGTTAATGAATAAAAGAAAAATTAAATATTTGCCATAACTTAATGGATCACAAAGACTTGCATCTACCAGCTACTGGATTCTCATAATGAACATGTAGGGTTTTTGAAGAGTGGCTGGTGAGTTTGAACCACCAAAACCACTGAGGTTCATACCTACCAGTGCATTATCCTGCAGTGCCACACCAGGACTCTAGTATAGATTTATCTGACCCAAAATATCAAGTGTTGAGGTTGAGAAATCTTAAGCTCATAAATGGCAGACTGAAGATTCAAACCCATAAATACAATTTCAGAGTGCATTTTGTATAATATAAAATTATCTCAGAAAGCTTATCATGTAATGGAAGATGCAAACAGATGTTACAGTAAGAAAAAAGTAAAAAGAGCAGAGAAGAGTATGGCAAAATAGGGAATTCACATATAAATCTGAGTTTTGACATGTGTTTATTGGCTTAATTTAGCAAATTTTTCAACTCTTTCAGACTCAGTTTCCTTATTTGTAAAGTAGTCACACTAATATTTACCTATTAGATACAACCAATCCTGGTTCCACTTTTTTTTCCCCCCATTATAGTCCATGTTTTCAAATTATTGGCATCAGGAATAGAAGAAGACTCATCAACAGCTTGTAATTTACAGATGAAACAACCTTGCTTGTGGAAGTGAAGAGGACTTGAAGTATCAAAGTCTCATATATGCAATGAGGGGGGTTCATAAAAAAGGCAGATGATAAGTTCATTTCCATTCAGGGCACAAAAAGTGCAATAGATGCATAACAGATGACAACTAGGTGAATCAGTAAGTGAAGTTTATGAAGTCAGGTCATAAAATAAATAGGAAGGCTGTGTCTGAAATGAAGCAATTGTTCAACCACCTTCTTACCCAGCTAGGCAACCTCCTTGTAGAAATAAATAGCATCCTTTTCATCATACAGATGGCTCACGGTTAAGCCAATTTATCAGTATCATCTACAAACAATATTCAACATAATTTAAGGCAGAAATGGAGCACACACATTGTGTCTGGGGCTGTAGCCATTCCTCCAACACTGTAATGTTAATAAAAACTTCCATGTCAATGAAATAAAACCATGCAAATCATCATCAAACAGGGCCATCCTCATTAGATGCCTGTTTCTCATTTAATCATATGTTATCTGCTTGAGAGGATCTACATTAACCAGTCCTCCTTTAGGGTTGTTAAGTCAAATGACTGATTACAAGCACAGCTGTGCTTCTCACCAGTTGTGTACCATTAGGCGAGTCACTTGAACTTACTAGGTCTCAGTTTAGTCAGATATCCAAAAAACAAAAGTGAGTTCAATTTCACTAAAAGGCTCTTCCAACTTAACAACAGTAGAATTTCATATGAATGATAATTTCTAAGAAAGCATCAATATCAAGTAATTCTTATCAAGAAGATGTTGAAGTAATCTGGGTAGAAAAGAGATCTCTGAAATCTCCATGTTCCCTGTATTTGTGTTTACCAATGTCATTCAGGCAATGTTTTTCCTAATCCTATTCTCTGGTAGCGTAGTGGTTACGAATCAGACTGCGAACCACAAGGTCAGCGGTTCAAAACTACCAGACGCTCCTCGGGAGAAAGATGAGGCTTTCTACTCCCTTAAAGATTTACACCCTCGGAAACCCTGTACAGGGTCGCTATGGGTCGGAACCGACTCAACGGCACTTAACAACAACATTCTCTTCTTCAACAATCTCATATGCATGTGAAAACTGGACAGTGAATAAGGAAGACCACAAAATAATTGATACTTTTGAGTTGTGGTGTTGGAAGAGAATACTGAAAGTGACATGGGCTGCCAAAAGAACCAATAGATCAGTTTTGGAAAAAGTGCAGCCAGAGTGCTCCTTAGAGGCCCAGATGGCCAAACTTCGTCTCATACTTCAGACATATTGTCAGGAGGGACTAGTCTCTGGAGAAGGATATCTTGTTTGGGGAGGTGGAGGGTCAGAGAAAAACAGAAAGGCACCCAACGAGATGGATTGGCCAAGAGGCAACATCGATGGATTCAAGCGTGGCAACAGTAGTGAGATTGGCCCAGGATCAGGCAGTGTTTCATTCTGCTGTGCATAAGGTCACTATGAGTCGGTACCGACTTGATGCCACCTAACAACAACGACAACTGTCTACTGTAACTTCAAACTAACCAGTCTATTAGGGCTATCTCATAAGATTTTGTTGTTTTTGTTGTTGAGGGTTGTGGAGCTAATTCTGACTCATAAAAACATTGTATCATGTTTCTGAGGAGTAGCTGGTAGGTTTGAAACTCTGAGATTGAGGTTAGCAGAGATTGTTTATCGTCCTTCCCCACTCCAGGGCTCTTTTGAGCTAGACACACCAATATTCTCATTTGAGATACTACTTTGTGTGAGGGCAATGGTATCAGGCTGCATTATGTCACAACAGGAGTGATGGTGTCTACCTATGAGATGTCAACAATATATCTCAATATTGAGAACAGTCAAAAAAGAAACATGAATGATCTCCTCAAATATGTTTGGGACTTCAAAGGCACAGGATATATCTGTGGGTTTTGCTGTCCTGTATTTACTCCACTATGCTCCAGTAATTTGTTGTTGTTGTTGTTAGGTGCTGTAGAGATGTTACTAACTCTTAATGACCTTATGTACTACATAATGAAACACTGCCAGGTCTTGTGCCAATCTCACAATCATTGCTATGCCTTAGCGCACTGGTACTGCCACTGTGCCAATCCATTTCATTGTGGGTCATCCTCTTTATCACTGACCCTCCACTTTACCAGCGTGATGTGCTTTCTGATAAGATGTCTGAAGTATGACAGAGCCTGGCCATCCTGGCTTCTAAGAAGCATTCTGGATGTACTTCTTCCAGTGAAAGTTTGTTTGTTTTTCTAGCAGTCCAAGGTACTTTCAGTACTCTCCTCCAATATCATAACTCAAATGTATCAATTATTCTAGTGTCTGCCTTATTTGTTGTACGACTGCCACACACATATGAGGCTATTGAAAATGTCGTGGCTTGGATCAGTCACATCTTAGTCATCTAACTGAAATCTTTGCTTTTTAACACTTTAAAAAAGTTCTTGTGCAGCAGATTTGCCTCATGCAATACTTGACTATTGCTTCTAAGAGTGTTAATGGTTGATCCAAGCAAAATGAAGTCTTTGACACATTCAATCTTTTTTCTATTTGTCTTGATGTTGTTGGTCCAGTGATAAGGATTTTTGTTTTCCGTATGTTGAGGTGCAACCCATACCAAAGGCTGTGGTCTTTGTTCTTTATCGGTAGGTATTTTAAGTCCTTTTTGCTTCCAGCAAACATGGTTGTATTATCTCATATCGCAGGTTTATAATGAGTCTTCCTACACTCGATGCCGTGTTCTTCTTTACATAATCCACCTTGTCATATTATTTTTTTTACATGAAATCTATTTATTAATAAAGTATGTAGAGATGAGCATACCAATTTAAACAGAAAAATGTTTTTAAGCTTGACAATAACACTAAAACAGATCTAGCAATCTTTTTCACAATTACTAGTTTAAAGAAAATTTAATTAATATTTCCTCCATTTATTCCTCCTCTCCCTCCCATTGCATGGCTCACACCTCGCTGCCTATTAAAGTGACAGCCACGGACACCCTATCTCAATGGTGTCTGGAGTCTTACACGTCTGAAGTCTTACTACTAGTATCTGTAGAGGAGCTGGAAGGAGGATCTTGGCTGGTGGAAGGATGATTTGACTCATCACATGCCTGAACAGGCTCTTCTTCCTGCTGGCTATCAATTTCTAGGCCAGCCTCAGAACTAATACCTTCAGATTCTGCCTCCACAAATACTTCATCTCCATCATCACCTGTTGCTGTATCATTTGTTGTGGATAAAGTGCCTGTGGATGTTGTCACCATTGGGACAGATTGAGAGACATGCTCTGAAGTGTCAGAAGTGGCACTTGCTGTAAATACTGTCACTGGGGCTACTATTTGTAGAGGAATAGTGGGAACGCTTCAACCACCATATTCTTCTTCATGAGTTAGGAAGAGGAGTGTTTCATACATTCCTAAACCTCCTTGAAAAACAAGTTGGCCAAGATCAGAGTGAGTTGAACTTGTCTGGGGCATATCTTCAGGTGGTCCAAATTGGAATCTAAGAACACCAGCAACCTGTGGGGAATGAATTGTTTCAGCAAATCCACCAGTATGATGTGGTACCACAAGAGTTGGGTACTTGGAATTGTTCTATCTTCATCATCAAAAAAATACTGTTTTATGTCACCTGTAGTCATTTGAAGCCCATGCCCCACAGACTGCCTCTGGGTTATCTGAATTCTCTGAACTGGTGGTTCCAGTTCTTGAGTAGGCGCGTGAATGATCAGTCATGGGGTAAGTGGATGTGGTGGGTGTCTTGATGACTGAAGTGCTCGAGGAATATGTCTTTCAGATGCTGCAAATGGCTGCAGTTCTCTAGAAATTCCCTGGGGAAAAGATGACTCTGCAGCACCTAATATTTCCTACACCACTGTTTTGAGAATCAGCAGCTCTCTGATTACTTTCACCTCCACCCATACTTTGATCTGTTTCTGTACCAGGGTCAGTCCTATCACCACCCTCAGCACCATCAGATTCATATCCATCATTGCCCTCTGCACTACCAATTCCTTCACTACTGTCTTCATCCTTGTCTTCCATCCATGTGTCATCCTCCTCCTCATCATCTTCCTCATAATCCTCATGTTTTCCATCATTTTCATCATCGTCTTCTTCTTCATCATCACTATTAATCAAAATAACGTAATCTCTTTTGCCTTGACGATCCTGGGATGAAGTTGTTTTCTGATCTGACTGAAGGAGTCCACGATCTATCTAAAGAGACTGAGAGGTTTCTTCAGTGTCTTCCACAGGCATATAATCTCCCTGGGTGATTCTTCCTCCAATGGAATCATGTGACTCTTGGTTTTATACTTAAGTCTCTACCTCTCCATCAGTATTTCTTCTGTCATAACTTCCTCAGGTTCTACAAGTGTAACACTTTTCAATTTATTAGGAACAGGCATTTCCACTGTATCATCAGATACTTGGTCTGATGCTTCTATGGTGCTATCTTCTTCCTCTTTATGGGTATGTTTTGCCAAAAAAAGAACTTGGAGTAGCTGAAACAGCACCAAAAACTGCTGTGGAAATAGAAGGTTGCCCAATCAGTGAACTCTGAATAATCTCTATTATGTTTGTAGATAGTTCTTGACGTGTAGGCTCAAGATGAGGATAACTCTGTAACTCTGTTGAGTGGACTGCACAAAAGCTGTAGTCTGTGTCCACTGCTGAACATTCTCATATTAATTGCAAACAGATTGATGAAGTATGGTGAAAGAATACAACCATGTTGCACATCTTTCCAAATTTTAAACCATTCAATCTTCCCTTCTTCAATTCAAACAATGTTGTTCATAGCTTGACATGATCCACACAATAGAAAGTGAAGTCAATAAAGCACAGGTAAATATCTTTCTGTTATTCTCTGCTTTCAAATAAGATCCATATGACATCAGCAACTATGTCCTTGGGTCCATGACTTTGTGTGAATTGTGCTGGATCTCAAGCAGTTGCCTTTCAATGTTCTGTTGCAGCTGTTTTTGAAGCATTAGCAAAATTTTACTTGCATGTGATATTGATGATATTGGCCCATGATTTTCACATTCCATTGAATCACCACTCTTCGGAATGGACACAAATTTGGATCTCTTCCAAACTATTGACCACATAGTTTCCTTCAAAATGTCTTGGCATAGATGAGTGAGTGTCTCCAGTGCTGCATCAGTTTGTTGAAAGATTTCAATGTGTTGTGTTCCTCAATTCCTGGAGACTTGCTCTTTACCAACGCCTTCATTGCCTCTTGGTCTTCTTCCTTCAGTTCCACAGGGATCATATGCTCTTGAAATGGTTGAACATTGACCGTTTCTATTTGGTACCATGATTCACTGTATTCCTTCCATCTTCTTTTGATGCTTTCTGCATCATTCAATATTTTGCCCATAGACTCCTTCAATATTGGAAGCCAAGGCTTGATTTCTTATTGGTTTTTTTTTCACCTTGAGAAATGCTGAGCATGTTCTTTCCTTTGGCTTTCTAACCTCATGTCTTTTTACACAATTTATTATAATATTTTCTTTTGTCTTATTGAGCTGTGCTTTAAAATTCTCTGTTCAGCTCTTTTAGCTCCTCATTTCTTCCATTTGCTTTAGCACCTCTAAGCTAGATAGCATGTTTTCAGAGTCTCTTCTAACATCAATTTTGACCTTTCATTTGTTCCTGTCTAAGAAGACCTTTTGATTCTTCCTGCATAATGTTCTTGATGTCATCCCACAAATCTTCTGGTCTTCATTCATTCATGTCTAATGCATCAAATCTGTTCTTGAGATGATCTCTAAATTCAGGTGGGATATGTTCAAGGTCATATTTTTGGCTCTAATGGACTTATTTTAATTTCACCCTGATATTTACTTACACATGGTTTTATAGAGGCATGGAATCCAGATTTCAATCTACTACATCTGATTAGAAATCTCAACACGTGGTTTGACAAATTTAATGATCTCTAAGACAATGGTAGTGTAGTGGTTACAAATCGGGTTGCTATCCTCAGGGTTAGCAGTTCGAAACTACCAGCTGTTCTGCTGGAGAAAGAGGAGGCTTTCTGTTCCTGTAAAGATTTACAGCCTCGGAAACCCTGTACAGGGTAGCTATGAGTCAGAACCGACTCTACGGCACATAACAACAACAACAAAGACTCTCATCATGTAGTATTGTGTGGCATTGTTATGGCACTGTAGGTTAATGCACCGTGGTCCTGGTGTGGAGTGGTGGGTTAATGCAGTGGTCTGAAACGTAGGTTTGAACTGCAAAGTCAGTGGTTCATGTTCACTAGATGCTCCTTGGAAACCCTATACAGAGTTGTTATGAGTAGGAACCTACTTGACGGAACTTAACAACAACAATAAGATACTTCTTACATGGCATTGTAGGATCAGCATGGGGCTGCTAGTCACAAGGTTGAGAGTTGAAACCCACCAGAAATTCCTTGGAAAACCTAAACATTGTGTCTATGACAGAACAGACTCTGTAGAGTCTTAACAACAACAAGACAGCTTCCAGGGAATACTAACTGTACAGCATTTAAGTTCTCAGTTACTAACTGGAAGATTGGCTCTTTGAAATCATCAGCAGCTGTGTGAGAAAAAGTTGTTACATTCTACTTCCTTGAAGATTACAATCCTATGGGAGGTTCTGCTTAGTCCCATGTGGTTGTTGTGAGACAGAATCAACCAAGTTTTGATTTTTAAAGATAGCCTGAATTAAACAAAATTAATTAAAGTGAAGATTGCTTAAATATTTAAAGATAGCTTTCAATTCTGCGATTCAATGGGGTTTTTTTTGTTGCTGATTTTTAAAATAATCTTTAAAACACACACACACACACAGTAGAAAGACAGAAGGAGCAGAAACCATAAAATCACACTTACCTGTGTTTGAATTTGGGCTTCTCTTTATCTCATTCTAGAAACATTATTAGTTAGTGTATTAGTTTCCTAGAACTGCCATAACAAATTACTAAAAAGTGTGACTTAACACAATCAAAATATATTCTCTCAGAACTCTGGAGGCTACAAGTAAAACATAGTGGTGTTGGCTGGACCATGCTCTTCCAAAAGCCTCAAGGGGAGAAGCTGTTTCATGTTTTTTCTCTCAACTTCTAGCATTGCCAACAAACCTTGGCATTCTTTAATTTGAAAACACATCACTTCAGTCTCGACTTTCATTGTAACATGGCATTTTCCCCTCTGTGTGTCTCTGTATTTCTTTTACTATTCTTCTGAGATCATCAGTCATAGTGAATTGGTCATGGTGGTGGTGGTTGTGAGACACCAAGTCGGTTCCGACTTATAATGGCCCTATATATGGTTTCTGAATCTGTAAATCTTTACAGGAGCAGAAAGCTTTTATCTTTCTCCTGCATAGCAACTTAGGACTCACCTAAGAACCTCATCTTAATATGATTACATCTCTAAGTACCCTATTTCCACATATAGCTACATTCACAGGTGCTAATGAGAGCACATCAATCTATTTGTGCAGGGGCACACAATTCAGTCACTATCACTTAGCCGCTGAGAGCTTATATGTTTCTTTAACATAAAGGTAATAATATGTTCCTTCCCAGAGTATTTTGTAGGATTAAGTTAAATAATATGTCTAGAGCACTAAGCACGTTGTCTCACACATACTATACAATTGATCAATGGCAGCCTTCAAGACATGGCACCAGAAGCTACTTCTAACATATGAATGGAATAATGATACAGCCTCACAACTGTAAAGCCCAATATGGTTTACAAACCCAGATGTATCCATTATCTCATTTGTAGTTCTGCCCAATGCTTAAAAATAGTGGCATATGTTATAAGAAAAAGAAACCAATGTCTAGAAGCCTGTAAGAAGTAGAAGCAGAAACAGTCTTGGGCTTTTGAGGTCAAGTTCAGACCTTTAACTTTCCCTTTTTTGCTGTATTTCAAGCCTAAAGCCCTGTACACATGTTACTGATTAAGGTCTCAACTGAGTAGTGCATATCACAATGTTGATAACATTTGAAAGGTCATCGGAAATCTCAACTACCACACTTCAAAACCATTACACATAGTGTGACTAATGGCATAAAATAAAGAGCAAGAAAGACATGATTTAAATCCACCAATTTAGGGCTTTATAGCCCTTTTGTTGTTGTTGTTGTTAAGTGTTGTCAAGTCGGTTCTGACTTATAGCATCCCTGTATACAGTTTCCAAAGAGTAACGGGTGAGCTTGAACTGACAACTTTGCAATTCAAACCGATTTTGCAGTCCAGCACATTAACCCACAGCACCAAACTAGGACTCCTTATGACCTTAAGCAAGTAAAAAAATGTTGCTGAGCTTCAGGTACTTGGCAGTATTATAGGGGGTCCTACAATGGAAAGAAGGAGCTCTGGTAGTGCAGTGTTATATGTTAGTCTGCTAACCTTAAAGTCAACATTTCGAAACTACCAGGTGTTCTGTGGGAGAAAGATGAGGCTTTCTGCTTCTGTAAAGATCACAGTCTCAGAAACCCTATACAAGGTCACTATGATTAGAACTTACTCAAAGGCACACTATTAAAACACCAAAAACAATGGGAAGCCCAATTAATACCACTACTATTGGAATTTATGTATCAACCACAAAAAGAAGTGTTAGTTAAATTCAAAAGTTCAAACAACTTCATTAGCCTGAAATTGATCAAACATGACATCAAGATGTATTGATAACTACCTGTGATGGGAGTGTGAAGGTTGGAAACACACAGGAAGGAACAGTAGTTGAAAAATACGGTGCTGATGGTAGAAAACATGCTGGAGATTATGTAATAGAATATTTGAAGGCCAATTATTTGCTCATTGCTAATATATAATTTTATTGTGAATTATGTGATAGTTTACATGGAAGAACATTAGTTTTATATTCATCCTATCGTATATAGTTTCATTGCCATGGTTACAATCCCCTCTGTGCATCATCATCCAACCAAAGGGTATGCCCTGCAAGCCTGCCACCCCGGTCATAAGCACACAGCCCCTCTTCCTTTCTGGGTCTAGAGTTCCCAGCTGTTACATCCCTTCACGACATCGTCTCTGCCTCCATCTCTGGCATCATTGTTTCTCTAGGTAGGGTCCCACACTCCACTTTTCTCCCTTGATCGTCCTAGGGACCTCCTCTCCTGCACTGAAAAGTCAATCGCTCCCCTCCTTTTGCTACCAAAAGTCTACCATTACATTTCCAACCCTTACAGTCAGTCCTGATAAAAATTATTCACTATTGTACCACAAGAAACCTATCCTCATCTCATTTCACCACCCCTGCCCAGACAGACTGGATTCTACTCTATGGAGACTTTACCTTCCTCTATGCCCTCTGGATCTAGGCAACTCTGGAAAGCTTGTAAGCCAGTAACTTCTTGTCTTTGCAGTCCCCCAATTTTGGGTAGCCAATGTCCAAGTTGCCCATGCCTGTCTACTCTGTGTATTGAGGGGGTGGGAATGATCCTGGCTATAAAGAATTTGTTCCCTCTATTGAGCTACTGCATTCATAGGTGTAGGTCAAGTTCATCAAATTTTATCTGATTACTTTTTTTCCCCTCTTCTTTATTCTTCTAGTTGAGCTCTGATCATCCAGTCATTGAAGCCATGTCAAGTGAATATTATCTGCAAGTGTGGATGTTCTTATGCAAATGCCTTCTCTTCTTATCAGCTGGATGATTCACTCTCCACTTTAGTCCTCTGTGGTTACTGACATTGGGCCCAAGAGCTCCCAGTTCTTGTCATACAGCTGGCCAACCAGGTCTCCCCCTGGGTTCACAGGAGTCTATTGAAAGTTGTAGGGCTTAGCTTGCAACCGCACTGCTGTTTTTCCCTCACTGCCACTTATGGGTTGCGAATGTGGGCACCAATCAGAGTGTGTATCTGCTCATGCAGTCCCATTGAGTCTTACTCTTGGAAGGCGGTTTGCCCTGAGGGGACCTATCACTTGTGTTAATGTCTCCAGGGCGAGCAACTTGCTTGATCATATAGTAATCAGTTGTAATGCTGTTATCATTTTGTATTTTTCCTATTGGTCTATCTTTCAAGAAGTATTTTCTGTTCTTCTAGTTGCTCAAGGTTGGTCTGCTTGTCCTTTTAAGTGGAAATTTCCCACCTCAATAGATTCTGGATGGGGTTCAGTATTCTACCTATGGTCTTATGTAACACAGATGCTCCACAGGAAGCCTCCTTCACTGGGCACATTGCAGCCCCATTTTAGGTATTCCAATACATTATAAGCAGAAGACAGACTTACAAGCTTTCTATGGTGATATTTCTGGCTATTCCTTTCTCTCCCCCTCCAGTGTCTATTTCATAATGGTATGCAAGGGAAACCAAGATTCAAAAGACAGCCAAACATCTTAACAATATTTTCTCCCTTTTGCTCATTCCAATCATGTCTCAATCCCTGATTCCCAGAGCCCTATTGTCCAAGGTTGTGCACACATCATTATTTACCTCTGTCCCACTTAGCCCATGCAAACCAGACTAATTGTTTTCCCATCTGCCTTGTTCTTCCATTCCACTCCCCCTCTGTGTATTACCCGCCTCCCTAGCATCCAAACTATCCAGTGTCTATTCCCTACCCTGTGCTCCACCTTCCTTTCCCTCCCATCATCCCACCCCCCACATCCCAGTAACCAGCAAAGAATACCCACCTCTTAAGATGGGTTATTTTTCTTAGTCTTTTACAGTAATGGTCCTTTGCATTATTTCTCCTTTTGTGACTGACTAATTTCACTCAACATAATGTTCTCAAGGTTCATCAATATTATGTGATAACTTACAACTTCCTTGTTGTTCTTCAAGTTAGCATAATATTCCATTGTGTGTATGTACCACAGTTTGTTTATCCATTCTTCCGTTGATGGACACTTAGGCTGTCTCCTTCTATTGGCTATTGTAAATAGTGCTGCTATGAACATTGGTGTGCATGTTTCTACTTGTGTCATGGTTCGTATGACTTGTGAGTAAATACCAAGTAGAGGAATTGCTGGATCTTAAATTATTTCTATTTCAAGCCTTCTGAGGAATTGCAATATTGTTTTCCAGAGAGGTTGGACCATTTTGCAGTCCCACCAGCAATGCAGGAGTTTCCCAGTCTCTCCACATCCTCACCAGTATTTATTGTCCTGTACTTTTTTTTTATCTTTGCTGTTATTGTTGGTGTGAGATGATGTCTCATTGTTGTTTTGATTTGCATCTCTATATTGGCTAGTGATCGTGAACATTTCTTCATATGTTCGTTGGCTGCCCAAATCTCTTCTTGCTGAAGTGTCTGTTCATATCCTTTGTCCATTTTTTAATTGGGTTATTTGTCATTTTCTTGTAGAGGTGTTGTAGTGTCCTATATATTTTAGAAATGAGTCCTTTGTCTGATGTGTCATTGCAAAAGATTTTTTCTCATTTTGTGGGTTCCCTTTTTACTCTTCTGGTGAAGTCTTTTGATACACTTAACTCTCTAATTTTTAGTATGCCCCAATCATCTATTTTGTCTACTTTTGTTTGTGTAGTTTTCCACATGTTTGGTAGTCTTTGTATGCCCTGAAATAGCACCCTCAAATTTGTTCCTATTTTTTCATTGATGCCTTCATAATTTTTGGATGCACTTTTAGGTCATTAATCCATGCTGAGTTGATTTTCATATAAAACTTGAGGTAAAGGTCTTGTATCAATCTTTTGCATATCACTTTCTAGTTCTCCCAGCACCATCTGTTGAAGAGACTCTCCCTTCCCTGTGCAATATATTTAAGTGTTTTGTCAAAAATCACTTGGCTGTATGTGGATGGGTTAATTTCTGGATTCTCAATTCTGTTCCATTGATCAATGTAGCTTTCATTGTGCCAGTACAAAGCTGTTTTTACCACTGTAGCTGCGTAATAAATTTTGAAGTCGGGAAGTGAGAGGTTTCCGACCTTATTTTTCTACTTAAGCACTGTGTTGCTTATCCTGGGTCTCTTTCCTTTCCATATAAAGTTTGTAATTGTTTTTTCCATCTCTTTGAAGAATGTCATTTGAATTTACATTGGGATTGCATTATATGTGTAAATTGCATTATATGTGTAAAATTGACATTTTCATAATTTTAAGTCTTCGTATCCAGGAGGATGATACATTCTTCCAGTTTTGTACGTCTCTTTTGGTTTCTTGTAATACTGTTTTGCAGTTTTCTTTGTATAGGTCCTTTGTTTCTCTGGTTACACTTATTCCTAGATATTTCATTCTTTGGTCAGCTATTGTAAATGGTATTGCTTTCCTAATGTCATTTTCAGTGCTGTCGCTTTTTGTATAGAGGAATCCAACTGATTTTTGTATGTTGATCTTATATCCTGCCACTTTGCTGAATCTTCCAATGAGGACTAGTAATTTTTTTTACTGAGTCTTTGGGGTTTTCTATGTATAGGATCATATCATCTGCAAATAGAGAGAGTTTTACTTCTTCTTTGCCAATATAGATTCCTTTAATTTTCTTGTCTTGCCATATAGCTTTTTCTAAGATTTCCAGCACAATATTGAATAGGAGTGGTGACAAAAGACATCCTTGTATGGTTCCTGTTCGCAGAGAGAAGACTTTCAGTTTCTCTCCATTGAGAGTAATGTAGGCTGTTGGTTTTGTATATAGACTCTTAACTATGTTGAGGAATTTCCCTTCAATATCTATTTTGCTGAGTGTTTTTATCAAGAATGTTTTTGGATTTTATCAAATGCCTTTTCTGCATCAATCAATATGATCATGTGGTTCTTTTCCATTTTCTTATTTATATGGTGGATTACATTGATTGTTTTTCTGATGTTGAACCAACCTTGCATCCCTGATATGAATCCCACTTGATCATGATGTATTATTTTTTGATGTGTTGCTGTATTCTGTTGGCTAGGGTTTTGTTGAGAATTTTAGCATGTTCATGAGGGATATTGGTCTATAATTTTCTTTTTTAGTGACGCTCTTCCCTGGTTTTGGTATGAAGGTTATGCTTCATAAAATGTGTTAGGAAGTTTTCCATCCTCCTCTATATTCTGGAGTAATTTGAGTAGAAGTGGTGACAACTCTTCCCTGAATGTTTGGTAGAACTCACCATTGAAGACATCTAGGCCTGGACTTCTTTTTGTTGGGAGTCTTTAGATCACCTGATTAATTTCTTATTTTGTTATGGGTCTTTTCAAGTTTTCTACTTCACTCCGAGTAAGTTTAGGTAGGTCGTGTTTTTCTAAAATTGTATCCATCTTTTTTCAGGTTTCAAATTTGTTGGAGTACAACTTTTCATAGTAATCAGTTATTATGTTTTTTATTTCCTTTGGTTCCGTTGTGCCATCATCCATGTGGTTTATAATGTGTGTTATTTGTGTTTTCTCCCTCTGTTCTTTTGTTATGTTTGCCAATGGTCTGTCAGTATTGTTAAACTTTTCAAAGAACCAGCTTCTTTCCTGTTAATTATTTCTGTAGTTTTTTTTCTGTTTTCTATCTCATTTATTTCTGCTATAATCTTTATTATTTCTTTTCTTTTGGTGGCTGCAGGGTCCCTCTGTTGGTCTTTTTCTAATTATTGTAGATGCTGTGTTAATGTGTTAATTTTGGTTCTTTCTTATTTTTGGATGAGTGTGTTTATTGTAATAAATTGTCCTCTCAGCACCATTTTCACCATGTTTCAAAGATTTGGTATTTTGTATTTCCAGTCTTCTTTGTTTCTAGGAACTTTCTTAGTTCATGTTTAATTTCTTCTACTACCCAGTCACTTTCAGCAGGGTGTTATTCAGTTTCCATGAATTTGACTTGATTTCCTTAGTCTTCCTATTGTTGATTTCAAGTTTGATAGCATTGTGGTCTTAGAAGATGCTTTATAGTATTTTGATATTTATAAATTTATGGAGACTTGTTTTGTGGCCTAAGACATGGTCTATTCTGGAGAATGTTCCGTGTGTATTGGAAAAGATTGTGTACTGTGTTATTGTTGGGTTCAATGCTCTGTACACATCTGAGATTCAGTTGGCTGATTGTATTGTTTAGTTTTTGTGTCTTTGCCAAGTTTCTTTCTGGTTGTTCTATCCATTTTTTAAAGCAGTTATTAAAATTGCCCACAATTATTGTAGATTCATCTATTTCTTTCTTTGAAACTATTAGAGTTTGCTTTATATAATTTAGAGCTCTTTCACTGGGAGCATAGATATTTATTATGGTTATGTCATCTGTTCAATTGTCCCTTTAATGTCCATCTTTATCTATTATGCTGGGTTTTGCCTTAAAGTTTAATTTATCAGAGATTAGTGCTGCCACTCCTGTTGTTTTTTATTGCAATTAGCTTGGTATATTTTTTCCATCCTTTGACTTTTAATCGGTTTTACTCTCTGTGTGTAAGATGTGTCTCTTGCAGACAGCATATTGAAGGATCTTGCTTTCTTATCCATTTTGCCACCCTCTGTCTCCGTTTACATTCAGTATAATTATTGATGTTGTTGTTGTTGTTGTTGTTAGATGCCATCGAGTCAGCACTGACTCATAGTGACACCATGCACAGCAGAAAGAAACACTGCCCAATTCTAGACCAACCTCACTACTCTTGCCACACTTGATTTCCATTGATGTTGCCACTTGGCTAATCCATCTTGTTGGGGGTCTTTCTCTTTTTCTCTGACATTTACCAAACATGATATCCTTCTCCAGAGACTGGTCCATCCTGACAATATGCCCAAAGTATGAGAGATGAAGTTTGGCCATCTTGGCCTCCAAGGAGCACTCTGGCTGCACATCTTCCAAAACTGATCTATTGGTTCTTTTGGCAACCCATGGCACTTTCAATATTCTCCTCAAACAACATAACTCAAAAGCATCAATTCTTCTACGGTCTTCCTTATTCACTGTCCAGCTTTCACATGCATATGAGGTTATTGAAAAAACTATGGCTTGGGTCAGGCCCACTTTAGTCCTCAAGCTGATATCTTTGCTCTTCAACACTTTAAAAAGGTCTTGGGCAGCAGATTTGTCTAATGCAATACGTTGTTTGATTTCTTGACTGCTTCCACGACTGTTGATAGTTGATCCAAGAATGAAGTCCTTGACTACTTCAATCTTTTTTCCGTTGATCAGAATGTTTTTTATTGGTCCAATGGTGAGGATTTTTGTTTTCTTTACGTTGAGATGTAATCCATACCAAAGGCTGTGCTCTTCGATCTTCATCAGTAAATGTTTTAAGTTCTCTTCACTTTCAGCAAGCAAGGTTGTATCATCTGCATATCACAGGTTGCTAATTAGTCTTCCTCCAATCCTGGTGCCATGTTTTTCTTCATAGAAGCCAGTTTCTTCAATTATTTGCTCAGCATACAGATTGAATAAATATGGTGAAAGAATACAACTTTGTCACACACCCTTCTTGATTTTAAGCAATTCAGTCTTCCCATGTTCTGTTTGAACAACTGCTTCTTGGTCCAGGTACAGATAGGTAATTTTCTATTGTTCTTGTTGTTATTGTTTAGTGCCATGAAGTAAGTTCTGACACATAGGGACCCTTTATAGGGTTTCCTAGGAGCAGCTGGTGAGCTTGGGCTACCGACTTTGCAGTTCAAATGGCTTTGCAGTCTGGCGCATTAACCCACAACGCCACAGAAAGTATGTAATTGCTGCTTTATGTTTGTTTTTGTGATATTGCTGCTTTCTTTGTTCTGTGAGTCTTTCTTTGTTGAGTTTGTGCTTTTCGTGTTCTTTGTTGTGAGTTTCCTCATAGTTTTAATGTTTCCATGTTCTTCTTGGATTTTCATTTTCTTGGTATGTTGTGAAGAGTTCATTTTCTTTGAGGTTACCTTATAGTCCATTAAGTTTTCCCTCCATTTGGTGCAGTAAATTTTATCCCATAATCTACCTGACCTTCTCACCATCTGGATCTCTGTTTGTAAGTGTTTACCTTCTTTTACATTGTAGTTATTTTGATCATCGACTGACTTTCCTGATTCTCTGTGTTTGTCCTTAGAGTATTGTTCTGTTTTTATCTCTTCCATCTATTGATTTAGTTCTGGGAGGTGCTGCCACGTGTGTCAATCTCTTGTTGTTTCCTGTTCTTGTTGGTTCTCAGTCCACAGAACTCCCTTTAGGATGTTTTGTAGTGCAGGGTTGAGTTTGGCAAAATCCCTTATCTTCTGTTTATCCTGGAATGTTTTTATTACACCATCATATTTGATTGATAGCTTTGTTGGATAAAGGATTCTTGCTTGGCAGATTTTTTTTCTTTCAGGGTTTTATATATGTCTTCCCTTTGCCTTCTTGCTTGTATAGTTTCTGCTGAGAGATCCAAGCTTAATCTGACTTGCTTGTTTTTTATGTAACATTTCTGTTTTCCCTAGCTGCTTTCAGGATTTTCTCCTTATCTTTGATTTTGGAGAGCTTGATTATGATATGTCTCCGTGATTTTCTTATGGGACTTATCCATCTTGAGGTTTGTTGAGTTTCTTGAATATTTATCTTTTCTCTCATTGCTAATATCTTTTTTAAACAACAATATACATAAGGAGCTCCGATAGCGTAGTGGTTACGAATCGGGCTGCAAACCTTAAGGTCAGTGGTTCGAAACTACCAGCTGCTCCACGGGAGAAAGATCAGGCTTTCTACTCCTGTAAAGATTTACACCCTCGGAAACCCTGTACAGGGTCGCTATGGGTCGGAACTGACTCGACGGCACTTAACAACAACAAAATACACATGTACCTCATCAGATGGAATACACAGGAATCAAATTGATTACATCTGTTGGAAGAGACAATGCTAAAGCTCAATAAAATCAACCGAAACAAGATCATGGACCTACTGTGGAAGAGAACATCAATTTCTCATATGCATGCTAAGATTGAAGATGAAGAAAAATTTAAAAATCCATGAGAACCAAATTATTACTTTGAACATATCCCACCAGAATTTAAAGGCTATCTAAAGCATAGATTTGATGCATTTGACTCTAATCACTGAAGACCAGAAGGGTTATGGTATGACATCAAGAACATCAAACAATAATAAAGCAAAAAATCATTAAAAAGGCAGGAAAGAAAGAAAAGACTCAAATGTATGTCAGAAGAGACTCTGAAATTTGCTCTTCAACATAGAGATGCTTTTGCAAATGTAATAAATGAGGAAGTCAAAGACTTAAAATGAAAAATTCAAAGGACAGCTCAGATAGACAAAACCAAGTATTATAATAAAATGTGCAAAAACTTGGACTTAAAACACCAAGAAGGAAGTATTTGTTCAGCATTTCTCAAACTGAAAGAAATGAATAAAATTTCAAGCCTTAGATACCAGTATTGAAGAATCCTATGGGCAAATATTGAATATTGCAGAAACCATCAAAAGACCATGAAAGGTAAATTCAGAACCACTGTACCAAATAGAAAAGTTTGATGTTCAATCATTTTAAGAGATTGCATATAGCCAGAAACTGATTGTACTAAAGGAAGAAGTCCAAGCTGCATTGAAGGCATTGATGAAAAAGAAGACTTCAGCAATTGATGGAACACAAATTGAAATCATTCAATAAACTGATGAAGCATTGGAGGTTATCATTCATGTATGCAAAGACACTTGAAAGAAAACTACCTGGCCAATTGATTGGAAAATATCCATATTTGTGCCCATTCCAAAAAGAGGTGATCAAACAGAATGCAGAACTCATCTATCAATATTATTAATATCACATACAAATAATTTTTCTGAATATAACTCATAAATGGTTGCAATAGCACATCCACAGAGAATTGCCATGAATTCAAACCAGATTTAGAAAAAAATATTACATGCAGGTTACCATTGCTGACATCAGATGGATGCTGTCTGAAAGCAGAAAATACCAGAAAGATTTTTACTGTTGTTTTATTGACTATGAAAAGACCTTTTACTGTGTTGATTCTTTGTTAGGAATGGGTATTCCAGAACAGTTAACTGTACTTATGAAGAACCTATATGTAGACCAAGAGGGAGAACAGTACAAGGAGATACTGAATGGTGTAGAATCAAGAAACCTGTACACCAGGATTGTGTTAATCTATACACTGAGCAAATAATCTGAGAAGATGGATTATATGAAGAAGAACATGGCATCAGAGTTGGAGGAAGACTCATTAACAATCTGCAATATGTAGATGACACAACCTTGCTTTCCAGAAGCAAAAAAGGACTTAAATCACTTACTGATGGGGTCAAAGACTACAGTCTTCACTATGGAGTACACCTCAATATTAAAAAAAAAAAAAAAAAAGTCCTCATAAATGGACCAATAAATAAAAACATGATAAATGGAGAAATTTTTTAAGCTTTGAAAGACTTCATCTTGCTTCGATCCACAGTCAACACTCAAGGAACAAGCAGTCAAGTGTAAGGCCCTAACTGATTTTGCCTAGCTACTTGACCAAACTTTAGTCAGGCTTCAAGAAGCATTTTTGATAGAAGGCCTCAGTTTTTAGTTCCCTCCAGAGACAAGGTCAATCAGTTAACCCTCAATATTAAAATAATCCTTGAGAAACTCATAATGGTCAGACTG